>NC_064285.1:38261989-38313241 GCF_019186545.1 Solanum stenotomum | reverse complement strand
CTCCCCCCTCAGGCACCCACACCCCACCCACCCTCCAATTTATTTTCAAAATAAATTAATTATTTTCAAAATAAAAAATTAATATTATAATTTTTTTATTTTTTAGCACAGTTTATAATTTTGAGTAGAAGTGAGAAGTGAGTGATCTATTATGGGTCTATATGGATCCCATATTTTACCCGTATTAACCATATTTGTAGGAGCTCTTAAAATATCTTCAAGCCTATATTTACCCATTTAAAATATGAGTGATCCATGTCATTAAATATGGATAAAATGGACTCATTTCATTAATATTGGCTGAAATTGACACCCTATTTCACCCACACTCCAATCAGGAGATTCTTTTGCGAATCTATCCATAAATATTCAGCAATTTAATTTCTTCATGAGTTCCTATTAATTGTTCTTGAAGTTTCCTTATCGATTAAGTTTTGATGTAAGATTCTATTTGGGTCAACTTCAAATGATCATATCTCATAGAATATAAAGAGTTACCTGAGTCATAACCTCTCAAATTAAAGATATTTGAATCCACTTTACAACGCAACCAATTTCGGGCCAATCAAATTTCTGGGTAAAAATTTATAATAATTTTAGTAACATGATACAGCGTTACTCTGAATTAGCCGACGTGAAGATATTAAAAAGGGTCATTTTTGTTTTTTTACGTCCAAAAAGACCCTAAACGAATTTCTTGACTAATAAACTCAAAACAATCAGATTTTCATCTTTTAATCCATCATTCTCTTCCCTCTCAAACCCGACGGAAAAAACCTAAGGAAAAATCAAAGTAGAAGACTCATTCAAGATTTAATCTTTTCCAAGATTATTTTTCAAGGTAAGTTTTTCTCAAAGAATTCTACTCTTTTCAACTCAACATACAATTATAAATCACTGATGAAAATCATAATTCTTGTAACACCCCTCAAAATGAAGTAGGAAGAACTAGAGCTTCACATGTGTTTTGATAGAGTATCGAGTCGTGTTTAAAAGAGTTTCATCAGTCAACGTCAAGGTACGTGATAGACTCTATGTTAAAAAGGTGTTTTTAAATGATGGTTTAAGGAAGAGGCATCTGCCAAACCAAGGGGACAAGGCTTGCTCAACCTTGGCCAAGCTACTGCCCCATGACCACGGACCACTTCACGACCAGTGGTCATGACCATGGCTCGTAAAAGTGGCCGTGAAGGTCACTTGGTGGCAAAGCTTGCAAGCCCATTTAGCCAAGCCATTGCCTCCAAGTTCACGAGCATCCCCACGACTCGTGGGGTTGACCACGGATCGTGGGAGCTTCCGTGAACGTGACTTGGCATTGGAGGGCTTGGCAACTGAGGGAGGCTCACTGCCTCAAGGACCACAAGCGCCACCACGAGCCGTGGTGCCCCTCACGACCCGTTTAGTTGGGCGTGGTCCCTGACGGGCTGCCTCAAAAGAATGGTTTTTAAGTAATTTCATTTTAATTGTTTATTATGTTGTGTTGATTTTAAATAGTTTATATGATAAATATATAAGGTTTTAAGTCTTTTAACAAGTCATTTACTATCTTTTCCCAAATCAAATCCCAAAGTTCTTCTCTCTCAATATTTCTCTCTCAACTCAAGGAAGAAAGAGAAGTGGAAACCTAGGGTTTTAGATTTCATGCCTTCTTCATCAAATTTTCGTGGGATTCATCAAGTCTAAGGTATGGTGACCATTGATCCTTGATTATCCTTTCTTTCAAGGAGTCTATTCAAAAGGGTTTCAAAAGTCTTCAAAGACCAAAAAGCCTTATTTCTATTCTAAGCATGGGTTTATTGATAAATTTTTTTCAAAAGCATTATATTGGTGAATTAAAGTACAATTGATGATTTTATATGAAATTTCTTCAAGAATCCATGTTTTAACTAAAACCCTAAATTTGATATGAAGTGGGTCTATTTCTATAAATTCAAAGTTGATGGAATTATGTGTAAAGTGAATTGTATTGATATCTCTTGTGTTGTTTAAATGTTTATTTATGATTAATTGTTGATAATGGATGAATTAAGGGTGGTAAGTCCTATGGGTGAAGTATTGATGATTTTGGCTATGGCTTTGGATTATGGTAAGAAAGCTTGAACTCTCTTTATGGAATTGATTGTTGTTGGTAGGTTGAACCCACCTTTGGTGGAAGTGTTATATCTTATTCTTGTGTGGTATTATTGGGAATTGAGGCCATGAAGGGCAATATATGAGTGTTATTATAATGTTGTATTTTTATACATATATGAGGCTATATGTAAAGTCCTATATGAAGCTATATGTAAAGTTTGTGTGAAGCTATAATGTGAAGATATTCTAATGGTATTAATGTCATAACGTATAAAGTGTTATTATGCTAATGTGGAAGCATGTCTCTCTTGAAATGGTGATATGTGGTGGTGATGGACTATGATAAGTTTTCATAAGATGACGTTGTAGAAGCATATGCTAGACTTGAGTATCTTGTCTTGTATCAGGGAAGCTTGATTATATATAAGAATGTTTGGTTGGGCTATGACTTAGTAATGGAGATCTTCCTATAAATGCTAAAACAGGAATTCTAGGCTAAGACTTGAATTGGTAGGCTTAAGCATAGTGCCTTTTTATGAGTCTAGCTTTCCTAAGAAAATATATAACCTTGAAGGATGGGCCTTAGGTCGATGTTCCCTTCTTGAGTGAAATGATAGACTTAGAGATGGATGGAGCCGGAACGGCATGAAAATCCTTATCTAAGAAAATCAAATGAGTTATCCTTATGAACCTAGATTGGCTATGACTAAGAAATGGGGCCTTTCTTGGGAAGAGGTACTAGGAGTTGGTTAAACTAGAAAAGGAACCCTCTCTAGTACATATGTGATTGAATACTCTATGGAAACCAAGGCTAAGCACCGAGTGGATACGGTTAGGATGGTGGCCTAGTTGAGCATGAGACTAGGCACAATGAACATCCTTGGACATCTCTTAAACCATGTGCCAACATGGGTTGCTTTTGGTTCTACCCTTGGCAAGTAGAACAACCTCCATGGAGTAGGATAGACTCCGAATTCCATACCTTGCTAATGTGGTCTATGTCGGTTAAGGCCTAATTCCATCATGTGGGATATGCACTCTAGTATTGGATAGGTTCTACAACGTGTAGGTAGTAGTATGGGATGCTATCTACACATGGCACGAGTAGGCTTAAACGATGCTAAAGTGAGTTCCCTAAGCCTTAGGGCTATTATGTGATTGTCCCCTATATGCTTGTGTGTCTCTTAAATGGTTTTATAAAGAATGTTGACTTAGTGTGTTATAATGTAATGATAAAACCCTTGTCCATGGTAACTCTTAGGAACACTTAGGTGTATATGAAGAGGTTGTATGGGAGGTCACTTCATTATTCACTTAAGTGTGGCTTAGGGTGACTTGAGATAGAGGCTTAAATGGTAATGAAGGAATTACTTTACTATCTTGTTTAAGTATTGTGCACTTGAATTAAGTGAGTTGTAAATGATGTGAATATGGTCTTAATTGTGAATGATGACTTGAAATGTGGGTTTATGCTTGTGGTTGTAAAGGTTTGTTAAAAAAGGTCTTAAAAGCATACATTCCTTGTAAATGTCCATTGTGCATGTTTTCTTGCATGGTCATCATACTTAGTACTTATTGTACTAACTCCATGTTTCTCTATTGTTATAAGTGTAGGTGGTGGGAAGTGAGGAGATCTTTTGAGGAAGCTTGGGATATTGACTCTTTTCAAGAAGTTTGGTATGTCCTCATATATTCGAGGACATAGTTGTTATCTTTCTAGTATTTCCACTTAGACATTGTATAAGACTTATTTGTTTCTATTGATGTAAAGGGCTGTGTCCCTAAAATGTTCTATTCGTGTCTAAGATGGTAAATGAGACTTAGAATTTCTACTTCTTTACATTTGAAAGACTTTATGAGTATTATGGATTTGTTTTAAAAAATGTTTTTATTCTTTACGGTTTTTTTATTACCGAATGCGATGAATTAATGCTAAGGCTTGTATAAGACCTCCGAGAGGTCAAATACGCATATGAAGGCCAGGGGGTGCTCCCGGGTCGTTTCAATTCTTGGCCACAGAGATTTCAAGAAACTAATCCAAGAATCTCAAGAAAGCTTTTTCTTGATCGTTTACCTTCAAGCTAGGATTTCAAGGGTTCTAATCAAGTTCTTCTAGGTATGTAAGACTATCACAGTGTTGGACTAGTTCGTCCTCATGCCCTACATCATCTTTCAAATCAATAAAAGAGAAATCTAGGATTCAACCCCTAGATTTGAGTATTCTTGAGATAATTTGATTTGAGTTCTTGAGTTCATGGTTCTTTTAAAAATTATATTCCTAATTATTGAGTTTCTATATTTTTATTGAGATTATTGAGTTGATTTGTTCTTGTCTATAATTCATCATGAATCCTATTTTGAGTTATAAATCTTGAGAAGTTTTTCAAAGCCAACACTTGCGTTCTTAAATAGAGATTTGAAGAATTAAATATGAGAATGAGAAAAATTGTATACATGAGTCCATATTTTTATGTCTAACCTTGAGTCAAATCATTCAACCTTTTGAAATTATATACTAAAATGTGGGACGAACATGTCACCCATGAAGGTCCTTGAGTTGAGTTGTTCATGCCTATAATTTCACATGAACCCTACGAGTCGAGTAATCTTGAGATTAGTTGTAACGACACTAAAAGTGAACTAGTCAAAGCAGAGCCTCATATGTGTTTGTTTGAGTTTTGTGTGAGGTTTCATGTTGTTGTATGTTGTCCCGAGCTTTGGTTGAGGGGTTTAGGCGTCCAACGTCAAGGTATGACTCCCCATGAACCACCCTAGGGGTCCTTGAGGAGGACCCTAGGACTAACCCCCAAGACCCCTTGAAACCAAAGGAGTCACAAAAGTGTGGTGATCTATGAAGAGGGTTCACGCCCCGTAGGTGCATCCACGGTTCGTTGATGGCCTCTGTAGGTCAAACCCTGTAGAAGCCTTGAAGACTGAGCCCCATCCACAAACCACGGACAGAAAGGCTGGTCTGTGGACCCATCTACTGTCCGTGGATTAGGTCTGTGGTCCTCAGCTGTGCAATCTGGTTTGGAAATGGATTGGGGAAGGGTCATTTGGTAAATTCATGTTAAGTCTTGTTTGGTTGGGGGATGGTAATTTTAAGTATTTTATGGTATTTTAAGAGTATTAAAACATTAAAACCCTATTTTATATTTCATTATTCAAATTCCCCAAATCGAAACCCCTCCCATCCTAAAGTCTTCTCTCTAGAAACTCCATTGGAGATCAAGTTCAAGCTAGGGTTGGGAATTCCAAGGTATTTCTTCTTCAACTTTCATGGGGAATCAATAGCAAGGTATGGTAGTCTTGATCCTTGACTAGTTTTTCATTCCAGGAGCCAATGCAAAGGTGATTTTAAATCATGAAAATCTAGGGTTTTACTCAATCTCATGGATTCTGTCATCAAATTTTTTTAAATGATTTCAAATGACAAATTATGATTGTATTGGTGTTTAGTTGATGATTTAGGATGAAAATACTCTATGAACCCATGATTTCTCTCAATTCCTAAATTCTGTCTTATAAAGTGGGTTTGTTGATTACGAATGAATGTTGATGGATTTATGCCTAGATTGATTTAGATTGTTGAATTGTATCATTATCTATGCTTAATTATGGTGAATTGTTGGTGAATTGAGGATTTGTGATCATAGCCTTGAAGGGGCAAGTTAGACGTAATTTCATGTTAAAGTTGAATTGTGCCTGAATTGTTGATCCTCTTGAAAGGTGGAGGTGTTTACTTACTATGTACATTGTGATCATTTTATTGAAGGCATAATGTGAGGAATTGAAGTATTATCATGATGTTGTATATATGAATGTGATTTACAGGATGTACATGAAGTTTCAATAAATGAATCTGATTTGCAGGATGTACATGAAGTTTCAACAAATGAATGATGATCATGTCTAGAAGTTAATTGTGTTAGGATTGGAGGTTGTCTATCTATTAACACACTTGAATGATGAATGAATGAGGTTCAATGGTAAATGTTAATGATGAAGTACTTTTTGAAACGCAATTCTCAAGTGTACTCTAATGAATGCTAATGATGTGTTGATTGAAAGGATATTCTCGATCTTGCACTGATGAACAATAATGGGATTCTTAGATGAAAGGCTATTTTCATCTTTGAATCTATGAGCTATCCAATGAATGAATGATGGGTTTGAGATGGTGTACAACCCGGAAAATGATAGGATGAACTAGTGCCTTAACGTTTGGGTTAGTATGACTTTAGGTGAATGTGAGGGCTGTTTTGGGACGTATTTGAGCAAGGTAGAGGCCTAGGGTGCAATCAAGGGCTTAGGCTAGCAATATAAAGTGGAAGAAACCTTGTTCACCTAAGGGCCTTTATGCGATGGGCAGCCTTGGTCGCCCAATGGGATGGGCGAGTCGCTCAATGACTCGCCACCTCACCTAGGAGAGTAGCCACTTAGTGAGCCTACTGGAAAATTGGGCGAACCAAGTGTGCTTTTGGTGAATCACCTAGTGCACTAGGCAAACCCAAGGTTCCAAAGGGCAAACTAGGTGCATGATCGCCAACTAGCTTGGCGTGTCGCCCTTCTCCCCTCCTATCGCCCACTGACCAATCCACTTAGTGAGTTCACTGGAACAAATGACGGACCAAGGGTGCACTTGGCGAGTCGCCTATTGCACTTGGCGAGTCGCCTAATGTACTTGGCGAGTCGCCTAGTGCACTTGGCGAACCCAAGTATCCAATGGGCAAACTAAAACAGGCAAGGGCAGGAATTTTGAGTCAAGACTTTGAGGGTCCTGAGTTCTTTTCCAAAATTTACCCTACACTATTCCATTCTTTTCCTAGCAACTATATGTAACACCCCATATCCAAAAATAGAGATTTCAGATTTCTGGTGTTACGGGTGGCACTCATGGACACCATCCACGGACCGTAGATGGACTCACGGTCCGTCCTGCAGGTCCGTGGTTCGTGACAGAAAACTTCACCAGAACTCAGTTAGAAAATTTGGCTAAGTCCCGATTCACGGACAGACCCACGGTTCGTAGATCAGACCATGGTCTGTGATCTGTGTCCGTGGATCGAGACTTCCCTTACCCAGCCTGTGACACAAACTATGGTCGACCAGTACAGACCGTCATTTGATCCACGGTCCGTAGGTCTGACCGTAGATGAGGGTCAGCAGCTAGTTAGCTGAAAAATATTGATGGGTCAACTTCAGATGGTCATAAATCATAGCAAAAAATTAATTATGTGTACCACAACCTATGGTTAGATATATAATTGAATTATCTTTCCAACGCCACCGAGTTTGCTAAATTCTAACCTCCGAGTAAAAAGTTATGCTTATTTTAGTGAAGCCCTGTCGGGCAGACTCGATCGACGGACCCAATCTACGGACCGTCGATTGAATGACGGCCCGTCAGTCCATTCCGTCAGTCACTCCGACACCAGTTAATTCAGGGGTCTTTTGGTCTTTTCCTATTTCATTTAACACCTATGATACGTCGTTTAGACCCTAAATCACGAGGTTTTAATCAGTTTAAGCATAGAAACATAACTAGAACTTACCTTAGTCAAAATCATTAATCAAACTTAGAAAATTAGAAACAAGAAAGGAGAAAAAGGTCAACAACCCTAGTTCAAGAACGCAGCGAGGTTCCTTCAGTTGCAGCCCCGGAATCAAAAGATTTCTCTGTGAAATTCGTCACCAGGTATGTGGAATTTCACTAGTGGGTTCCTTTCGCCCATTAGGTCCCTAGAATTCAATCAGATTCTTGATTCCATAATTATGAACAGACCTAGGGTTTCTAGAATTTGAACAGATCATCATGAATTAATTATTTAAATGTTCCAAATCAGATTATCCTGTTATTGCTCAGTTTATCGCATGAATTTCAGAACCCTAGCTATGTATTTCTTTATTTCTTGAATTACACATGCTAGGTCAGATATTTCAGTATTCCGTTATACATGCCTCAGTTTATGAATGCATCATTATCAGATTAATTGTTGCATTCATTATCAGATTAATTGTTGCATTCTCAGTTTGCATGTTCAGTTTAAGCTATCCAGTAACTTACGGAAATTCAGTCATAATGTATTAATTACCTAATTCATTGGGAGTAGCATAAAACCGAGTTGGACTAGGGTTCAACGTACCCATATAGTCCCAGAACTACGAGCCACGTAGGTGTAAGTCCCCTCTGTGGGCAACATCAGTTTAGTGATCACGCCAGCATGCCTCATACCTCTGAAAGGGTATATTGGGTCCTCTCGATAGGGCGTATACATCGGACTCCACATTTAGCTTATGTGGTTTTATGTCGGTTATTAGTAGCTCCCACAGTTCAGTCAGACTCTTTTGCATTGACCATATTTCAGTACAGTCAGTATTCAGTCTCAGCATGTTATAAATTTGGTCATTGCATCAGTTAGCTCAGTATCCAGTATTTTCAGTATCTATATCATGTTCAAGTTATTTCATTGCTTCATTGCTTTGTTCAGGTATATGTTATTTCAGCTTTACTCTATCCTGCATTCTCAGTACCTTTCAAGTACCGACGCATACGTGCGCTACATCTTCTCGTGATATAGGTTCAAGTTCTCATCATCCAGATCACGCTTAGATCGATTCCCGATCTTCAGTTCAGCAACATCAGTGGTGAGTCCTCATTCTTCGAGGACTAGTGACATGTTTATCTTTATCGCTTTTAGTCTCTAGTTTCAGTTTTTCTAGATCTAGTTGGGGCATGTCCTAACATTTCTAGTCAGTTTAGAGGCTTAATTCAGACATAGTTAGATTCATCTTAGTATTTTGAGTTTGATATTTCTTTTATATTAAACTCTCAGATTTGATATATCTCAGTTATAGTATATGAGTATTCCCCATCTTTTTCATATTATTTATGATTTAGCTTCCGCATCAGTTTATTATCTTTAGTATGCTCATGATCATGCCAGCAGGGTTAGCTTGGGATAACTTGTGATCCTAGGTCCCGTGTCCGCATCTCGGGGCGTGACACTATATATCACTCTAAGACCTAAATTCTTTCATTTTAAGTCATTCTAATTAGAATCAAAAGAAAGTCTTCGTCTCTTGATAGTTCTCTCTCTATCTCAAGGAAGAAGAAGAAGAGGTGAATGCTAGGGTTTGGTGATTTCAAGGTGGTTCTTCCTCAAATTTCTTAGAGAATCTTTGTAAATGTATGGTGGAATTGATCCTTGTCAAAATTTCCATTCAAGGAGCCAAATCCAAATTGATTTCAAAGTATGAAAAATGTAGGGTTTTACTCAATCTCATGGGCTCTTTCACCAAACGACTTCAAACGGATTCTAATGGCATATATGGATTGTGTTGATGTTAAATTGATGTTTTATGATGAAAATATTCCATGAACCCATGATTTTCTTTCAACTCCTAAAATGTACTTTTATGAAGTGGGTTTTGATGATTATGAAGGTTTATAAATGAAAGTTGTCTAAAATGCTTTGGGATATTAATTTGCACCATTATGTATGTTTTGGTTATAGTAAATTGAAGGTTTGTTGATGACTTGTTGGCATGGCCTTGAAAGTGTAAGTTATGGTTATATTACTTGTGAAATAGAATTGTGTTTGAATTGTTGATCCACTTGAAAGGTGGAGATTTTTACCTACTATGCATATTGTGATTATGGCCTCGAAGGCATAGTGTGAGTAATTGAAGGATGTTCATAATGCTATATATATTAATGTGATGTGAAGCATATGTGTGGTCCAAATGAATGAAAGATGATCATGTTTAGAAACTACTTGTGTTAGGATTGAATGTTATCTCTCTATTAACACTTGTGAGTGAAGGTCATTATGTGAAAGGCTTTCCTCACATACACACATACACACTTGAATGAAGGAATAAAGGAATGGAGTTTATATTAATGTCAATGAAGAGGGGTTAATTGAAAGGCTATTCTCAATTTTACTCTAATGAATGAATGTGGGGTTTGAGATGGATGCTCAACCGTGAGTTGAGGCTGGGTGTCTAGTAGCAATCTATATATCCCTTCCTAATGAATGAATGTGGGATTCTAGATGGATGCTCATCCGAGAGTTGAGGCAGAGTGTCTAGTTGCAATCTCAATATTCCTTTTTGAGCTTTCCAATGAATGAATGAATGTTGGGTTTGAGATTGGTACTTATCCAGGAGTGAGGTTGGGTATCTAGTGGCAATTTGTTATCCCATAATAATGAATGAAAGTAATGAATGTCAAATACTTTGTGAGGAATAATGCTAAGCACCGAGTGGATATGGATTGGGATGGATTCTCAACCGGGAGTTGAGGCGGAGTATCTAGTAGCAATCTCTTAAAATGGATGCTCATTCGGGAGTTGAGGCGGGGTATCTAGTAGCAATCTCCCTATCCCATAACTATGTACCCACATAGGTCTATAGCTAGTGGATCGACTTAAGCTAGAAAGAACTACCCTACCTTAGGCAAGTAGGGATCCCTTATCAGGTGAGGGTGATACTGGGATTCCATGAATTGCTCACGTGGTCTATATCAGTTAGGCTTACCCTCACAAAGAATGTTAGTGAAACTATGACTTCTAAAGAATGCACTAATTAGTGTGGGTGGTGGTATGGGGTGCAATCTATGGATTGCACAAGTAGGCTTTTAGAGGAGTCATGTTGTGTTCTTTTATAATGTTAAATGAAATGAATGGGATCTTATGATGATGCTAATAAAAATGTTGGCTTAATGTCTAATGAATGAAGGTGTTCTAAATGAAGCTAATGAAGAATGGGTGACTTAAATGCTTATATGTTTAATTTGAATATGCATGCTATACTTGGATTGTATTATGAGTTACTTCCTTGTTGTGACTTGTTGAATATGAATGTGCTTTTTCTATGGTGACTTCAAAGGGGTACTTAGTGTGAGTAGTAGTATGAGATGCTACCGGTACATTGCACAAGTATGACTTAGAGTTATCTTAGATGTTTGTTTTAATGTGATGATGTAACTTATGTAATGCTTATGTCTCTTTTATGCTTTATTGTGAAAAGGTGGAAAGGACGAATGGTAAGTTCACTTTTGGTGACCTTAAGGTGGTACCTTAGTGTGGGTGGTGGTATGGGACGCTACCCATAAATTGTACAAGGTATAACTTGAGGGTTGCTTGAGGTGAAGGCTAATGTGAAGGTAATGGTTTTATGTTGATTATGTTCAAATGTGAAAGTATGACTTGAATGTTTGTTGTGGTTGAATACTATGCTTCTTATGTTTATGTTCATGAAGGTTTTATCAAAATGGCATATATCATGACTATTAAAAAAAATGTCCGTTTAAGGATGGTTTTTGCATGGCTTTCATACTTAGTACATCTAAAGTGCTAACCCGATTCTTCCCCTTTTCTTACTATAGTGTAGGGCTTGGAGATATTGGTGTCCTATGCTTGAAGGTTAGGTTTCTAAGGTGCTTGAAGATGAAGACTTGGTGAGTCCTCATAGTTTCGAGTGAGAAACCCATTGTGTTGCTTTTATGTCTTTAGTATATGTTCATGCTTTTGTATGGGCTAAGTCCCAGTGTTGTATTTAAAGTATTAGATGGTTTGAGACATAGCGTATAAAGTCTAGAAAATCTTCCGCTTGCTTTTTAATGAAAGTTTTTTCGATTGTAAAGGAAAGTTTTAAATTATTCTCTATTTTTCCTATGTTCTTATGTTCAAAAATGTTATGAGGCTTGTATTAGACCCTTTCAGGGTCGAGTACGCCGTGTTACGACTAGGAGGTGCTCTCGAGTCGTGATAGATGGAAGCTCTCATCTGAGTTGAGGCGGGGTTTCTAGTAGCAATCTCTTGAGATGGATGTCCACACGTGAGTTTAAGTGAGGTGTCTAGTAATAATCTCTTATCCCTTAATGTAATGAATGTTAAAATACTCTATGGGAATGTAGGCTAAGCACCGAGAGGATATTGAATAAGATGGAAGATCAAACGTGAGTTGAGGTGGGGTTTCCAGTAGCAATCTCTTGAGATGGATGCCCTCACATGAGTTGAGGCGGGGTATCTAGTATAAATCTCTTTGTCCTTTAACTATTTTCCCACAGAGGTCTAGCTAGTGCATCCACTTAAGCTAAATACTGGTTTACCATAAGCAAGTAGACCAACCCTTACGATGTGGGATATTATATCGGATTCCATGATCTAGCTCTCATGGTCTGTGTCAGTTATACACTTATTCCCATCATGTTAGATAAGCATTATGTTTTCTTTTGAGGTTCTACAAAGTATAGGTGGTAATATGGGATGCCATCCATGCATTGCACGAGTAGGCTTTGAGAGGATAATAGCAAGTTCTCTAAGCCTTAATGGCTAATGTATGAATGTCATGTTATGATAAAGTTAATGAGAATGTTGATCTACTGTCTAATGAACAAATGTGTCCTAAATGAAGTTATTGAAGAATGTTGACTTAAAAGAACTTATGCTTATATGTAAAGATGCATGTTATACTTGGATTGTATTATGAATAAATTCCTTATCATGACTTATCATATATGAATGTGCCTAGTCTAGGGTGATTTCAAAGGAGTACTTAGTGTGAGTAGTAGTATGGGATGCTACTTGGACATTGCACAAGTATGACTTAGAGTTGTCCTAAATGTTGGTCTTAATGTGATAATAAATGTTGGTCTTAATGTGATAATGTGACTTATGTAATGTTATGTCTCTTAAATGCTTTATTGTGTAAAGGTTGAAAGGAAAATGGTAAGTTCACATATGGTTACCTTAAGGTGGTGCCTTGGTATGTGAGGTGGTATGGGACGCTATCCAAACATGGCACAAGGTATAGCTTGAAGGTTACTTGAGGTGAAGGCTTAAGGTGAAGGTAAAGGTTCATATGTGGATCATGTTCTAATGTGGATAAATGACTTGTATGTTGGTTGTGACTTATATTATGCCTCTTTCATCAATGTTCATAAAGTTTTACTAAAATGGCATATATCATGACTTTCAAACTAAATGTCCTTTTAATCATGTTTTTGCATGTCTTCCATACTTAGTACCTATAAAGTGCTAACCCATATTTCTTATCCCTTTTTACCTAAGTCTAGGGTTTGGATATATTGTTGTTCTAAGCTTGAAAAGTAGGTTTCTAAGGTGCTTGAAGATGAAGACTTGGTGAGTCCTCATAGTTTCGAGGACAATACCCACCTTGATCCTTTATGTCTTTTAGTTTATGTTGAAGCTTTTGTATGGTTTAAGTCCAATGATGTATTCAAAGTATTAGATGGTTTGAGACATGGTGTATAAAGTCTTGAAAGTCTTCCGCTTAATTTTAATGAAAATGTCTTCAATTGTAAAGAAAGTTTCTAATTCTCCTCTATTTTCCTATGTTCTTATGTTCAAGAATTCTATGAGGCTTGTATTAGACCTCTTCGGGGTCGAGTACGCCGTGTTACGTCTAGGGGGTGCTCTCGGGTTGTGACAAACATTCTATCAGAGCACAAGATTTTGGGATGGTCTTAGGTTATCTAAAACCACATCTAGTAGAGTCTTGTTCATAATGTTAAGCGCGCCACATTATGAATAGGAGGCTATTGGGTGTTAAGAAAGTTTCACTTCTTCATTCATCAAGTCATGCCATAGAGTTTATTTCTATAATGTCTCTCTCTTGTTCCTTAGTTAGAAGGTGTGAGGGGGAAAGGTTGGCTGTGATGCCAACTATGGCTATGTGACTTGATAGATGTGAGGTAGAAGATTGTGCTGTTTATTTTAGTATGAATGGGTTGCTCTATGCTTATATGTGTTGTTGGTAGAACCCGGCTTAGTTGTGATGAGTTTTGAGGTATGTTGAAAGAGTTGATGAAATGTGGTGTTTTTGGAAATGCCTAACTGTGATAAGTATGAGGGTTTAGTAAAGTTTTGTTCCTGCCTTAAAATTGTAAGGAGTGAAGTTTCAAGGAGTTTGTATAGGCTTTCTCCCAAGTGGGGGATAATGTGCCTAGATGGTAAGGTCTTTGAGTGTCATTGATGTTCATGAGTTAGGCTTGATAGATGTTCTCACCTTAAGAGGTGTAGTGAGTTTGAGGAGTTTAGACCCAATGTGGTATATTCATAGGAGACCTAAGGTAGATTGTGAGCAAGAGTTGCTTAATAAGTACCTTCCTAGTTTAAAAGCACCAGTATGTTGATGGTTTCTTGTAAGTGGAGAACGTCTTGATTAAGGTCCCTTTGTGGTGTTCATGATAAACCGTAGTTGTGTTTACTCCTACGTGGGGGATGGTATGTTCAATAGTAATGTCGTTGAGTGTTCTGATATCCTTACCTCTTTCTTTATGTGCCTATTGAAGCCTAAGACAAAGAGTTCCTTTTAGCTTGTTTCATGTTGTGGAGTCATGTGTGATATTTTGTTTCCATGGTCTCCTTATGCTATACATGTTCTAGTTGAATTCTTGTTTGAATGAGAAATGAGTTTCCATGAATTATGTTCCTCGTGTTATTGTGCATTTAGTATGAGTTGTCTATATTCTTCATGAGCTTAAATGTTGAACAAGCCTAAATGTGCTTTTATGAAGAATTCCATAATGTGCCTAATGATGTTGTAATGAACATGATGTGATTTGGAGAAGGAAGTTCCTCCAATGAAATGAGAAATGAGATGTTTTTGGTGCATAATGAGTTTGTAAATGTAGTTCATACCTTCTTGTTTGCATTGAGCCTTTTGATGTGGAGTTGTGTTTCCTTCTATGTTTATGCATTTATATTGATTTTGCATTCATGATTGTGAGTTGCTAGTCTTTAGTCGTTACCCCTTATTGTGTTTAAAGTGTCATTCGAGGATGAATGTTCCTAAGTGGAGGATAATGTAACGACCCTAAAAATGAACTAGTGAAACAAGAGCCTCATGTGTATGTGTTTGAGTTTGGTGCGAGGTTTCATGTTGTTGTATGTTGTCCCGAGCTTTGGTTAAGGGGTTTAGGGGTCCAACGTCAAGGTACGACTCCCCATGGACCACCTTAGGGGTCCTTGAGGAGGACCCTATGCCTAACCCCCAATACCCCTTGAAACCAAAGGAGTAACCAAAATGTGGTGACCTATTGATGGGGTTCACGACATGTAGGTCCACCCATGGTTCATGAATGGCCTCCGAAGGTCGAACCTTGCAGAAGCATTGAAGACAAAGCCCCAACCACGAACCACGAATAGCCAGGACGGTCAGTGGACCCATCTACTATCCGTGGATTGGGTCTGTGGTCCTCGCCTGTGCAATCTGGTTTGGACACGGCTTGGGCAAGGGTCATTTGGTAAATTCATGTTTAAGTCTTGTTTGGTTGGGGGACGGTTATTTTAAGTATTTTATGGTATTTTAAGAGTATGAAAACATTAAAACCCTATTTTAGATTTCATTATTCAAATTCCCCAAATCAAAACCCCTCCCATCCTAAAGTCTTCTATCTAGAAACTCCATTGGAGATCAAGGTCAATTTCAAGCTAAGGTTGGGGATTCCAAGGTGTTTCTTCTTCAATTTTTGTGGTGAATCAATAGCAAGGTATGGTAGTTGTGATCCTTGTCTAGTTTTCTAGTCAAGGAGCCAATTCAAAGGTGATTTCAAATGATGAAAATCTAGGGTTTACTCAATCTCATAGGTTCTGTCAACAAACGTTTTTAAATGGTTATTGGTGTTTAATTGATGATTAAGATGAAAATACTCTATGAACCCATGATTTCTCTCAATTCCTAAATTGTGTCTTATGAAGTGGGTTTGTTAATTATAAATGAATATTGATGGATTTATGCCTAGATTGATTTACATTGTTGAATTGTATCATCATCTATGCCTAATTATGGTGAATTGTTGGTGAATTGAGGAATTAAGATCATAGCCTTGAAAGGGTTAGTTAGACCTAATTTCATATTAAAGTAGAATTGTGCTTGAATTGTTGATCCACTTGAAAGGTGGAGGTGTTTACTTACTATGTACATTGTGATCATGGCCTTGAAGGCATAGTGTGAGGAATTGAAGTATTATCATGATGTTGTATATATGAATGTGATGTGAAGGATGTCTGTGGTTTCAATGAATGAATGATTATCATATCTAGAAATTAATTATATTAGGACTAGAGGTTGTCTCTCTATTAATACACCTGAATGAAGAATGAATGAGGTTCAATTGTAAATGTTAATAATGAAGTACTTATTGAAAGGCTATTCTGAATTGTACTCTAAAGAATGCTAATGATATGTTGATTGAAAGGATATTATTGATCTTGCAGTAATGAACGATAATGGGATTCTTAGATGAAAGGCTATTCTCATAATTGAATCTATGAGCTATCCAATGAATGAATGATGGGTTTGAGATGGAAGCTCTCACGTGAGTTGAGGTGGGGTATCTAGTAGCAATCTTTTGAGATGGATGCCCTCACGTGAGTTGAGGCGGGATGTCTAGTAACAATCTCTTATCCCTTAATGTAATGAATGTCAAAATACTCTATGGGAATGTAGGCTATGCACCGAGAGGATATTGAATGAGATGGAAGCTCTCACGTGAGTTGAGGTAGGGTTTCTAGAAGCATTCTCTTGAGATGGATGCCCTCACGGGAGTTGAGGTGAGGTATATAGTAGCAATCTCCTTCTCTCTTAACTATGTGCCCACATAAGTCTAGCTAGTGGATCCACTTAAGCTAAATGCCGGTTTACCTTAGGCAAGTAGACCAACCCTTACGATATGGATAGTACATCGGATTCTATGATCTAGCGCTCATGGTCTATGTCGGTTAAATGCTTATTCCCATCAGGTGAGATGTGCATTATGGTTTCTTGAGAGGTTCTACAAAGTGTGGGTGGTAGTATGGGATGCCATCCATGCATCGCACAAGTAGGCTTTGAGAGGGTCATAGTGAGTTCTCTAAGCCTAAAGAGCTAATTTATGCATGTTCTCTTATGATAAAGTTAATGAGAATCTTGATCTAGTGTCTAATGAATGAATGTGTCCTAAATGAAGTTATTGAAGAATGTTGACTTAAAAGCTCTTATGCTTAAATGTAAAGATGCATGTTATACTTGGATTGTATTATGAGTTACTTCATTGTCATGACTTATCCTATATGAATGTGCCTTTTCTATGGTGACTTCAAAGAGGTACTTAGTGTGAGTAGTAGTATGAGATGCTACTTGTACATTGCACAAGTATGACTTAGAGTTTTCCTAGATGTTGGTCTTAATGTGATCATGTGACTTGCGTAACGTTATGTCTCTTAAATGCTTTATTGTGTAAAGGTGGAAAGGATGAATGGTAAGTTCACTTATGGCGACCTCAAAGTGGTGTCTTAGTGTGGGGGTGGTATGGGATGCTATCTATACATTGCACAAGGTATAGCTTGAAGGTTACTTGAGGTGAAGGTAAAGGTTCGTATGTGGATAATGTTCTAATGTGGATAAATGACTTGTATTTTAGTTGTGACTTAAATTATGCCTCTTTCATCAATGTTTATAAAGGTTTACTAAAATGGCATACATCATGACTTTCAAACTAAATGTCCTTTTAAGCATGTTTTTGCATGGCTTCCTTACTTAGTACATCTAATGTTCTAACCCATATTTCCTCTCCCTTTTTACCTAAGTGTAGGGTTTGGAGATATTGTTGTTCTATGCTTGAAGAGTAGTTTATGTTGAAGATTTTGTATGGGCTAAGTCCCAATGTTGTATTCAAAGTATTAGATAGTTTGAGACACAGTGTATAAAGTCTTGAAAGTCTTCCGATTGCTTTTAATGAAAATGTCTTCGATTGTAAAGAAAGTTTTTAATTCTCCTCTATTTTACTATGTTCTTATGTTCAAGAATGATATAAGGCTTGTATTAGACCCATTCGGGGTCGAGTACTCCGTGTTACGACTAGGGGTGCTCTTGGGTCGTGTCATTAGTAGTATCATTGAGTCCCTGAGTTAAGGAGTTGTTGAGTTCTCAGTATTGATTTTTATGCATATGGTTATTGAAAACCTTGAATTGAGTGGTTCACGTCCATAATTGGGCATGAAACATATTTTGATAAGTCTTTTTCAATCATTTTGAACTTGTTTTAAGACTTGAGCACTTGAGTTTGAGATAGAGTAGAGTTGAGTTCATTTTTTCAAAATTAATATATGGAAACTAAGTATTCGCAAGTGTAATATTTTTTACATCTAAGAAGAGAAGAAACATCGATTACCGAAATAGTTTTCTAAAACGTGATTAGTCTGACAATTCAGTATGACATTAATGTTTAAGTAGTATGGTATCTAGTTATGTCATCAATGTTTAAGCAGTATGGTATCTAGTTCTACCATAAATGTTTAAGAAGTATAGCATCTAGATATACCATCAATGTTTATGCAGTATGACTTCCCGAGTAATCAGTGATTAAACAAAAATATTATTTTTATATGGTTTTGAAAGAGTTTTCAATCATGAATTGAGTATGAGTATATGGGAAACTGAGATTTCCAAAAGAGTTTTGAGCAGTTTGATTACCATTTATTTTGGGAGAAATATTTTTGAGTAATAATCTCATAACACAGAAAAAGTTATGTTTATAAACATATGAGCTAGTATATTTTGGGTGTACTATTGAGCAACGCTATGGGGGAGATTTCATACAACTCATTGCCCCCATAAATCATGTAGCAAACGTGGGTAGAAAGGGTCATGCTTTTTAGATAATTACATAATGCTTTTTATCATAGACTAGTGGATCCACATAGTTGAGGAGGTTCTATACCCCAGAAAGGTATAGGACAAATCTTGCAGTGTGGGCGAGATGTTAAATCATTACATAGCTCATAGTGATGGTTTTCGATTTGAGAATATCCCACAGAGTTTTATTGTACTTTTATATATACAAACTGAGTTATTTTTGTATTCTTCAATACATTTAGTTACTACCTATTGTTTTAAAAGCTTTCAATGTATATCTCATATTTTACTATTGCTTTATCCTTGAGTATCATGAGTTTAGTATCTTCAGTTAAGTACCTTTAAGTTGTGTATCATATCTTTGAGTTGAGTATCTTATTATTTAGTTAGTTGAGTTGAGTTGAGTTGAGTTCAGAAGAGGTAAATATGTTTCCTTTTTATCAAGTTCAAGCCTGTGTTTATGCTTTAGAATTTCCTTACATGTTCGTTCATTCCACATACCGAGTCATTTGGCCTGCATCGTTTCATGATGAAGATGAAGGTATTCAGGATCATCAACAGGCGTTTTGTTGAGTTCATGTGATATTCCAGTTAGCGTTGGTGAGTCTTCTTATATTCCAAAGGACTTCACCTTTATCTAACATAGTAGTTTTGAGATGTCGTGGGTCTTTTCCCAATATCCTTCTATAATAGCAGAGGTTTCATAGATAGACAATACAATTTGAGAAGTCTATTAATTATTTTGTTAAATGTTTTAAAGACTTGAGTTGCCTATTTTGGCTAGTTGAATATTCTATTATATGCAGAGTTTATCATTTGATTTTAAGTTTTGTATCTAAATTCTATGATTTTTATCTAGTTTTAAGCTTTGTATGCTTGAGTTAGCTTTTCGCTTGTAGTTAGCCAGGATAAGGGTTCGCTTGGGGATCGACAATGTTTCTCATGTGCTGGCCATGTCTAGGGTGTAGGTTGGGGTCGTGATAGAAATAACAAAGTGACTATAGGATGGGTAACCACCATCATGTTCTAGATGAACATATTGGACTCATCTGTCCAGTTTGTTCATATGTCCTATCAAGGTCTTCTCTTTTTAAATATTTTAGAAACTTTGCTCTCCAATAAATTTCTTGTTCACTCTTACATTCTTGAACTTATGTCTCATCATCTTTATGCTCAAAGAACTTGAGGGAGGTACAAAAGAAAATATTTTGGAAACTGGCCATTACTCTTGGATGTTGACGGCCTTAGAGTTTCTGATTCTTCTCCTATTAATAGAGAAGGAACCGTGTGGGATTTAGTTCCCCAAAGTGCCAAAGCAATAGTTTATCCACATTATCGTTGATGATTTGAGTTCTGGTGGAATAACATTATTAAAGATATAACTCTTGAGAGGCTGAGAGAGCTCCTATTTGAATGTAATGGAAGATGTATTATCTCACACCCACCTGGCATCGGAAAAACCCATATCACCAAAGTGTACCTTCAGTCATATCTGAAGTTGTTTACACAGTATCGACTTGTAACCATAGCTTCTTTCCAATTTGCTTCATTATAGGGAAAATGAGCTTCCGAATGGGAGGTGGATATCATTCTGACATGTAGAAAGGAATGTCCAACTCCCACTTCTGGAACTCGTCTTCAAAGTTAAGAAGCAAACTGGATGGAGAAATGATTACAGTCCAACACTTTGGAAACATCTTAGAAATGACTTAAGAAATACTATGGTTAGTTGGGTTTCTCTGCTGCCCGGTGGATGTGAGTTTATGCATCCTCCACATTGATGAAGATATGCTATCGCTTTAACATATCCTACATAGTTCTTTCTCCATAAATAGGCGAATCTCGGTCTTCAAGAGAATCATAAGAAAGTCGTAAATATCCATGAGTAATGACGACTCTCTAAGATATTTTCTTCCATGCCTTCGTCGAGGTTTGTTAGCCTGCAAAAGACACATAAGTTCAACATTTCAAGAATGAACAAAATATAAACTAGAGAGCATGTCTGTTTAATTGGCATTGCAAAGCTATAGAAAAAACTGCCATAAGTTTAAATTTGGTAGAACATGTGTGCGGCAGAAAAAAAGTGCGCTTGAGAAAAAAAAACTTGTATACTTATAAAATTAGCGAAGAAGAACTTGACCTTCAAAATCACATGTGAACAAACTGAACATATGAGTCCAATTTTCATAGTCCGTTTCATCTTTAAATACTTCATGTGTTATGTTAAACTTATATAATTACTTCAATATTTGATGATAATACATCTAGAAGTAGTCCAAATATCATATTTCCTATTAAAATGAACATTTTGATTGGTAGAGGATCAAATATAGCAAGTCATATATCACAAGTACTATAATCAAAATTTATCACTAAATCAAATAACAAACACACATTATTATCCTTTGGAATTAAGTTTTGAATTATGACATTTTGTTTATAATAGAGTGTCACATTATTGGACACCCACCCCCACTATTCTCTGGGAGTGAACTGCATAAAGTCATTTTTGTGGAATAACTCACAAATCATATAGTAGATATAAATTGTAATAGGAAAATTCGATGTGACGAACTTGACTATGAGGACGTTAGCAAGTAAAACCGATACATGTCCTACAACCTGCTATATTAATGCAATCACATTTATAATGGGTTTTAAGAAAATTTGAACACCCCTTGTCACTATACTTTCTCTAGGTTGTAAACAAACCCGAAACCGTTCAGATCTATGGTCTCTAATCATCTTATTCTTTTTTCTTGAAAACCTAATGTAAGAGGCCCATTGGGATATCCGTAAATACAGTATATTTCTTTATTGACCGTCATTTTTTTACCTCAATGTAATTATAAAATTTACACAAAGAACACCGACATTCAAAGTAATAAAGCTATAACTAAAGTATATGAATTAAATCTAAATGGCATAGCTAAAGTAGTTCCAACATTTTCTGAAAATTTATACAGTTATTAAATTCAATAAAAACCAAAAAAAAGCATTTTTATTGTTTTTTTCAAAAATTCTGATGCACGTCAATTCTTAATATAATAAAAGAATGTACACAATATTATTTCCGATCCAATTTATGATACATCAAAATTTCAAAATTGAAATTTCTAAATTCTGAGTGTGAATTTATGTGACAAAGTTTGATTAATAAATATTCATACTTTACATCATACTAGTTTGTTGAATATTCTAATATGTCACAAAATGAACACTTTGTTTTAAAATAACTTTTGGGCTTTTATTAAAATGAAAGTCAAAATCATTGCAATACACTACAACAAAAATCACTTTTAGCGAGAGCAAATTTGATTGCTAAATGTTCTATTGTGGCCATTATTAATCTACAACGACCGGGAAGAATACGTTTGTCACCGGTCGCTAAAAGCTCCGTCGTTAAAAGTTAAAGACTAGATATAAAACTTTTAACGATAGTAAGAAATCCAGTCTTTATGTATCTTTTAGCGACCAACATTTCCTTTCGCTAATTATCATTCGTATTGTTAAAAACAATATATTACCTTGGTGAATATCTTCGTTATAAGTTCTTTTAGTGAAAAAAATGGACATTCATTAACTTTTTGTTATCTTTCAGCACAAAATTTAATTATTGTATGATTATTATAACTAAATCAGCATCTTTAAAGAGTCTTGTTATTCATATAAAATTTCATAGTAAAATACAATGAACTAAATCATCACATTACTAAAAGTACATTTATCAAAACTATGATATTTAGTCAATACTTAAACAAATATAAAGTAATATAGTAATGAAAATATCATTACACAACTCCTAGAAAAAATATAGAATAGGTCGCTTTGATCTTCATTTGTTCTTTAATATTTTTAGTTGCTGATAGTTCATCTGTACTTTGTTCGTAAATAGCATTCCTTAGACTTCAAATTCTTGATCTGTAAACAAAAACGTTCATGCTAATTTAGTAAAATAGATGCTATCTAATATGAAGAAAATATTTCACATGATTGACATATGAAATGATCAGGTCCACACATAACAACATTAGATAATATACTGAAACGTTACTACAACATCATACCGAGTGAAATTCTACAAATGGAGTTTGAGAAGGGTTACTATACACATACACTACCATTATCCCATGAAAGAGGATATTTTTGGAAGACTTCCGACTAAAGTGCAACAAATTCAAGTAAAAGAAGAAGAAGATAATGAAGCAATCATATTATTTCAGCTAAACTTGTGCACAAGTAAAATAAAATAGGATACAGTATTCATTTTTACACATATTCATCTCTAGGAAAAAATAAAATTCATAATGTTAATGTATGAAGGACAAGGCACTAGTAGACCTTTAGACTTGTTAATATTTAACACATGTAAAGAGACAAATAAAAGATGTAATATCAAATCCAATATACAATCTAAAGTAAATTCATAAATCATAATTAAAAAAATTAAAAAATATTCAAAGAAGAATTGAATCTCAGTTCAGATTTTGAGTTGCGTGAACTATGTCCACCCCTAGATATAAATTATAATGAAGGGAAGAATCCAAACAAAAAATGAGAAAAAATGAAAGAGTGTCACATAGAAAATATATTAGACACGACCAACATATTAATTGTTGGTGGTTCATATACTGTTAAACATTTATTTCAGAAATGACACATTATTTTGGCACTGTAATGATGGTAACATTGCTGTTGTAGCTTTTTCTGCAACAAAAAAGATCCCACTTCTAGACTTCCTGAAAAACCCTTCATAATAATCATAAACCAAGCATAAGTTTTATACTTCATAAAAGATACAATTGAACACAACTATTCGTTGTTTTCCATTTGTACTTGAAATTTTTAATATTCAAAGGTCAACTATTTACATGACATATTACAAGGAAAAAGCACAAATGAAACACAAAACCACAAAAAATAATATGCATGTTTATTTTTGTCAAGCAATTAATTCCACATACTAATAAACAATTCTAGGTTATGGTAAAAAGATATACATCCAATCCAACTGACCATTGAATAATTGAAGAATGTCAATTCAACAATTAATTAATAGATATTACATATTTAGAGATTTCATAGAAATATATCTTGATGGAAAAAACTCTAAAAAATTCTTCATTTTTTTGTCAATCGCAGATGTAGGAAGAATTATTGTTTAAGATTAATTATATTTTTTCTTCAATCTGAAAAATATTTTTAAGTGCAAAAGAGACAGAAGGGTTGGTGGGATTAAAGGGTGAAGACATGGGAGTGGGTGGGGGAAAAAGAGAGAATTTGTTGGGTCTTTTTATCATTTTATTTACTTTTAACATTAGATATTATACCTTTTGAGGGCCAAATATTTATTCCCTATTAAAGATGAATTAAAGATTGGTTTTAGCTACCGAAAAAAATATTGGTAGCTAAATGTAAACTTATAACGACAAGATTTATGTCCTTCCGTAAAGATTTGGTCGTTAAGACTATGATTTCTTGTAGTACTCATCTGGGCCTAATGACCATATTAATTAATGAAACACAAATAAAAGGGTAGCCCATCTGGATAGCCTGCGACAAACACCTAATAACATTTCCCTAATGATGGATTTCCCATTTCCTAATCCACCTCTCTCTTTCAGCCGAACTCCACCCAACACCGAAAAAATGTTTCCACTTTGGATCAATAAGAAGTTTCACCTCCTCAAGATATGGATCACCAACATTCAAGGTCATTTGATCGTTTCTTCCTTTCCTCAGCTAACAAGAGTAAGTGTAGTTCATCCTATTTTTGTTATTTTTTTTGCTTTTGGTTTAAAATGCCTCTTTTCGTCTATGAGTTGGGTTCTCTTTAATGGTGTGTGTTGCCTCTTGTGTGTTTCCTTTTTGATCTTGTCTTCTCAAAGGACACATCATGTCTAGGTTCCTACTCACCTTTGTTCTCTTTCTCTTCCTTTCCTCCCATCTAATTTCCCTACTTTGGTTTCTGTAGATGGTGTTTGATCGGAGTGCATGGGTAGCTCTAGTCCACCTCCTCAAACTTGTTGTGTAGGCTCCTTCCAGGTTTAAGCACTCCCAAATGACCTCAAATCCTCCCATTTGTCGAGTCCTTTATGTTGGTTGAAGTAGCCTAGGCTCGATAGTTGTTGACATTTTGTTAGCCTCATGATCTTTTGTAAATAATGTATATGTTAAAATTTGTTTTGTGGACTTTCAATTCCTATTATCTCCTAGACAGTGATACTCTCAAATAGGAGAAAATTAATTTACCACTGTTTAGAATCACTCTCTCTAGTATCCATGTTGTAGAAATCTGAAAATGGACAGTTTCTTTTGTCCATATCCATGTTTTTTACATGGTCTGCTAATTGGTACCTTTGCCTCAATATATGCTAGATAATCTTTTGTTTTTCTTGAAAAATTTATTTGATCTCTTCTACTATGTCTCTTATGGCACACACTTTACATAAGTTTTTTTCTTTCCCTCTCTTTTCATGTTTTTCTGTCACGCAAAAATAGCTCATCTAAATTCATGCTTATTTTGTTTTGTTTCTCTATGTTAGTTTATATATAATTTTTTCTATGCATTCAATTTATTCAAACTCATCCATCTCTATTACTCTGTTTATACAATTTTGAGAATTCAATGCTTTCAACTGTTGATTTTTTTGGCAGAAAAAAGTTTTCATTTTCAGGTTAGTGTTTGTAAATAGAGTTCACTTTTATTTTTACTGTGAAGAGTGTCTTTAAGATATATCTATGTTTGTTCATTTTAGATTATAGTCTCTTGGCACGTGCATTCCAGTTGTGTCGTTCCATTTTTTTAAAGATTAACTAGCATGATTAAAATTTTATGAAAACATGCATGTAATGATTAATAAAAAAAACTAGACTCATATTATTAGAATTACATCATAGAAATAAATGATCATTTATACAATTACAAATAATTCAGAAACATTTAAACAATTGTGAAAAACATATTCAGAATATATAGTCTAGCTTAGACTGTTATTCAAACATATTTTTTTTAATTAAGTTCAATAAAGATAGAATGAAGAATTATCATCAGAACAAAATTCAAACAAAAATTAACAAGAAAAGAGGTATTAGCTAAACTGTGACTCACTCTTCCATATATCTATTGTACGGCCATAATCCGATGTGATGAACTTGCCTATGAAGATGTTGGCAAGTAAAACCGATACATGTCATATCACTTGCTATATTAATGCAATCACATTTATAACGGGTACTAAGAAAATTTGAACACCCCTTGTCACTAGATTGAGAAGAGTTCTTTTGTACAAAATAATTTCGTTGTTAATTTAATTTCTCTTCTTAACTCCTTGGAAATCAGACTTAGACTTCGCAGCAGAAAAGCACTAGAAACAGTGAACCACAAACAGGGTTCACGGACCGTGAAAGGGAATTCGCAGCAGAAAAGCACTAGAAACAGTGAACCACAACAGGGTTCACGGACCGTGAAAGGGACCACCATCCGTGGACCTGCCCATGATTCACACCCATCAAGTAGAGGTGGACCACAGAGCCCTTCACGAGCCATGGACCACCTCACGAACCATGGGAGGGCTCATGGGATCCAAGAAGAACTCACCAGATCCAGACGTCATACCACGGGGCCCTTCACAGGTTGTGGTCCTGACGACGGACTGTTGTGGTGGCCATGAAAGGTCACCCTCAGAAGCACTAGGTACTGGCCAAGGACCACGACCAACTTGTCGGTCTGTGGACCCTTCATAGGTCTCGTGGTCAGCCCACATTAGTTTTTAAGTAGGGTTGTTTTGGTCTTTTCCCTTATGCGTTGGACAGCTAAACTACGTCATTTAACCCCTAAACTACCTAGTTTTGGTCAGTTTGAGCCTAGTAACTGATGAGTCCGAGATTTGGACTCATTGGGGGCTTTATTTGGATTGATTTAGTGTCGTTAAATGCTTATTTTGTGCCAATAACTGATGTAAAATCCTTGATTTCCAAGTATTTGGATTGAGGAATATAGCATAGACACTAATTTGCAAAAAGGAATGAAGTGAGGTGAAAGAACCAAGAAATGAAGGCCTGGTAATCGCCAAGTCCATTTGGCGAGTCGTCGAATGGTCACCATCTCACCTAAAGTTCCAGTGTGCCAAGCCCTGAAAGAGAAAATCAAGTTGACGAGAGAAAGGAGCAGTCGGCGTGTCGCCGTGTGGTTCCGCGATGCAGTGTTGGACCGCCCAAAGTAACAAAATTTGAGGATGCTGAATGCCGAAATAAAAAGGCGATGGAACTAACCAAAGGGAGGATCGCCGAGCTGATCAGTGAGCCCAACTTACTGCTTTGAATGGCCATTAGCAACATATTTTTGGCGACTATTAATAGGTTTTTGAACATTTAGTTTAGTAATCTTATATATCTTTGAAATGTTTGTTATCTTTTATATTTATGAACATTCATTAGAGTAATTTTTGGAGTATTGAGACTAAGTTTTCCTTAGCTTTGAAGAATTAAAGTTTTTCACTTTTGAGAAATTGGAAGTGGGTCTTGGAGATGTTCAATTTTGACCTTTGTAATGAAGAAATTAATCTTACCCAGTTAATGGAAACACAATTTGGTAATGCTTTTTATCTTTTTATGATGTCTAGCTAAAACCCCAATTCTTGGAGTGTGATTATGTGATTACGGGCTGATTTAGTTGATAGGTATTGCTAATTGTTAGTTTAAATGTTATTTAGAAGTGAATTTAATTAGTAATTGTGGTTTGATTTAAAGAATTGTAGTTGCAAATGCAGTTCTACCTTCGTGTTATTGGCTTGCTTGGGAGAGAGATTTTAAAACCAAGATTGTTGATTAATGGTCAGTGGTTATTGGGTTGATATGGGTTCAGCTCGAGATAGTGAATCCTAAACTCAGTTCCACATATTTAGCTCGAGAGAGTTAATAGAATAAGGTGTAGGCTGGTTTTATTTGCTTGGTTGTTGGTGTTCGAGAGAAACTAACTTGATTCGGGATAATTTGTTCGAGAGAAAATGTATTCCCTCCATGGCTTAACTTACTCACTAACATTCATCTATTTTCTAATAGCTGCAATTACCCATTTGTCTATATTAGCCTATAATCAAATCGCATCGCAATAACCCATCTTCGTATTGTTATTTCTATGTTGGCTGCTGCGTAGTTTATAATTATAACCAAAACCCCCTGTTATTTGATATTCGTGTTAACCCCCTGATTTGTATTATGTTTTTAGTCGTAAATGTTTAGTCCTTTGGCTGATTTGAACATATTTACACTTTTCTATTGAATCTTAAACACGTACCAGTCTAGTGGGATTCGACCCCAACTCATTTAGTTGTGTTATATACTTACTAACAATCGTTGACGCTTAGAATCAGATGAAGTGTCTTTGATAACATTATTCAATCAGTAACTTAATCAGAACATACCTAATCGTTCATTCACCAAAATCAAGCGAAACATATATCAAAAAGGAGAAAAGAGTCGACCAACCCTCTCCAAGAACGCAACAAGGTTTCCTCCAGTTCCAACCCTGAAATCGATAGATTTCTCCTTGAAATTCATCACTGGGTATGTAAGATTTCACTGGTGGATTCCTTTCATCCACTAGGTTATTTCTGTCAGAATCTTGATTCCCTAAATATTTTTAGGCCTAGGGTTTCTAGAACATCAGATCAATTATGTGATTTAGCTGTTAGATTAATCCTAATCAGAATATTACATTTTCATAACTATGTTGCTTAATTCTTGCATGAAATTCAGAATCCTAGTTGTGTAGATTCGTTTAGTTCATGAATTACCCTTGCTTAGTGTAACGATCCGAGAGCACCCCCTAGTCATTACCGGCATATTCGACCTTGAAGAGGTCTTATACAAGCCCTTAGCATTCATCATAACATGCATCATAGAATAAAATCACGGAAAATTTAAAACTATTACCTTGGAAGTTCGACTTCAATTCATATATGAAAAATAGAATCTAACTTCATCACAATGCACCATCTAGACATAGAAGTATCGAAAATGCGACTTAGCCCTTACATCAATAATAAGTCTTGAAAATAGGAAGTACAACAATGTCTTTAAACAGAAGCAAAAAACTAAACATAGAAGCTAGATCATAGGGTCTTGTTCTCGGACTTGAGGACTCACCAACTTGGGGAAGCATCTCCAAGTGTCTTGAGAAGTAAGCTTGAATCCTCAACGGCCCGAACCTAAATGTTTGGGAAAAAGGATAAAATATGGGTTAGTACCACACACGAACTAACTATGGCTATTATGCATAAAAACCATTGAAACATGCATAAAAGGACATTTTATTCAAAACATGCTTTTTGCCAAGTACATCCAATATGCACACAAATTAAGTATCATAGTCCAAGCCAACATAATATCATCCCAACATGTAGACAACCCAAGCAATACTAGTGCAATGCAAAGAATAGAACCCCATAACCTTATTCAAAGCCAAGTATCATATTAAGCAACCTACATCATGCATACATTCATAAGATCATATTTCATCATAACTTACCATATTCATAATGATCATACATAACATAGCTTCAACATACATAAGTCATAATCATCATAATCATAAGGGAATACTACTACAACCATCTCTTAGGATCCCACAAGTGCAATGTACAAGAGAAGTCCCATACCCTCCCTTATACTAAGTAGAAACCCTTAAGAAAGCCTTAGTAAGAGTTCACACCTTTCATACCTTCATTTACTTTTACATTAGGGAAATATTGCAATAACCGACATAGACCATGAGAGCTACATGGAATCCGATGTTCTACTCCCACACCGAAAAGAAAGGGTTAACAATTGCCTAGAGATAGTGTCTCCAAATCTTTGAAGCAAAGACTACGACCGCTAGCTCAAGGTCATGAGTTGGATAATTCTTCTCATGCACGTTGAGTTGTCTCGAGGCATAAGCTATAACCTTACCATACTGCATGAGGACACAACCCAAACCCACTTGGGAAGCATCGCAATATACTACAAACCCTTCGGTGCCCTCCGGTAAGGTCAAAACCGGAGCGGAGGTGAGCTTATCTTTCAACAATTGGAAGCTCTTTTCACAAGATTCCAACCATTTGAACTTGGAATTTTTTTTGAGTTAAGGCCGTTAATGGAGATGCAATAGATGAAAATCCCTCAACAAACCTCCGGTAGTAACCGGTCAAACCCAAAAAGCTTCGGATGTCTGAAGGGATCAAAGGTCTAGGCCAACTTTTGACCGCATCAGTTTTCTTTGGATCAACTTCTATACCCTCACTAGAAAAAATGTGACCAAGGAAAGCAACTGATCTTAGCCAAAACTCGCGCTTGCTAAACATAGCATAGAGTTGGTGATCTTTGAGGGCTTGCAATACTATCCTCAAATGATTCATGTGATCATCCTCACCTTTAGAGTATATCAAGATGTCATCAATAAAGACAATAACAAATGAGTCTAGAAAATTTCTAAACACACGATTCATAAGATCCATGAAAGCCGTCGGGCCATTTGTAAGACCAAAGGACATCACTAAGAACTCAAAATGACCATATCTTGTTCGGAAGGCTATTTTTTGAACATCAACACCTCTCACCCTAAGTTGGTGATAACCCGACCTCAAATCAATTTTTGAAAAGTAACTCGCTCCTTGAAGTTGATCAAATAAGTCGTCAATCCTAGGGAGTGGATACTTGTTCTTAATGGTCTCCTTATTTAACTGTTGGTAATCAATACACATACGAAGAGATCCATCCTTCTTCTTCACCAATAACATCGGTGCACCCCCTAAGGGAATATACTAGGTTGGATGAAACCCTTATCCAACAAATCTTTGAGTTGAGCTTTTAATTCCTTCAACTCCGCCGGGACCATCCGGTAACGAGGGATTGTAATGGGTTGTGTATCCGGCAATAAATCTATGCCGAAATAAATTTCCCGTTAGGTAGGAATCTCGGGTAAGTCATTGGGAAAGACTTCCAGAAAATCATTCACTACGAGGACCGACTCCAAAGGAGGAATCTCGGATTCAAGATCCTTGACCCTCACAATATGATAGAGACAACCCTTAGAAATCAACTTACAAGCTTTTAGACATGAAATGATCCTTCCCCTAGGAACGGAATTTCCTCCCTTCCATTCTAAAATGGGTTCATTAGGAAATTGAAACTTCACAATTCGGGTCCTACAATCTATGGACGCAAAACAAGCATTAAGCCAATCCATCCCCAATATAACATCAAAGTCTAACATATCAAGTTCCACCAAATCAACCAAAGTGACTCTATTGGGCAATGATATGGGACAACCTCTATAGACTCTTTTAGCAACTATGGAATCACCCACCGGGGTAGAAACCGAAAAGGGTTTATCTAAGACATCGGGAAGCATATTAAACTTCATAGCCACTAAAGGGGTTACAAAAGACAAAGTGGCTCTGGGATCCAACAATGCATAATCATTTATTGAAAATACTTGCAACATACCGGTCACAACATCCGGAGAGCTCTCTTGATCACCTCAGGATTGGAGAGCATAAAAGCAATTCTTCTGAGGAGCATCGGGATTTGGGTCACTTGCTTGTGCTTGAGCATTTTCCCTTCCTTAAGCCTTTAGCATAGGGCAGTCCCTCCTCATGTGGCAGCTCTTACCACAACCATAGCAATTACCCGTGCCAACTAGGCACTTGCCTTCATGTTTTCGACCACACTTTGAACAAATAGGCTTCTCAACATAAGGACCACTACCTCTTGCTTCTTGAGGCTACCTTTGTTGACCCTTGGAGTGTTAGAAATACCTTGGTTGGAAAACCTCTCTTTGAACTTTGGCTTATCTTGAATTTCAAATCTAACCTTAGAAGAACTTCCATCATCGGCCCATGACCTCTTCAATTCTCTACCAACTCGCTTAAGATTTTGCTCCTCAATTTGCTCGGCATGAACCATAAGGCGAGAAATGTCAATGCTTGGGATTAGCATAGCCGACCTACATTCATTCACCACAAGATCGGATACACCCATAACAAATTTGTTCATTGTAGCTTTAGAGTCCAACACCAAAGTAGGAGCATGCTTGGAAAATTGAGTCAACTTGAGGCCATAATCCTTCACACTCATACCCTCTTGATGGAGGTTGATGAATTCTTGCATTTTCTTGTCCCTTCGTTCCAAGGGGAAAAACATATCAAGAAAAGCCATCTTGAATGTAGCCCAACTTATCGGACCCTCTCTAATAGGTCTCCCCTCATTCCATTGTTCATACCACACTTGTGCCACATCCTTGAGTTGATAGGCGGCTAACTCCGCCTTTTCCTGAGAAGCACACCCATAGCCTCTAGAACCTTAAACACTTCATCAATGAACCCTTGTGGATCTTCTTCTACTTTGGACCCAAAGAAAGTAGGGGGATTCATCCTTGTGAAATCCCTTATCCTAGAAGCGGTAGTGCTAGCATTGGTGTTCACTTGCACCCTAGCACCCCTTGCAACTTGAGTGGCTAACACTTGAGTCAAATTATGAATAGACGACTTTATCTCAACATTAGACATAGCCCTTTCTTCAATAGGAACTTGAGGGTTTTGAGGAGCCTGAAGGGGAACCGCCTCATTCACATTCTCCTCACTGGCCCTCCTTGCTTTGGTCCTTCTTGTATTCATTGCCTATAAGCACAAGAGAAGGATTAGAAGAAAAGGACTAAATAGAGTTAAGACTCTTAGGCACGACTATGGAATAACAAAAGAGTGAAAGTTCCTAAGCATCTCGTAGCCTCTCATTCATAAGTGTGGCGCGCTTCACACCCATGAACAACACTCTACTCGACGTGGTATCTTGTGACATGAATTCTACATTATTCTCAACCTTATGCTGTGATACTAAGTTTGTAACGACCCGAGAGCACCCCCTAGTCGTTACCGGCGTATTCGACCTCGAATAGGTCTTATACAATCCCTTAGCATTCATCATAACATGTATTATAGAATAACATCACGGAAAATTTAAAACTTTTACTTTGGAAGTTCAACTTCACTTCATAAATGAAAAATAGAATCTAACTTGATCACAATGCACCATCTAGACATAGAAGCATCAAAAATGGGACTTAGCCCTTACATCGATATGAAGTCTTGAAAATAGGAAGTACAATAATGTCTTTCAACATAAGCAAAGAACTAAACATAGAAGCTAGATCATAGGGTCTTGTCCTCGGACTTGAGGACTCACCAACTTCGGGAAGCAACTCCAAGTGTCTTGAGAAGTAAGCTTGAATCCTCAACGACCCGAACCTAAATGTTTGGGAAAAAGGATAAAATATGGGTTAGTACCACAAACATACTATGTATGGCTACTATGCATAAAAACCATTGAAGCATACATAAAAGGACATTTTATTCAAAACATGCTTTTTGCCAAGTAAATCCCACATGCACAAAAATTCAGTATCATAGTCCAAACCAACATAATATCATCCCAACATGTAGAAAACCCAAGAAATACAAGTGCAATGCAAAGAATAGAAACCCATAACCCTATTCAAAGCCAAATATCACATTAAGCAGCCTACATCATGCATACATTCATAAGATCATATTTCATCATAACTTACCATATTCATAGTGATCATACATAACATAGCTTCAACATACATAAGTCATAATCATCATAATCATAAGAGAACACTACTACAACCATCTTTCAGGATCCCACAAGTGCAATGTGCAAGAGATGTCCCATACTCTCCCTTACATTATGTAGAAACCCTTAAGAAAGACCTAGTAATAGTTCACACCTTGCATACCTTGATTTACTTTTACATTAGGGAAATATTGCAATAACCGACATAGATCATGAGAGCTACATGGAATCCGGTGTTCTACTCCCACACCGAAAAGTGAGGGTTAACACTTGCCTATTGTGTAACCATTCGTACATAGCTAACTAGGTGGGCACATAGTTAAGGCTCAAGGAGATGGCTTCTAGAAACCCTAACTTACTAAACGTGGGGGTTTTCATCTCATGAGATAACACATGCTGTAGGTAATCCGGACTTGCTAAACGTGAGGAAACCCATGTAGGGAGCTGGACTTACTAAACGTGAGACTCTCATCTCATTTACATGACCTTTTGGTGCTAAGCATCTAATTCCCTTTAGTAATCATCTTTAGTCATCACATAAGTTCACATTAGCCTTTCCTAGACTCTAATGTAGACATCTTACCATAATAGCTCATACGTGTTCATAAGTGAGTAACAATCCTTTCACTTTAGAGACACTTAGCAAGTGAGTAAACCTTTCACTTTACATTACACTACAATCATGAGAACTACCTTTCAATCATATAGCAATCACCCAATAATATACATACATACTTCATAGCTAATTCAAGTATAGAGGGTTAAGGATGAGGATACTAGGTCATCAACACCACAATAACATATTAGGTATAGCATCATTACAATCTAAGTAATTCACCTTTCATACTTGAGTTCAAAGAAGAAGCAACCTTCATACCTTCTTGCCCTTCGTGGGACATCCATACTTCAATTATCAAACAATTCATAACCAATACATAATACAAGGTAATTCATGAAGTAATAACATAATCAATCATCAATATAAGCAATTGACATATTTCCTTCATAGCCTTCAAGTCTTCATTGAAAGACTCAACCCTAATTTCTTAGAAATTATACATAACCTAGGGTAGAATCATCATACAAAAATGAATTACATAACATCACATTCAATTCATAGCCTTCATTCAATATCCAACACAAACTAGGGTTAGAATTAGGAAAAGAAGGAGAAACATGAGTCTCATGGGGAATTCTTCAAGAAACCACCAATACAACCTAAATTCATTCATAATTATTCATATAACATCAATCAAAGTCAGTCTATAACATTATTTTCACTTTAGAAAGAAGGCCCACGTTTTTTGATTGAAACCTAGAATTTGGAGATTTTGAAATTCATCTTGAAGGGGCCTCTTGGGAAATGGAATCCTAAGAGTGATAAGCAACCATACCATATTGACGAATTAACCACAAAAATCCGAGATGAAACCTTGGAGAGTTGGTCTTCTTCTTGAAGCTCCAATCTTCTTCAATGAAATTCTTGAGAAGAGAGAAAGAGTAGAGAGAAGGAGGAACTTTAGGTAAGAGAGAAAAAGTAGAGAGAAGGAGGAACTTTAGGTTTAGTGAAATGACCCAAAGGTTCTTAAAAATGTGCTTCGGAAGTTACCGGAAACTTGTTTAGCTATATCAAAAATATCCGTTTCATTTTTCGAAAATCCGACTTCATATTCTTGTTTAGGGGGTCAAATTGAGTGGGAAATGGGTCTAACCCAAATTTTAGAGCAACCGTATCAAAATCCGAAATTTCCAAGTGAAGCCTTTTTCGAGGGTCTACTTTGGAGGGTCATATCTCCTAGCACACAAATAATTGGGTGGCCCATAACATATCCATGGAAAGCCCTTTGAGTTAGCTACCTAACGCACTTCGTTTCACCTCATTCGGAGTTCGGACGAAGAAGTTATGCCCATTTTCGTAAAATCTGTCCGGCAGGAAATGCAATTTCCAGTGAGCGTTTTTACTGTTCACCCGCCTCATTTTTTTTTCTAAGTGTTGGACCATTTTTCCAAAGGGCATATGTTATTTCCTATATACCATTAGTTCAATTCCCATCTCTAAAACATTTCCCAAAACACCTCTCCCATACTTAGACACATTTTCTCTCAAGTTCTCTCAAGAACCCTAATCCAAAACCTTCCTCAAGATTGAAGAGACTCTTGCTCCAAGTTCCAAGCTTCCATTGAAGACACTCTCAAGACCTTCATAAGAACTCAAGGTATGTGGTGTTGAACTCATGGGTCCTTCCACCCATAGTGCCTAGACTCTATTCTACTCACTAATTCATGGTTTAAGTTAAGATTCATAAATTAGTCTTGTTCTTTGTAATAATTTCCTGCACATTGAATTTTAAACATGAAAAGTGATTGTTTTGAGCATGTTGTGACTCTAGAACTTGAATCTAAATTTGGAATGGATGTGGAGATTTTCATGTGGTATTGTGGGTGTTAAAAGGTGTTGTTGTAGGTTGTTCACTGGTTTGGCTGCATAATTACTACCCTATTTTCCATGCTCTTTGATTCCATTACATGCCTTCAAGGTGTTTGACAAAATGTCCAACTATGGAGAATTGATGAATCGATGCTTTAAAGCTTGAGTTATGAGATGTATGGCAATCCAGAGATGTGTTGATGACAAACTAAGCTTGTGTATATGTTCATTCCATACGTGAGATTGCATTAGAGCCTAATGGGAATTTCCTATATAAAGTGTTGCATGACCATGCCCGGTCCGGGGGAAAAGAACCGGACAACCATGTGAGAGGTTTATATCTCACCACCTAGGATGCTTGGGGTGTGACCAACATCAACCATGTGAGAGGTTTATATCTCACCACCTAGGATGCTTGGGGTGTGACCAACATCAACCATGTGAGAGGTTTATATCTCACCACCTAGGATGCTTGGGGTGTGACCAACATCAACCATGTGAGGGGTTTATACCTTGCCACCAGGGTGTCCGGGTGTGAACGGCATCCCCCATCCTAAGTTGGGGTTATAGATTGGTTGGATCATGCATACACATATGATATCTACTATTAGTATAGATTTACTTAAACATGTTTTGACTTCACTTTGATCATGCATCCTCATATTGTTATTCATAATGCCTATGAAACTATTTCTTGTATTTCGATTGTGTCCTTGTCTATTGTTGTGTTGCACCCCGCATACTTAGTACATTCCAAGTACTAACGCATATTTTGCCTACATGATGTCACCATGTAGGGACCGGAGCTACTCTTGATCCTTCTCTCCATTCACGTGGCTAGTACGGTGCTTATCCGAGTTTGTTGGTGAGTCCTCAATGATTCGAGGGCTATGTTATGTTTCCTACTCCTATGTTTTGAGACTTTAGCTTGCAATTGTATTTTGACTATGAGGGGAGCCGGTAGTATGTCATGGCCCCCGTCCTATCTATGTATGTAGAGGTGTGCGTTGGACAAGAATTTTGTAAATAAGCTTGACTCTTGTTCTATGATGTCATTTTGAAATGGTTTGCCCTTAGTCCCTATTTCCCGTTAATTAATGTTGAATGTGCTTCCGCGACCGATGAAGTGTGATGACAAGTTTGAGAGGCTTGTTTGGGGTCCCTTCGAGTTCCTCATTCGCCATGTCATGTCTAGGCCCTAGGCTTGGGTCGTGACATTTAGATCTTTGGGGTTTTTGTGTTTTGAGTAATAAAATGAGGTAAATTGACTTAAAAATCATTATATACACGTCCCCTAAAGTACCCTAAATACCCTTCACTTAAGTGGACTCTTTAATGAAGTAAAAATAGATTTCTGAATTTCTTCATTTTCGTCGCAGAACAAGTCCGCGACGCGGAGCTGTTCCCTGAAGATATTTGGAATTAAATTTTGAGACAGTAGAGTCCGTGACACAACCCCTTCGGGAACATACTTTTTGCTCCTTGGGGGAAAAAGTCCACGACGCGCCCTTGTTCCCTCCAAGAGCAATTTGCAAGCTGCCTTGGCAGCTTGCTTGTCCAAGGTTGGGGTCCCTCTTGGGTCCCCTTAGGGTGGTTCCGGGGTGTCGATTCAAATTTTTTGACCCTATAAACATATATTTAACTATTTTAACTCTTTTTACAAGATTATACCATCATACGACACTTCCAAACCTGCCCAAAACCTAAGGACACACTAGAACATATTCTTCTCTAGTTTCCGGACGTCATGGTCGTTTCTTGACGTTTAGACTTTTACTCTTCCAAACCAAGTCAATTACATTAGTTTAGGTTTATAAACATCATTTTGACTATTTTAAAGTCATTATTCATAAGGTGAGGATCTAACTTAAGTCATAGAATTTCCGGGGTGTTACAGTTGGTCAGTTTATACATATACACATGCATCAGTTTACAAATATTTCATTATCAATGTTGTATTCTCAGTTTGCATGTCATAATCTTGAGCTATCCAGTTTATTTGCAGTTATGTTGTATTGTACACATTCTAGTTGCGAGTAGCCTTAGACCGAGTTGGACTAGGTTCAATCACCCTCATGGTCCCAGAACTACGTGCCCCCATAGGTTAAGTCCCCTCTTTGGGCATTATACTTAGTGATCATGCCAGTCATGCATCTATACCCTTGGCAAGGTATATTGGGTCATCTCGATGGGGCGCATACATCGGACTCCATATTTAGCTCATGTGATTTTTATGTCGGTATATAGTAGCTCCCTTAATCAAATTCTAGTGTATTGACAAGGTTACTAGTTACAGTTTCAGTATTAAGTTTTAGCTTGGTGAGTACTAGGTCATTGCATTTTGTTTATTTATATTTAGTTTATCTCAGTATCTTTATAATTTTCAGATTATACCATTGCTCAGTATGCTTTGTTCAGTTACATGTTTGTTCAGATGTATCCTATCCTGCATGCTCAGTACCTTTCAAGTACTAATGCATACTCTGCGCTCCATCTTCTCGTGATGTAGGTTAAGGTCCTCAGCATTCAGATAACGCATAGATCAAATCCCAATCTCCAGTTTAGCAGTATCGGTGGTTAGTCCTCATTCTTCGAGAACGATTGATATGTTTTATGTTCACTTTTTCCTTTTTAGTTTCAGTTTTGCTAGAGTTAGCTAGGGGTATGTCCCAGCATCTCTATTCAGTTAGACGCTTGTTTCATACATGATTTGATTCAGTTTTAGCTTGGACTTTGATCTTTCAGTTGTCATTAAGCTCATAGTTTATATATATCTAGATAGCATTAGGTATTCCCCATTTCAGTCTATATCAACTCTTAAACTTCCGCACAGTATTTTCTCATTTCAGTTTATCTTAGTATGCTTACGATATGCCAGCTCAAGGTTAGCTTGGGGTCACTCGTGATCCTAGGTCCCGTGTTTACGTCAAGGGGCTAGCCTCGTGGAGAGATAAACTTGGTATCAGATCCTTAAGTTTAAGTGTCCTAGGATGTCTGAAAATCTGCACTTAGTAGAGTCCTTTTCATGGGTGTGAAGTGCACCACATCTAATGAGAGGGAGTTTGCGAAGTGTGTTAGGAAAACTTTACTTTCTTTGATACTCTTATCGTGCATGAGGTATGATCCAACTTCTCATTTTGATTGTCATTATGCGTTTCATATCATGCCTCCTCACAAAGCTTATACAAGGAATGCCAATGCTCTCAATGCTAACACAAATCCTCCAGTCCCAGATCATGAGGTTTCGAATGCAGAGTTTTGGAACGCTATTTAACTATTGTCTTAGAGTGTGGCCAACCAGAACAATCAACAGGTTCTAGTTCCTGCAAATACTAGTGGTGGGTCAATTGTAGTAAGGGTTCGAGATTTTGTTCGAATTAATCCACTTGAGTTCCTACGGTCGCAAGTTGGTGAAGACCACCAAAATATTATTGATCAGGTCAAAAAGATCTTTGAAGTGATGCAAATGACTGGAATTGAATAGAGTTGGCATCCTACCAGCTTAAGGATGTAACTCACATTTGGTTCACTCAGTGGAAGGAAAACAACGGTGAAAATAATGCTCCGATCACTTGGGAGTGTTTTACTATAACTTTTCTTAACAGGTTCTTCCCAAGAGAGATGAGGGAGGCTAAGACTCAAGAATTAATTAATTTGAGACAAGGTAACATGTCAGTCCAAATGATTTTTCCAACCGAATGCCAACTACTGTTTATATGTTGCTAGAAAGCTTGTCACTAAATTTTACCAACCCATTTCAGTTAGTTGGTAAAATTACCAACTAAAGATCAGTTGGTAAACAAATAAATGACTTGTTGGTAATTGTTGAAATGTGGCCTTGAAATTTTTGTTGGTAAATTCACCAACCAATTTTCGGTTGGCATATTGTTGGGAAGTTTACTAACGAAGAGAAAAGAGTTAGTAAATTTGGTTCTTCACTATTCAATTATGTTAGTGATATGTTGGAAAATATTCTAAGATAAAATAAAATGTTGTTAGTATTTGGTTAGCAATTATATGATAGATAGCAACTTGGTTGGTAAGCTCGATAGTAAATTCAGCAAAATACATTGGTAATCAGTTTGTAATTTCGGTAAAGAAAAAAATGTGTTGGTGTTTCATTGGTAAATTACCAACGAATTTTAAATCTGCAACTAAGAATGACTATCTACTCATGTAACTTATGTTACTAATTGGTTAGTATTTTAGAAACACAAAAAGCTCATTAGTAATTCGTTAGAAAGCTTACTAACTTATTATGATTTTGTTGGAAATATATATTATTTATGGTCAATATTTGGTTAGTGAATCGGTAGTGTATATTGCCATATTACTAACTAAATGGTAATTCGATAGTAAAGTTTCACTTTATATATTTATATTAATCAATAGCTTTTATGAATCTTAAAATTTCTGAAAACATAATAAAATCCAGTGATCCTTTGATAAATTATAACTTGACTAAAACAATGCAAAAGTTAAGATGAAGTGTTCAAAACAAATCCAAATACAGAAACAAACAATGAAAGATATTCCTACAATAGTTTGGAAATTTTAAATGACTCATATCATTATTTGATGATGGGTCATGTCTAAGCTAATGTGGTGTACCAGTTGGAGGTGTACCAGCGGGCAGTGTATCAGGGGTGGTTTAGGTAGCCCAGCTATGATGATGGGCAGACGTTCTTGGAGAATCTTATCAACTTGCTCTTGCATTTCTAGCTGCATTTCATTTTTCATTTCTTCACGCAACTCTTCTCTCATCTGATGTTTCATCTCCTCCTTCATTTCTTGAACGTATTCCTTCACTCGAGCATCAAAACTACAATCTTGAGGTTGAGAAGTTGAAGCAGATAATGAACCAACGTTCTCATAGAAAACAACTTGAGAACCAAGACCATATATACATCCCTTCTTAACCCCACCCACTTCATCCATGTAAATCTTTGAAAAATCTATTGTCGGAGAATCGCCAGATTCATCTACAAGCTAAGATGCAGATATTATCTTAGACATTACAGCATCCTGAAAAATAAATAAATGATATTATTTTAAGAAAAATGTCTAGCGATTATAAATATACAACACAAATGATATCAGTCGACCATCTTTGTCATTGACAATACCTCCACCACACTTATCATTTCTACAGCGGCAACTAACATTTACTTTGACATACGCACCTGTAATTTATATTCAGTGTACAAAAATAGTCTTTTAGTGACTAAGTTTTTTTTTCCAGAACTGAAAAGTAGCATTTCATATTAGTTAGTAAAGCTATGATAGTTCAAAATCATACAACTAAACATGCTAAGAACTTTTGAAAGGAAGGATATAGAGGATCACCAAACAAAAGTACAAACCTACCAAACTAAGCTATTCTATGAAAATCTATGCATTTTAGATGAAATGTAATTCACATTGCCTAAACACGAGGAAGCCTAAAATATAGGCTTCAAAAGAACCATAAACTTAGTAAACCTCTAATGTGTTGTCTTTTAATAATATTACAGAATTGGTCTTAAAGTTGGAAAGTAAACCTCATCATTCACATTTTAATTCTTTGGCATTCTTTGCCACATTTGCCTCTAGTATTGCTTTTAAGACAATATCAGAACCGTTTGCTCCAGTCATACATTTTGGCAACAATCCTGCACTTTCAGTAGAGACAGGAAGTACTACAATACTGCCAGATTCATAGGTCAAGAACGGGACCTACATTAACTCTAGAACATCAAACTACTCTAACAAGAACCAAGCTTACAACTCGTGAAGTCATACAAACTGAAAATGTTACATTTTAGAAGTGTCTTATACGTTCTGCAGCTCCTACGCTACCAACAGTAGACATATCGATTATGAGAAGGGAACCTACACTAACTCTAGAACAACAAACTACTCTATCAAGAACAAAGTTCCCAACTCTTGAGGTTATAAAAACTGAAAATGTTACATTTTAGAAGAGTCTTATGGGTTCTGCAGCTCCTACGCTACCAACAATAGACATCGATTATGAGAAGGGGACCTACACTTACTCTAGAACAGCAAACTACTCTAACAAGAACAAAGCTTACAACTCTTGAGGTCATACAAACCGAAAATGTTACATTTTAGAAGAGTCTTATGGATTCTGCAGCTCCTACGCTACAAACAGTAGACATATCGACTATGAGAAGGGGACCTACACTTACTCTAGAATAGCAAACTACTCTATTTACTGAAGTCACCAACCAAGAGATTATAGATAGTCTCGGTTACACTGATAAATCAGGGCCAGTGATGCACAATTATGTTTTGTTAGCTGTTAAAGATTTCATCCACACTGAAAAATTATATAGAGACATCAACTACACTAATATGACATTAACCTCCATCATTATAATATTCAATATTATAACTATGTATTTAATAATTGGGATAAACATGATGAATGACGACTAAGAAAATTCTTAACAAAAATTAAGAAAGATAATCAGCAATGTTTGGTGTTACTTACATATGTGCTATTAGACTTCAGATCCACAAACTCATCATTTCTTTTGGTATGTGTCTTCTTCAAAAGTTCGTGTGGATGAGGTGGCTGTCCAAGAACAGTCGCCTAAAATTGAAATCACATCCATCAAAGTTATTACTAGAGGAATAACATTGAAAAAATTGTAACTTGACAAAATGAAAATAATTGTACCAGTTTTCTTGCATGCTCTCCGTGAGTCCAGGAGCCTCCAGTATGGCGCGAGGGACCAGATCCTTCACCACATTTCTCACTTAGTCGATTTTTGGAACATTGTGCAGATTTAGCCTTATAATTCTCAGTATCATAGTGAGGATTCCAACTCTCCCAAACAGATTTTGGGATTTTTTTCGTTTCTCCTCAGAGGATCTTGCTTCACATAACATACCCTTCTATTGTATTGAACATTTTTTCATAAAATTATCCTTTATGGAACCTTCAGTTGTCATATTCCAATGGAATCGCTTCTATTTAAAAAGGAAAAGGAAAACATCACATGAATTGATATAATAGAAATTTTAAATCAATAAAATACATAAATAAAATGATAATAAAATGAAATTTATGGGTATAATTAGTAAATGAATATTATAGTAGAAGGAGACACAATTACGTATCAAAAGATGTACCAAAACAAGTATAATGGGTGTTGAAACAAGTCTGGTAAGATAGAAAGTATATTGAAGAAGCTCGAATGAACATGGCTAAACTTGGAAGTATGGCCAAATGCTCTGTTAGAAAATTATATGTGACGATTAGAGGAAATTATCAAGAAGTCTCATGGAGGAGGTTCACTGCAGTATCAGTGGTCCACCTAAATGGACATTCATTATGTACTTGACTATATTTGGATGATTATACACTAGAGATAGGTTTCTTGGATGGGGCATTGTTGATTATATGAGTTGCCCGATGTGCGGAGATGCAAACGCTACTATAGAATACTTGCTTTATCAATGTACTTCCTCCCACAACGTATGGACTAAGTTGTTGTAGTGGTTGGGCATAACAAGAGGTCCTATAGGACGTAAGGATGAAGTAGACTGGGCAAGTACTTTAATGAAAGGAAAGAGTCACAAAGCAGATATATAGAGAGTTGTCTTGGCTAGTAGTGTATACCATATTTGGATGGAAAGTAATCAACATATTTTCAAAGGCACACCAAGACAACCTGAAGTTATAGTTAGACAAGCTATCCAAGAGGTGTTTCATAAGAGTAATAATAATAGGAAATTTTTCTTCATTATTAGAAACTATGAACTTGTATCTCTAAATATTCTTTTTTTTCTAGATGTAGCAGATGAGACAACCTAAGTTTATTTTTTAACTAGTTGTAGTGGTTCTGTTTCATCAGCTATGTTTTTCTTTTCTTCTTGTTTGATCTGTACAGTTCTACTTTCGTAATTAATCAATAGTTACTAAGAAAATCAGAGAGTGTAGTTTACCTTAAACTCCTCCTAGTAGAAGTCCTAAATCTCTGGTGTAACTGCCTTCCAATCATATCCTTCGGGATCTATTTTTTCCTTAAAGATTTTTGTGATCGCCCGAGATACATCGTTACTTGGCTCCAAACTTGTATAAATATAACATGTAATTATTTATGTACTCAATTTTATTTATGTATATCAAGCAGTTGCTAGAGTGTATTATCATTGTCTTTATCGACATATAAGAGTTGAAGAGGTAGAGGAAGTAAGGAAGAATAATATGAAATTTATGAAACTATTATCAAAGAGACCATGATTAGACAAAAATTATAAAATCCTACTATTATCATATCCTGAAATGACTAACTGTGAGGATCCCATACTAAGCTTGGGTTCAGTACATAGATTCATATCTAAGCTTAATCTGGAACAAGTAAAAAAAATTCTAGTATGAATTCTAATGATGTACTGCAAAGGATAAGAAAAACTTGAGGAAATAAGGACCGTTGAAATTAAAGAAATGTCACACCATAGACACTAATATCGAATCAGATTCTAAAAAATGCACCATGTAGTTGATGTCGACATTCTAAATCAGCTACATGGTGGGAGTAAAATAGAAGATATTTATCGATTACAAAAATAGGCTCAAGTATGTCATTTTCAAACTCAGAAGTGTTATTTCCTTATACAAGAAGTACCTGCAAATAACAAGAAAATAGCCTCTTGAATTCATCAGATGAGTACCTCAAATGCAGACATCGAATTCAGTGAGCTTAAGAAAATATAGAGAATTTCACATATTCCTACCAATTCTTAGTCCCTTAGTAAGATATGATCCAGTGGGAAAAGAAGGAACATACTTGTGAAAGCAAAGTAAACAATAATTTTGCCACACAATCTAAATATGTAGATCAAGAGCAAAAGTTCTAGGAACTACACATTCAACTTTGTAATTCGAACATGTAGATCAAGAACAAAAGTTCTGGAAATTTATTCTACAAATTTGATTCCTTACCATGTTCTGTAGCAACATTCAACTATTGCTTCTTGTATAAGCGAAATGTAGACATTAGTTAACAAGCTACTTTCTTGAAGAATGATTTTTTAGAAACACCTTAATTCTGTAATTCATTCCCATCAATGCAATTTAAGAAAACCAACAAAACTTTGAAAGATTTATAGAAAAAGAGTATGGAAAGAAAATCAATATGGCTTATTTTCTTGCCTAAAGCAAAACAATGTAAATGAAATGATGTTGTACACTTACCATCCCAGGACAATTTCAATTCGGGTGCGGGTATCAACAGTTATATTTGACGAAGTTGTAGATACAATGTCATTTCTAGGTGTTTCTATCCCCACAAATGAAGATGGTACCGATATGTTGACAACAACTGAATCCGGCATAACTGGTGTCGGCACACAGATGGTGCTTGATCAGGTGTGAAACTAGACATTAGAGGAGATGTCACTGGATCTGATGTTCTTTCTCTAGAATATCTGCTTCGTCCCCCCCCCCCCCCCTCCTTCGTGCCATATCTGCAATTTCAAAGTTACATGTGGATGAAATAATAACATAATAATTGAATCATGGCCAGTATGGCCAAATTATAACAAGAACACGTAATTAGTAGATATATCACTTCAAGAACAAGATGCCTCTGAAAAGTTAAAAAAAATGTGTTAACCTAGACTATAGATAAAAACATAAACATTGCAAGGAATAAAGTTATTCCATCATTATTCAAAACATAGATCAAGAATGGTCTACTTCATATTACGAAATGAGAGTGAGGGATAGTTGCTCAAACAAAACAACCTGGAGAACAATTAAAACAAAATAATTATACTGGTAAAAGAGAAATATAAATTGGTGACATCTAAAATTCAAAATTTTGTCAGCAAGAAATATAAAATCTAATTGAAATAAAATAAGCTTATAAACTATGTTTCAGTCACTCTAATTCTTATATTTGAATAGATTAGAGCTAAGCACTTTGACTCTATTCATTGGCACTTTCACAGTATGCCTCTTCATTCTCATTTTCATTATCTAATTCTGATTTTGGTTCATCATGAGATTATGTCTCATCATCTAAATTATCATTCTCATCTCTTAAATTTATGAATTCTTCATTTGGATCATTTTGGACAACATTTTCATTATCGTACACCACATCAAATCTTAAACCATCTCCATCACATTGGAATGGCTCTGCAACATCTACTAGAGGAGACGATAAATATGACGAAGGCATAACCACAATACCCCACGCTTTTGTTTTGCACACAACCCACCAATCATTCTTATCACGTCGTAAGCTAGGATAAGAAGCATAATACAGTTGAGCTACTTGCATTGCCAAAACAAATGGTTCATATTTCTTCAATTTCCTTTTATGGTTGATATCCACAAGTTCATATTGAGGGTGAATCTTCATTCCTACATTTGGTGTGGGGTCAAACCATTCACATTTAAATAAAATTGCTCTTTTGATGGGTGTACTGCCCTTCTACTCCAATTCAAGAATAACAGTAAGCACGCCATAGTAGTCATTGTCGTCTTCACTATAATTGCTTCCTTTTATGCAAATGCCACTGTTATCAGATGCTCTATTAAAACTGTGACCTTTAGTGTGAAATTTTAAGTCGTTGACATTATAACCAGTGTATTGTTTCGCTGATAGACATGGACCTTCTGCAAGAGCCTTGTTGAACTGATTATCTAAGTGGACTCGAGCCTATTAAATTAAAACAATTAGAGTTTCTTATAAGTGAACTATGTACAAATGGAAAGATATTGTACAAGTGCTCACATATCCTGTGAACCATGATGCAAAATCTTCATCAAGTTTCTTATCCACTTCCTGCTCTGTAATTCGTGAAATTTTTTTATGAAGGGAGTCAATAAATTTTCTTTGGATCACATATAATAAAAAGAATATGTAATTTATAATTATAATGTATAAATGTAAACAAAAGCTTGAAAGGTTACTACACATATGGCTGCACTTCTCTGCAATTTAGTAAAATATAAATATGAGCTGCTTTGAGTTCTTCTTCGGTTAGATATCTCCTATTTAGATCCCCAAATCCTCGACCTGGATAGGTGAATATAGAAAGATTACCATTGTATCTATCTTGTTCGCCTATACCACCATCGTCATTTCGTGGCACTTTTCTATGCCTTGTGTAAACATGAGGCTCAAAGTAGTGTGAACAGAAGGATGAACCTTCATCAACTATATACGCATTGCATATGCATCCTTCAACATGTGCCTTATTTTGAACATTATATTTATATTTTCGAAGGTTTCTGAAAATAGTACAAAAGCTCAAGGCGTTAGTCATTCATAATGATGAAAATGAAGTACTTAAATAACCAAGTCTATTCTTATAGTTATGGACATATAAAAGGAATTACATATCTAGTCCATTGTACTATAAATAGATGTTTTACCATTTATATACTTAGGTGTTCCTTTCTCTACTGAAAGAATGATAGTTTTGCATTGGAAACCTTCAGTAGATAAATTACAGCAAAGATCACTAATTAGATGGCTAGAAAATTATCATATGTCGGAGGCTTCAACTAATTAGAGCAATAATGTTTGGTATCTAGAAAACACATCACATCTATTTTGACTACCATGAAAGGTTATTAAACTCATCGAAGCTGCTTGTAGAAAATATTTGTGGACACGTCTGACCAATATTTCTTAAAGGACACTTGTAGCATAACACAAAGTGACTCTTCCTAAAGGTGTAGGAGGCTTGACCATTAACTTGAAGGTCTGGAATCAAGCTCCAATTTGCAAATTGTTGTGGTCATTGAGTTAGAACAAGGAAATACTGTGAATCAATTTGGTCCATACATACTATATAATATTGGAGACTAGCAGATCACATCGAGGTGCCCAATATGCTTTTTGGATGATAAGAAAAATGTGTCATATGTTGAAATTCTGGCAGATTATCATTTTAAATACACAAATAGAATATAGGCGGAGACAAAATATCATACACTTCTAAAACTTAAGAGGTGTTGGAGCATATGTTCCTTAGAAAAATCTCATATGTAATAATACTACATGTTGTGAAGACTGGCCTATGCAACTATTTAAGAAGTAACATGACTTTATTTGAGTTTTTAAGTCCTATTGAATTTGAGTTATGACTTTCTATTGGAGATACTGATTAGGGATTGTCATAAGGGATGTATGGTTATTTAAGTGTTGTCTAAGAAGGGAAGGTTACTGGTTGGCTCCTCTCTAAGCTTTATATTATCGCTTAGTGATTAACAAAATCAGTTTAATTGCCCAAAAAAATGAAGTACTTGAATATATAAATGAAATCTTACCTCTCAAATGGATACATCCATTGATATTGTATCGGACCAGCTAGCATTGCTTCATAAGCGAGATGCACAAGGAGATGCTCCATTGAATCAAAGAAGCTAGGAGGGAATACACGCTCTAATTTAAAAAGTGTTTCAGGTATTTCTTGTTGAAGTCTTACCATATCCTCTTCATGTATTACTGTAGCAGTGACATCCCTAAAGAAAAGACTTATCTCAGTAAGTGCTTCCCACACCTTTTTTGGTAATAGCTCACAGAATGCAATAGGAACCAATCTTTGAATTAATACATGACAATCGTGACTTTTCATACCAAATAACTTGTGTTTTTTCATGTCCACACACCTTCCCATATTTGAGACATATCCATCAGGAAACTTCAGATTTTTCACCCATTCACACAACAATTTTTTTGACTCTACTTTTAGTGTGTAAATAGCTTTCGGATATTTTCCATCAACAACGTGTAATTTAGGTCGTCGACAAAACTCTTTCAAGTCTTCTCTAGATTTTGGGTTATCTTTTGTTTAACCATCTACATCCAGCACTGTGTTGAACATATTCTCAAAGAAGTTCTTCTTAATGTGCATCACATCTAGATTATGTCAAATGAGATTGGTACTCCAATATGGCAAATCCCAGAATATGCTTCTCTTCTTCCAACCAGAAAACCTTCTAATCCGACGATTAATAATATTAGCCCCAAGTTCTGTTACCTTTTTAAGTCCCAGTTCTTCTATCTCTTTTAAGACATCTTCACGTGACCGGAATGGGGTAGGCTTCATGGTTACTACTCTATTCTTAGTAAATGAGCTCTTATCCTTTATATATGGATGATTCAGTGGGAGAAACTTACGAGGGTTGTCAAACCAGGACTGCTTACCACATTTTGTCAAAGTAAAAGCATCAGAATTCTCCATACAATATGGCCATGCTAGCCTGCCCGCAGTACTCCACCCAAACAACATTGAATATGCAGGAAAGTCACTGATTGTCCACATCCAAACAACTCGCATTTTGAAATTTGGCTTCTTAGAGATGTTGTATGTGTTGACACTTATATTCCATAGATTGTTTGATTCAACAATCACAGGCTGCAAGAAAACATTTAGTTGCTGCTTAGGATTCTTTGGCCCAGGAACTATAACTGACAAAAATAAATAGGGATATTTCATACACATCCAAGGAGGCAACAGTGCATCCAGTCTTTCACATTTCGTTGTTAAAGAAGTGTGTGGTGATCTAGCATCAATAGTACCATTGTAAAGTGTGGCTGTGAAGGATAGTCTCACTTATGACGAGGTGCCAGTTGAAATTATTGATTGTCAGGTTCGAATCTTGAGAAACAAAGAAGTCGCTTTATTTAATACTTGGGAAGCAGAAGAAGTCATGAAGGCCAAGTATCCTAATATCTTTCCTTCCCGATCCATTTCAGCTTGAGGTAATAGTTCATCTCTATTCTTTCAGTTACTCTTGCATATAGTCAATCTTAGTATATAGTTCCTTTAGTTATACTTGCATTTTCAGCATATTTGCATCTTCATGGGACTTAGTTCTGTCAGATTTCAGTTTCTAGTACTTAGTGGTAGGGTTTTTTGCTCTTTCCCTCCATATCCATGAAGTCTAAACTTCAGTTGAGGATGAATGTTCCCAAGGGGGAGGTGTTGTAACACCTCAGAAATTAGACCTAGACTTCGCAATAGAAAAGCACTAGAAACAGTGAACCACGGTCCGTCGACCTGCGTGTGATTCACATCATTCCACCATAGGTGGACCACGAAGCCTTTCATGGGCCGTGGAAAACCTCATGAGCCATTGGAGGGCTTGTGGGAACCAAGAAGAACTGACCAAGCCCAAGCATCAGACCATTGGGCCCTTCACGAGCCGTGGTCCTAACGACTAACCGTGGTGGTGGCCGTGGAAGGTCACCCTCTGAACCAGTAGCTACTGGCTAAGGATCACGACCCACTTGACAGTATGTGGTCCTTGTGACGACCCATCGTAGGGCCCTTGGTTAGCCCTCATCTATTTTTAAGTTGGGTCGTTTTGGTGTTTTTCGTTTTGTGTTGGACACCTAAACTACATCGTTTAACCCCAAAACTACGTAGTTTTGGTCAGTTTGAGCCTAGTAAATTAATCAGAAGATATCCTAATCGATCATTCACCAAAATCAAGTGAAACTTAGAGAAAAAAAGGAGAAAATAGTTGACCAAATCTCTAAAATAGGGCAACAAGGTTTCTGTGACGACCCTAAAAATGAACTAGTGAAACTAGAGCCTCACATGTGAGTTTGGAGTTGAGAACTTGATGAAATGATGAGAAATGACCGTGACGTCCGGAAACTAGTCATTTGAACTAGTGATTTGTAAGGGTCAACTTTAAATGGTCATATCTTTTAGCTCAAAATGAATTAGGTGGACCTTTACCTATCCAATTAAAGGTCTTTGAGTCCTCTTTCCAACGCCACCGAGTTTGCCCAATTTCGACCTTGGAGTAAAAATTTATTCCCGAAATATTGAAGCACTGTCAGGTTGAAAAAAATGGCGAACTAAGACGGGAAGGGGTAGAATTTTTAAGTTAAGACTTTATGGGTCCTTAGTCCTTTTCCAAAATTGACCCTATGTTATTTTATTCTTTTCCTAGCAACTACAAGACCTTTTTATGACTTAATTCCTTTCATTTAAGTCACTCCTCTTAGAATAAAAAAGAAACCCATCTCCTTTCATATATTTCTCTCTAACTGAAGGAAGAAGAGGAGTTGGAGCTAGGATTGAAGATTTCGAGTGCTTCTTCTTCAATTTTCGTGGGTTTTCAACTTAGAGGTATGGGGATCCTTGTCCTTGATTATTCTTTCTTTCAAGGAACCCAATCAAAAGGTTTTTAAGGTTTTTCAAATACACACAAAAACCTCTTTCGATTCTAGCATGGGTTCTTGCATAAAAAGGTTTTAAATGATGATTTATATGGTTATTAATGATTATTAATGGTTTTTTAGAAAGAAATTCCCATGAACCCATGTCTTCTCAAATTCTCTAAATTTGGCCTAAAGTGGGTGTATTGATTTTGTGTAATTGATGGACGATTATTGTGTAGATTATTGTAGACTGTTCATATATGTATTTATCTATGTGGAATTGTTAAGAATTGTTAGTGAATTGAAGGATGTGGGATG
>NC_064285.1:38167744-38260247 GCF_019186545.1 Solanum stenotomum | reverse complement strand
GCGGTCACTTCTTGTCTCACTCAAGTGTGTCTTAAGATTATATTAGGTAGAGGTCCTATGGTAATGAAATGACATGTGTTCTTTGAAAGTTAAGCATGGGTTGTATATGGACATATGTTGAGTATATGTATGGTTGGCTATGGTCTTACATGTTAATGTTGACTTGTATTATGTCTCTTATACTTGTAAAGGAAAGGTTTTATAAAATGATATGAAAGCATTTACTTCCTTGAAAATGTCCTTTTTGGCATGTTTTTGCATGGTCTCCATACTTAGTACTTAATTGTGCTAACCCCTTTCTTTCCCTTTTTGGACTAAAGTGTAGGGATTTGGAGATGATGACATGTCATGGCTATTTCATAGGTTTCTAAGTGTTGAAGATGAAGACTTGGTGAGTCCTCATATATTCGAGGACAATACCCAATATGTTCTTTTATGTCTTTTTAGTATTGTTTAAGTTGTGTATGGGATTAGTCCCGAATTTTGTACTCTAAAGTATTAGATGGTTTTGAGACATCATGTATAAAGTCTAGAAAGTCTTCCGCTTGCTATTGCTTTTTTTTTTTTTATGAAATGCTTTCTTGGTAAAGAAAGTTTTTAATTCCTTATGGTCTTAATGTCTATGCGATGAATGAATGCTAAGAGGCTTGTATTAGACCTCTTCGAGGTCGAGTACGCCGGTTACGACTAGGGGGTGATCCCGGGTCGTGACAGTTTCCTCCAGTTCCAGCCCCGAAATTGAAAGATTTCTTCGTGAAATTCATCATTAAGTATATGGGATTTCACTGGTGGATTCCTTTCATCTACTAGGTCCCTAGATTTCAGTCAGAATCTTCCTTCCCTAAATATTGCTTAGACCTAGGGTTTCTAGAACTTTAGATCACTGCTTTGATTTAGCTATTAGATTAATCCTAATCAGAATATTACGTTTTCGTAACTATGTTGATTAATTCTTTCAAGAAATTCAGAACCCTAGTTGTATAGATTCATTTAGTTCATGAATTACACTTGCTAGGTTAGTTTATATGCATATACATGCATCAGTTTACAAATGTATCATTACTTAGTGTTGCATTTTCAGTTTGCATGTAAGAATCTTGAGATATCCAATTTATTTTCAGTTATGTTGTATTGTACACATTCTAGTTTGGAATAGGCTTAGACTGAGTTTGGCTAGGGTCAGTCATTATCATGGTCCCAGAACTATGTCCCCTCATATGATAAGTCCCCTCTGTACTTAGTGATCACGCCAGCCATGCCTCTATACCCTTGGCAAGGTATATTGGGTCCTCTCGATAGGGCGCATACATCGGGCTCCGCATTTATCTCATGTGGTTTTATGTCAGTATATAGTAGCTCCCACAATCAGAATCTAGTGTATTGACTAGATAACCAGTTACATTTTAAGTATTTAGTTTCAACATGTTATGTACTTGGTCATTACATTCAGTTTAGTTATATTCAGTATATCTCAGTATCTTTATCATGTTCAAATAATTCCATTGCTCAGTATGCTTTGTTTAGTTACATGTTTGTTTAGGTTTATCCTATCCTTCATGCTCAGTACATTTAAAGTACTGACGCATACTATGTGCTACATCTTTTCATGATGTAGGTTAAGCTCCTCGGCATTCAGATCACGCATAGATCGGTTCCTGATTTCCAGTTCAGTAGTATCAGTGGTGAGTCCTCATTCTTCGAGGACGATTGACATGTTTACTGTTCAGTATTTCCTTTTTAGTTTGAGTTTTGCTAGAGTTGACTTGGGCATGTCCCAACATCTCTAGTGAGTTTGAGGCTTGTTTCAGACATAGTTTGATTCAGTTTTAGCTTGGAGTTTGATTTTTCGATTTTCATTAAATTCACAGTTTATATATATCCATATAGCATTGGGTATTTTCCATTTCAATTTATATCATTTTTTAAGCATCCACGCAGAATTTTCTCATTTCAGTTTATCTTAGTATGCTTATTATATGCCAACTCAGGGTTAGCTTGGGGTCACTCGTGATCCTAGGTCTCGTATTTACGTCAAGGGGGTAGCCTCGGGGCATGACACGCTAGGTTGTGAACAAACACGAAACCGTTTGGATCTATGGCCTATAATCATCTCATTCTTTTTTCGTGAAAACCTAATGTAAGAGGCCTATTGGGATGTCCATAATTAAACTATTTTTCTTCATTTACCATCAATTTTTTTACTTAATGTAATTATAAAATTTACACAAAGAACATCGACCTTCAAAGTAATAAAGCTATAACTAAAGTATATGAATTAAAACTAAAAAGCATAGCTAATGTAGTTCCAATAATTTAGGAAATTTTATACACTAATTAAATTTTTAAAATATCATTTTTATTGGTTTTTTAAAAAATTCTTATGGATGTCAATTCTTATATAATAAAAAAATGTACACATAATAATATTTCCGATCCAATTTATGCTACATCAAAATTTTGAAATTAAATTTCTAAATTTTGAATGTGAATTTATGTGACAAAGTTGGATGAATAAATATGCATACTTTAAATCATCCTAGTTTGTTGGAAAATTCTAATATTTCACAAAATGCATACTTTGCTTTAAAACAATTTTTGGGCTTTTATTAAAATGAAAGTCAAAATCATTACGATACTCATATGGGACTAATGCCCATATCAATTAATGAAAAAGCAAATAAAAGGGTAGCCCATCTGGATGGCCCGCAAAAAACTCCCAATAACATTTCCTTAATGCTAGGGTTTCCCACCTCCTAATCCGCCTCTCTCTTTAAGTCGAACTCCACCAAACACCTGAAAAATGTTCCCACTTTGGATCAACAAGAAGTTCCACCTCCTCAAGTTATGGATCATATACATTCAAGGTCATTTGTTTGTGTCTTCCTTTCCTAGCTAACAAGATTAAGTGTAGTTCATTCTATTTTCGTTATTTTTTTTTGCTTTTCGTTCAAACTGCCTCTTTTCGTCCTGGAGTTGGCTTCTCTTTTATGGTGTATTTTGGCTCTTGTTTGTTTCTTTTTGGATCTTCTCTTCTCAAAGGATACCCCATGTCAAGGTTCATGCTCACCTTTGTTGTCTTCCTATTTCTTTTCCCCATCTGATTCCCCTACTTTTGTTTATGCAGATGGTGTTTGATCAGAGTGCATGGGTAGCTCTAGTTCACCTCCTCAAACTAGTTGTGAAGGCTCTTTCCTAGCTTAAGCACTTCCATATGACCTTAGATCCTCCAATTTGTTGTGTCCTTTCTGTTGGCTGAAGTAGCCTAGGCTAGATAATTTTTCACATTTTCTTAGCCTCATGATATTTTCTAAATGATGTATATGTGAAAACTTGTACTATGGCCTTTCCATTCCCTTTATCTCCTAGATAGTGATACTCTCAAATAGGAGAAATTTAATTTATCACTATTTAGAATCCTTCTCTTTGTAGTATACATGTTCTAGAAATCTGAAAATGGGTAGTGTCCTTTGTCAATAACCATGTTTTCTCCGTAGTCTACTAAATTGTACCCTTCCCTCATTATATGCTTGATAATGTATTGTTTTTCTTGAAAATTGTGTTTGATCTCTTCTACTATGTCTCTTTTGGCACACACTTTACATAAGTTTTTTTCTTTCCCTATCTTTTCATGTTTTTCTCTCACTCAAAAAAATCTCATCTAAATTCATGTTTATTTTGTTTTGTTTCTCTATATTAATTTATATATAATTCTTTCTGTGCATTCTATTTATTCAAACTCATCCATCTCTATTACTCCATTTATACAGTTTCGAGAATTCAAAGCTTTCAATTGTTGATTTTTCAGCAGAAAAAAGTTTTATTTTTCAAGTTAGTGTTTGTAAATAGAGTTCACTTTGGTTGTTATTGTGAAGAATATCTTTAAGATATATCTATGTTTGTGCATTTTAGTTTATAGTCTCTGGGAATGCACATTGCACTTGTGTCCTTTTTTTTAGATTAACTAGAATGATTAAAATTTTATGAAAACATGCATTTAATGATTAATAAAAAAAATAGATTCATATGATTAGGATTACATCATAGTAATAAATGATCATTTATACAATTACAAATAATTCAAAAATATTAAAACAATTGTGAAAATCATATCCAAAATATGTAATCTAGCTTAGTCTGTTACGCCAACATATTATTTGAATTAAGTTCTATAAAGATACAAAGAAGAATTATCATAAGAACAAAATTTTAAAAAAATTAACAGGAAAAGAGGTAGTAGATAAATTGTGACTCACTCTTCCATACATCTACTGTCCAAGAAGGGTTACAAATGCTTTAGGATCTTTATTTTCCATCATACCGTTTCAAGATAGTTTTAGAGAAGATCAAGAAAAGTTCCATTGCAAGAGAAAAGTTAGGACGAACTACAAATTATTTGTACCCAATACACTCCACGGGTTTGGAGATTATCTTCTTCACAACAATAAAAAATCATACAACAATTATCGTGTCAAGGAACTGTCATCTACATATTGTAACTATTCCACACATCTGGAATATATTCACAAAATTTAATACTATTTTGTCTTTATGATGACTTGAAATTATATTATTTGATCCTTATTCATCATTAAATCAGTAAATGTCTGCATTCTTGTTCTTTTGAGTACTCTTGATGTGTTTCATTATTTTCTTTTAGTATCTCTTAAATATCCAAGCAATTTAATAAATTTGGAAGATGAATCCATTAAGGTTAAATTGAAAGGCCATAGAAATAGGTTAAAGGTCAAACAATGATCATTTCATTTACGTTATTAATTGTAATTGAATGTAGGTTCAGTCTTTTAATAATTGGAATGTACGGTTTTTTTTCCTTATAAACATATTTATTGCAATAGTGTTGTAGTAAGAATAAAATGGTCTTTCAAGGGTGTTATTGTAATCAAACTTTAAGTTTAGGATCTTCCCACTTATAATAAAATAACAATAATATAATATAATACAATATAATAATGCAAAATTGTGTATTTTGACTCAAGTGCGGAAGATGGATTCAGGGGATGACTCTATTTCAAAGAGGAAAACTAGAAAATAATCATTAAAATATATTGTAGAGATAATTGCAAAAAGGAACAAGTTGAGTGAAAGTGCTAATTCTACGAAGACTAGTTATTGAAGGAAAAGAAAAAATATAGAGCCTTATGGAGGTGATAAGAAAAATGTGGAAAACAATTGGAGGAAGTCCAGTCTAGGAAATTGTGAGTCATTCATGAATCACCCTTTCATCGAGGAACTATCTGATCATGATGATATCATTGAGGAGGAGCGTGATCCTGAAGTTTTTATCATTGAGGAGGCTAATCCTATGTTGGATACAATAGATGAGGTTGTTTCTTCTACCTCAAGCATGTGTAGGAAAGAGGACACATCTAAAGAGCTTGCTGATACAACCTCGTATTATGAGTCGGAATACTAATCATCAACTTATGCTCTTCTAAAGAATCAAAAGAAAATTCTTGAAGAGTCTGAGTTTCCGAAGATTATTATTGATTCAATAAAAATATTGATGATTATAATAAACTCAATCCTCCTGAAGAGCAGGGACATATTTGTGTCAAAGAAACACTTCCTTTAATATTATGATTTGAAGAAGAGGAAACTATTCCACCAAAGAAAGAAGAAAGGGTAAAGGATATTAAAGATATTTTTGTTGAAATGGATATGTTTTCCTTTGAATTACATATTGGACTAAGAAATAATCAGCTTTTTCGATGGAGAGTAGCCAACTAAGTGAGTATCACATGGGTAACCACCATATTGTTCTAGATGAACAAATTGGATTCATTTGTTTAGTTTGTTCATATGTCCATTTGGAGATAACATATATCTTCCCTCCTTTTGTAAGTATATGACTTTTGTTCTATGAAGCACTAACTTAACATGTGAGTCGAAAATCGTATACTTACCAAATTAGGGAAGATTTACTTGACCTCCAAAATCACATGTTAACAAACTAAAAATGTGAGTCTGATTTGTTCATCTTGATAAAGGTGGTGGTTCTCCATCTGACAATCACTTAATTTTTCACTTAGCATGAACATGTGAATTTGTAAATCCAACTTGTACTTCTATGATACTCATGTCCATATCAACAAAAAAAATTGTAAATTTCCTTTTCCCATTCTTCTTTCTACGGAACTAGACGATCCTCGTCTTCAAACTTGAAGACTCAAGGAAGTGTTTCTTTGACAGGAACCTACAATTTCCTGGACAAAACTTGTACCTCTTTTCACCTCCAGAAGGCTCAACCATCCTTCTTTTCCTTCCACTATTAACATCTTCCCCAAATGCACATTCGTAGGATAATTAAAATTTACAAGAATATTCTTCCCATCAACTTCACATTCATATAAGACTCCTCGTCATCACTTAGAAGAATCAGGTTTTTGTTGTGGGTTTTACCGTCAAGAAAAAGTAGAAGACTCCCCAATTGGATATACACAAAGATAGGCCATTCTGTGTGAGTCTCATTATCCACCCAAGTTCCACACCTACCTTCACAGGTCGGGAATTCCACTTTGCTAGAATCAGGAAGGTTACAATGTGGGAAAAAGCTTCTTGAAATAGAGGCATCCCCTGAATACATAAATATGCACTTGAGTCAAGTTGCACAACAATTAGCCACTCTCCAAAAATCAGAAAATAATTAAGTTTGTTTTAGAGGAGAAATATTTTTAGCAAGGGAGACAAGTATTTTCAGAAAGAGGAAGTTGTACTAAAGAAATATTGTGAAACACTACAATGACCAAATTGTTATAATTCAAAACTGAATTATAAAGGATAATAGTACGTATGGTGTTAAATATATTAATAAATTTTAATTTTGTTACTGGTGAAATATGTAACTAAAACAAATAAATTGAAACAATTAATATAGTTTTAGTGATTTAAATACACATTAATGTTTAATCAAGTAGTCAACTAATTTTTTTTTGTTAATCTTATTTTAAATATAGCATATCTGATTGTGTCATTACATTGGTAAAATCAACACTGAAACATAAATTACAACATAGGGTGAGTTTCTAATAATGGAAAACGTATTGCATGAAAAATAAATGAGTCTCTTATTTATTTTCTTAGGTTTAGAAAATAATACGATTGAGTTATTTTTCATTTGGGTTAGGTCTGCAGGGGGGGTACAAAAATGGACGAGGTAATTTATTAATGTAACGTAACATTTTTGGAATTTTTAAAAATAATTTAAGGATTTTTCTTTTAATTTAGTAAAATAGATTTGTTAACATATATACTAAGTAAAAATAATTAGTTAGACCACAAGGTATGTATGAACAATTTGTTTTTAGTAAGGGTGATACACTCAAATTACACCTCCCTAAAAAGCATAAGCGATCGTTATCAAGTAAAGAATCCAACTTGTAGGTTGGGGTCGATCCCGCCAGGAAAATGGTTTAGACTTATCTTTAACCAACGATTATATATTCATTTAGTCAACTTATTTCCAGAAACAAGTAGGGGGGGATTCGTGAAACAAATTGTAAGAATTCAATAAGTAATGAGTAAACAAAAGTCAATTTTGGTTGTTTATCAAGATGAGAGAATCAACTAGGGTATACGTGTTCCCTACAAGCCCATAACGCAGTAATCCTAGTAATAACAATCCTGTCCTAGTGTACTACATGCAAAGGATAATCTAGGTATCTCTAAATCCTTGGTCCGGCATCTAGAGAATTTCACCCCGCAACCTTAGTCCGGCTACGTGTGTATAATTTACTAACCCTTACCTTTACCTCATATTAGACATCACATCGATGTTTGGCTTGGTTATTACTTCGCACCAATCGACACTAGACTATTAGATAGTATCACACTAAATCTATGTTGATAATTCTTTTCTTGTTGATTAACTCCTTGGTCCGGCAAGTAGCAACAAGGCGATTTCTAACGTTGTGCACCGTTAAAAAGACTTTTAAACGAAAGAATTATCAATCCATGCAAAACACTATTCAAGAATTGTTTATTTACTATTCATACTTTGTTAATCGCTCATGGTTCCCACAACCCTAGTTGTGGAGTTTAGTTACCCTTAATCATATGAACACAATTCATTGTTTTAGCTAAAAGAATTATGAACTTACATAATTAAGAATAAAAAACCCGAATTTCAACTTAAATTTCAATACCAAAATCTTCAAAACCAACTTAGAAATCAAGAATTGCTAGGTTTGCAAGTTAATCTCCCAAGCCAAATACTAGAATAAAAAGAATAATGACTAACCCTCAAAAAACGAGGTTTACATACCCAATTTATAGAAAACAAGTCCTAAATTAAAAGGGAAACAAAATAACGAATGTTTGTTCAGGCACGCGTCTTCATTCCAGGAGACTGACTAATAGACCGTCAATGGATCTACGGTCCGTGAGTCCCTTCCGTCAGCCAGGACTTGGAAAATATTTCAGTTTCCAAAAAATCAACACCAGTACGGACCGTAAATCAATCTGCGGTCCGTAGATCTATCTCCATAGCTCCACACTTGGAATTTTTCAAAAATCAGGTACTAGAACCCTCGTAGTCACATTCTACGATTCAGCAGTACGGTCCGTAGATCAATCTACGGATCGTCAATGGTCACTGTGGTTCACACTTGGTCAGATTCCCTGATTCTCCTTCCATGCCTTGCCCTGCTGATCTACGATCACCATCTATGGAGCGTCAATGGACCAACGGTCCGTAGATCACCTCCGTAGATGCCATTTTCTGCATTTCTTTCATCCATCTCTTTACTTTCGCGCCTAAACATCTTACTTGTAAAACATGATAAAAATACATAAAAACAATCTAAAAAGGCCCTAGACACACACAACTCTTAAGTGAAATGTATCAAAAATACCGGACACTGATGGTATATCAACACCCTCAACTTAAATTCATTATTTTTTCTCAAGCGACGCACTTAGACTCTAAACGACACTTGTATAGAAGCAAACATTTCAAGTACAAGCAATTACATGGCTCTCTACCCCAATTCTCGTTTCGGGTGCAAAATATGTTCTCTTAGACTCAACAAGCAAATTCATGCGGATCAACATATGACAAAGATCGACCAACCAACACACAACATACACTGTTTCACTATCACCAATGTACCAACTTTCCGACAATGTAACTAGTTCCCTTACTTCAAACAAAATCCCTTTTTCAAACAATGAATATGAATTTGAGTAGAAGGATTCATTCAACACTTACACTTAGAAGTAACTACAAATACAGTTAGTGCTCAATACCATAGGCTTGCCCTTATTTTCACTGCTTAGACTCTCCAAACTAGATTCTAGGATCACTATAGGACTTTCTTGGCTTGTAACATGGGTTCAGGGTCAGGTGTGGTACATTTGGGTACTTCTTAGAGACTTTCTGCCCTCCTTGACATTACACTAGACTTTCAACCTCTTTTTACCCTATTTTTGACATCCTATTGTTTTACATTCTTTCCCTTGATTTTCTTCCACCGTGGATGTTACTGTAGACTTTGTAGCTCTTTTATTTTCCACTTTTATCTTTTTCTTGCATTTTTTTTAAAGCTTTCGACACGTCACATTTTGTCCTCTCTTTTCTTTTTCAACATCAAACTCTTTTCATACCCATTTTTCTTTCGGTTTCCTCTTTCATAGCTACCCTCAACTTATGGATTTTCCATTGGTTGAGGTGTATAATACCTGATGTCGGATCAGGGCCAAGATTGAAGTTGCTTTTTACATTAGCCACCCTCAACTTAGGCTTTTGGCCTAAGTTGAGGTGCACATATCCAAGGAGGGACCGGGGCCAACATAGTAGATTAGGGGAAGGTGAGTTGGGGTTTAGAAAGAAATGATCTAATTTAGGCTCAAAACATTTGGATCAAAGGGATCATTCATTTCATTTGGTTGGATTTATCTATTAGGCAATTTGTGGAATTATCAGAACAAGGGCCTATGATCACTTCCTAGCCTCTAGAGTAGATTTTCTTAGCAAGACTAACCGGGCAAGTTCTAGATTGGCACAAAAACTGTTTGAACAATCAACTATTCTCACACACTCTTGGCACATAGTTTCATTATCAGATTACCCAATTCAAATTTTACCTTAAGTCATGCCATCAAGTTGATTCATTATCACATCATACTCAAAGCCAACACATTCAACTTATCTTAGCCTTCAAATTCTAGCACACAATAGAACATTTGGACGGGTGTCATTTTTCATTCTTTTTCATGCTTCTACACATACGATCCTAACACATGCCGGTTCAACATAAATTAAATAGTCTCTTGGGGGAAAAGAAAACCCCAAGAGAGGATTATGAGTTGGGTTACTCAGACTTCACCCTATCACTTACAATCCATTTACCCCACCCCCAACAAAAACTAGGTGCACTTGTCCCCAATGCACACAAAAAATAGTAAAAAGTAATGGATTTAGGTGAAGCAAACCTGTGGTGCATAGCGCCGATGAACTATCAACAAACGGGTGGGTCCGATTTCCCCAAAGCCCGCTAAATTAACACTCAGGTCACCCTCAGTAGTTCCTGCATCAACAAGGACAACACCATCAGTTGTGCTATCTGCCACTCTAACTGCACCCTCAGTGGTGCTCACATTAATCCTCACGGGCACAGAACTCGATGCCCCAACAGCAGCATCAAGCGCCCTTTTCTGGCGCATTTCCTCATTTAATATCGATGCTCTCCTAGCCTGTTCCTTCTGTTTATGCTCTCTTTTTCGTAGTTCGAGGATCATCAATGGTCTCAAAAGGGTGACTAGAATGATGCCTCTTGCCACGAGCACAGGTGGGATCGGGCTATGTCTCTACGTCCACCCTGATTAAGGCATTAAGAATGGTATCCTTAGACCATACCGTCAATGCAAGCTCTGGCTCATTCGCAATAATCTCAATAATGGTATCCACATCAACTCGAATACTAGCCAACTCCGCCTGAATAGAGGAAAGTTCAGTGTCGGGGGCTGGTCGGGCCAGAACCCTCAACTCAAATGCATCTAGGCGTTTATGAACTGCCTGGATCTGCTGCTCTGTCTGCTTTGCCACCCTTTTCTCTTTTCTAGCGTCAGACTCTACTATCGACTTTTGCATCCAAGGCTGGATGTGGTGCAGCAGCGTGGCCATCTTAGCCTCTAATTTTTATACTCTGGCTATCGGGACAACAATAGCTCCTGATGGTTGTGTGGATCGGGATGAGATAGGAACCATACTAGCTACCTGATAAGAGGAGGTCGGGATAGTATTGGTGTGGCCTGGTATAATGGGATCACTGCCCTGTGCCTGCTCCACCGTGTCTGCAAGATATGTTCCCAAGGGAGGTACTTCAACTTGGGGCTCTCGGCGTGGTGCCGCCACATTTTCCTCATCTCGAATGAGGCCTATATCAAAAGTCCTAGTAGGGTGGATCAACCTATCACAGTGCTAGATCGGCACTCCAAAGTCCCTGTACAATTGAAAAATCAAACATGGAAAGGGATAAGTAGTGGAGGTCTTGAACGCCCTCTCGTAAATCTCTGTCAGCAGCATGCAGGCAAAGTCAATCTCCAATCTTGCTACAACTGCTGCAACCATGACGGCTCTGTCCCATGTGAGTTGGTTGTAAGCTTTTATAGGTGACACCCTGTTGCGGACCAACAACTAGAAAAACATGGCCACAAAATTTAATGTGGTCTTTTGGATACCCAACCGTGGTGCGGTGACCCACTCCGCACGCTCGCCATCTGCAGCAATGTGTTTAGTGAACCATAGTGTAACAGCCTCTCGCTGCTCAATATTTCTCTTAAAAGCGTCGCCCCTCACAATGTCCCATAGGTAATCAAATTGTGTTGTGTTCAGTGGCCCAGAGTGACCGGTGGTAGGGCCATAGAGAAATCGGCAGATGGTGGCATGTGATATGTCCACCGGACAACCTCGGACCACAGCGGAAGTGAGAGGGTACTGGGATGTGGGCTTGGACCGCTTGGAGATCGAACCTCGGAGAGTGGCAGCATAGGAGGCGTAGAACTCCTGCACAATCTCCTCGTTATAAGTCCCTGGGTCTCGAACCATCCAGTCACACTTGTGAAGTTCAAAATGTTGGTGGATGTCGGGGACGATATGCAAGCTCCCCGTGAGGACTCTATGCTCCACTGCATTAAGTCGGGCCATCATCTCTTTGTCATTTTTCATCTTGGCATCCCGATAAATCTACTATTGGCCCTCAACACACCATCTATTTGGCTCGCTGGCCATTGGTGTAGGGTTATCATTTTGTGGTGCTGGTACTAACTTCGAGATAATGACCTCATCAGACGAGGCTTGTTCATTTTCGCCGAAAGTTATGGCAGATTTAGCAATGGACCCTTCAACATGGGCAGACTCGGATCCTGAAGCATGGCTAGACTTAGAGCCCGAAGCATGGGCAAACTCAAATTGGGACGTAGACCCATTCTCTGAACTGGAAAAAGCCCCAGTTGGTGACCCGATCAGTGTGTGCTCCTCATTAGACTGGGAGGCAGTGAGTACGTCGGGAATCACCTTCAGGGGTGCCTCTAGTGACTCGGGGTGCAGTGAGAGATGTCCTTGTGTTGGGAGGAACGTATGCCGGATCTATCTCCACATCATTATCTTCGTCGATTAGCCTGAAGCTAGGGGCAACTGATTTTGACTTGCCCTGTTTTGTATAGGTGACTAGTTTTTTGGGTGTCATAGTACTTGTGGAAGAGTTATTAGTACCAAAACTAACTAAAAACACACTCGAATTAATTTTAGAACTAAAAACGAACAACAACAAAGACCCAAAAAGTAAATTTAGACAGTGGCTACAATGGTCATCTAGGATGGGGAGCTATGGTCCGTAGACTGATCTACGATCCGTGGAACCCTTCCGTGGATCAGAGGACCAACACTATTGGTCACAAATGGAAACCAAGGATGTATACAACTATCCGTAGATTGATCTATGGACCGTAGTTCACCTCCGTGGTATCACATATAGTGAAATTTTCAAGTGCATCCAACCACGAACCTGATATATGGTTTGTAGACGGGGTCTCGTAGACGTGATCTGTGCCAGGTTTCAGACATTCGTTATTTTCAAGCACACATATTTGACCATTTTCAACAGTATCCTAGTCTAACCATGCATTTCAACATTTAGTCATGCTAGTTCATCATTCTAAGAGTTCCAATTACTCAATTTGATAATTACTTCATACAAGATTCAGAACCCTAAGTCGAAACTTAAATATAGACTAGAATTTAAACAGGTTTAACACACTATCAAGGCAACACAATCACAATCTATCGTCCAAAGGGTTTTAGTACTTAAATTTTAGCATGCAATTATATACACTTAACTACCCAAGGTCAAGACCCGACTCCCGACTTTCTATATTCAATCTATGAAACGAAATTCAAAGTGAGGGGAAAGTCTATAACCTTACATGCAATGAGGAGTGGGGTGATTGCGTGTTAACACTACGCTTTGCAAGACCACACTAATTGCCTAGTTGCGCCGAACCTAAACACCGAAGTTTTGAATAAGGAAAATGAGAGAGATTGGGGAATTTCTGGGATGAAGGAGTGAGAATTGTATATGGGAGAGTGAGTGGTAATTTGAGGCGTGATTTAGGGGATTTGGAGGAGTTAAAAACGGTTGTGGGGGGATAATGAAGGAAGAGGGAATGAATTTGAAAGGTGGGATTTTTAAATAGGAGGGTCCGGGTCGGGTGTGTCCAACTTAGGGTTAGGACCTACGAGACCTCGCGTACGGTACGTAGGCCTATCTACGGTCCATCAGTTGGTATTGTAGATCACCTTCACACTTATCAAAATTTAGACACTTACCTGGGATCTATGGACACAATTAATGGTCCGTTGATGGATTGACGAACCGTCGATGGGGTCCGTAGACCTCTGTACTAGACCATTTTCTGTAGATTTTTCATAGCGCGCCTGCACATGTATCAACCATTAGACTATTCTTTTTACATTTTCTAGAAACATTTTAGACACGGACCCTATGTTATTTCTAGCCAACACTAGTACAAAACTAAAACACCTATCTAAATTAATACATAGAATCAACTAAACAAAGAAAACAACTAAATGGAAACAAAAAACCTATCATTGGCTAGATTGTACATCTTAGGTTGCCTCCCAAGCAGTGCTTGATTTAACGTCGCGGCACGACGCAGGCCTCTTGATTACTCAGACTTCATTAAGATGATAGGCCTCAACAACTTCTTGCACACTTTCTACATTTCGCAAATAGATCTTGATCTTTTACCCGTTAACCTTGAAATTTGTTCCGTCACTGTTCTCAAGCTCAACCACTCCATGGCGGAACACTTTTGTGAGTAAAAATGGCCCGGTTCATTTGGATTTGAGTTTGCGCAGAAACAAGCGCAACCTAGAGTTGAATAGAAGCACAAGATCACCCATAACAAATTCTCGCTTTTCAATTCTTTAGTCACGATACATCTTCATCTTCTATTTGTACAAGGCAGAACTTTCGTAAGCTTTTAGGCGAAACTCATCAAACATATTCAAATCATTCTTTCTTTGATTAGATGCGGCGCCCCAATCCAAATTTAGCTTCTTCATCTCCCACAAAGCTTTATGCTCTAGCTCTACCGGTAAATGGCAAGACTTGCCTTATACAAGTTGGTAAGGAGACATACCTATGGGAGTCCTGTATGCAGTGCGATAGGCCTATAGAGCATCATCAAGCTTCCTTGACCAATCCGTTCTATTAGCATTCACAGTCTTCGCCAAAATCTGTTTGATCTCTTTGTTGGACACTTCAACTTGCCCACTAGTCTGTGGATGGTACGGAGTAAGGGTGGCAACGGAACCGGGAGGTACCGGTACCGGTTCCGGTCTGTTACCGGTTCCGTCTCAATTTCGGATAGTACCGGTTAGATCCGAAATTGTTCTGGTCCGGGAGGGGTAACGGGACGGAAATCGGGATTTATCGGTCCGTCCCGGTCCGGTTAGTCTCGGTTCCGTCCCGGTCCGGTCCGGTTCGATTTTTTTTTATTTTTTTTAATCTGAAAATTTGAAATTATAGCCGTTGGGCAACGGGTTTTGGGCCCCACCAACGGCTCTTTCACCCCATAACCCCCCATTTACACCTCCCTACCCCCCAAACTTTTTTTAATACCCCAAACTTCTTAAAACTACATTTTCATCCCTTTTTTTAACTATAAATAACCCTAATCTTTCATTCTTTTCACTCACAAAAATATCTTCTAATCTCTCTACTCTCTAAATTCTCTTATTCTCGACTTCTCGTTAAAATTACGAATTTGGTCTTTGGAAATTGGAGCTTCAAAATTCAACTTTCAATTTTCGCTTTCCCACGTCTACTTTTTTAAGTAGACGTTTGGTACATTCGTTCCAACTCACTTTTCATTTAGTTATTTATTTGTTTACATTTAATTATTTATTTTGTGAGTAATTAATCTCTAGTCTCTACTTATTTAGTTGTTTATTTGTTTAAAACTTTGCTAATCATTTTCACATTATATATAATTTACTCACTTTTTATATTTGAATATGGATTTAGGAAAAAACATTATTGAAAAGGGTAAAACAACCATAGTTAATTCGTTCACTAATTTATCTAGCTCAAAATCCAAAAAAAATAAAAAAATCGGTAGTACTTCTCAATCTAAAACTAAAAAAACTTCTCAATTAAGAATAAATACGGATGATTATACGCATGTTGATGAAACTGTTTTTAATATTGATAGTAATAGTGGATTAGATCCTTATCATGAACATTTACAAAGAAGATTTGGTAATTTTGAAGAGGAATTACCTGAAGATGATGAACATGATGATGTTAATGCTTATGTTGATAGTTTTGATAATAATGTTGATGAATATGATGATGATGAAACTGAGCCACCGTCGGCTACTAGTCCCACTCTCAATCCCTCTTCCCCGGCTCTCGCTCCCTTTCGTTGTCCTGCTCCCATTCCACCCATGCATCCTAGGACTAAGGTAGAACGCGCTAAAAAATCAATTGTGTGGCAATTTATGACTCATAATGAAGATAAAACACAAGCTATTTGTAATAAATGTAAACATAGAATGAATCATAAAACTGTAGGAAAACAGGGTGGGACGGGACATTTGAGTAATCATTTAATGTCATGTTTTAAAAATGAATTTTTGCATGCTAAAGCTGTAGCCGAAGCTAAAAAAAATGGTACCACCCTTCCTGAAAATGTAGGAGTAGATGGCTCTAATATGGTCCAAACACAATTAAATCCTTCTAATGTTTCTGGTTCTACTATACAACGGTCATATAGTAGAGAAAAAGATCTTGAAGAATTAGTTAAAATGATTGTTGTTATGGGTTTGCCATTTAGCTTTGCTGAAAATCCCGGTTTTATTCATTATATTCAAATTGTGTATAATCCACATTTTAAAGGTTTTACTAGAAATACAATTAAAAAGGCTATCTTTGATTATCAAGCTCAACATTTTCAATATCCTCGTTGTTTATTTTATTATAACAATTGTAAAATAGCTATTACTTCTGATATGGGCCGTAGTGTAAATGGTAATGATTATTTCACAATTACTGCGCATTGGATTGATGAAAATTGGACTTTGCAAAAAAGAATTTTAGGTTATAAATGTTGTGAAATGCATAAAACCGGTAGTTATATAGCTCAAACAATTATAGATGTTTTGCAAAACTATGGAATTTGTGATAAAATAAGTAGTGTCACATTAGATAATGCTTCTAATAATAGTAATGCTGTTGAAATACTAAAACCGTCTCTTTGCCCTATTTATATTGATGGTTTTCATATTAGGTGTGCTGCACACATATATAATTTGATTGTTAGAGATGGTATAGCAATATATGATGATGGTTGCACAAAAGTTGAAACTGCATGTCATTTTATTTTTAAATGTCAAGTTAAGTCTAGACGTAGAGATTTTGAAAATCGTTGTCGTGAATTTAATCTTCCACCTAGAAAAATTCCAAAATCAGTGTGTACAAGATGGAATTCTTTATTTGAAATGCTTGAAGTTGCTTATGAATATAGGAAACCTTTACAAATGGTTTGGAATGCTCATAATTCAAATATGACATATAGACTTGATGATAATGATTGGAATGACATAAAAGAACTTATAGAATTCTTAAAAGTTTTTTATTTAACTACAAAAAAAATATCTGCACTTTATTATCCAACTATTTGCTCTGTTTTACCTAATATTTGTGCTATTTCTACTAAATTTTATAAATTCAAAAATAAACCAAGATTTGAACAATCTGTTAAGAAAATGATTGAAAAATTTAAAAAATATTTTATTCCTATTCCTCAAATTTATTTAACTGCTTGTTTGTTAAACCCACATTACAAAGATGAAGGTGCATCACGAATGGTTGATAAAATATATTTTAATTTGGGTATTGATAGTGAAGATGATGAAACACCTAGTTGTCAAGATGTTAAAGATAGTATAAAAATTGAAGCTAGAAAATTGTACGACTTGTATAATTCTAATATAAGGAATGTAGTACATAACGAAGAGCCTCAAAGTTCTAGGAGTAGATATAATAATGAAGATGATATTGATGATATGATAGATTGTATTATTGAACTTTCTCATAATGATAGAAATGATTTTGATGCATATATTAATCAAAATACAGAACCTACTACTATTGATCTTCTAGAATGGTGGAGCAATCGCGGCAAAGGATTTCCAAAACTACAACCGGTTGCTCGAGATGTGTTAGCTATTCAAGCATCTTCAGTAGCTTCGGAAGGCGCTTTTAGTGCAGCAAGATTTCAAATTGGAGAGCATAGATATTCATTAGCAGCAGATAGCTTGGAGATATCCGTACTATTTAGAGATTGGATTAATGGCGAGAGAAGGAGTTATGGTCGTCCACCTCTACCGACCAAATTTGAAAATGACGTTGATGAAATAATGCTAGATTTTAGTGATGACGGCATTGATGCAATGGAAGAACTAGCTAATCAACCAATTCCAGAGCATGTTACTAGAGAAATGTTAAATGATTTAAAAAAAGATTTCCTTGGTAGCATGAACTATTAAATTTAAATGTCTATTAGTATGAGTATAATAATTCGAGGTCTAATTCAAACAGAACCCTTCCTAGAAGGTGGCTGTGTAGATTAGATTTTTTAATACTCTACTAATATTTTGTAACTCAACTTGTACTATTTAATTAATATTAATAAAAGTATAGGCTATTCGCCTTAATTTTTTTTTATTATTGTCTTCAAAAGTTCAAATTTAACTTTTAAAGTGTGAAATTTAAACTTTTATAGTTTTAAAGTTTTAAATTTTCAAACTTTTAAAGTGTGAAATTTAAACTTTTATAGTTTTAAAGTTTGAATTTAAATTTTCAAACTTTTAAAGGGTGAAATTTAAACTTTTATAGTTTTAAAGTTTGAATTTAAATTTTCAAAGTTTTAAATTGTGAAATTTAAACTTTTATACTTTTAAAAGTTTGAAAGTTTGTATTTAAAATTTTAAAAGTATAAATTTTTAAGTGTAATGTTCCTAATTTTTTAATTTTAATAAAAAAATATAATTTATAACGGTTGGACCCGGTTTCCGGTCCGGGACGGGTACACGTATTTTTTTCCGGAATTTTCGGTTCCGGCCCGTGGTGCCCGGTTCCGTTCCGGTTCCGAAACGTCCCGGTCCGGTAGTCCCGTTACCGGTTCCATTGCCACCCTTAGTACGGAGTGGCTACATTGTGGCGGACACCATATTTCTCAAGTAGCGTATTGAACAACGTATTACAACAGTGGGAACCTCCATCACTAATAATCACCCTCAGTGTACTAAGCCGGGAGAAGATATTCTTTTTCAAAAATGCGGTGACACTTTTACCTTCATTGTTGGGGAGCGCAACTGCTTCCACCCACTTCGATACATAATCAACCGCAACAAGAATATACTTCATCCCATGTGAACTCACAAATGGACCCATAAAATAAATGTCATATACGTCAAACAACTCTATAACCAATGTAGGATTCATAGGAAGCTCTTGCCTCTTTGAAACCCCTCCTTCTCTTTCGCAACGATCACAAGACTTGGCGAAATCATGAAAATCTTGGTGGATGGTAGGCCAGTAGTACCCACACTGCAAAATCTTATGCGCAGTTCGAATACCATTATGATGCCCACCAACAGGCGATGAATGACATGCTTCAAGTACACTCAACATCTCAACCTCGGGCACACAACGACGAATAATTCCATCAGCACAACTACGATACAAGTAAGGCTCATCCCAAAAGAATTTCTTAACATCATGCATAAACTTTTTCCTGTGGTGAAAAGACAAATCTGGGGGTACCAAATCGCTTGCCAAATAATTAGCAAAGTCTGCGGACCAAGGAATCAGATCATGAGAAGCAGCCAATACCTATTCATCTGGTAAAACATCATTAATTTCAGCCTCATCACCAAGCTTTAGCATAGCCTCTTCCCCTAATCTGGACAATTGATCAACAACTTGATTTTCGGTCCCCTTTCTATCTTTTACCACAAAATCAAACTCTTGCAGCAACAATACCCATCTAATCAACCTCGGTTTTGCATAATTTTTTTCCATCAAATATCTCAATGCAGAATGGTCAGTATTCACTATGACCTTGGTAACAAAAAAGTAGGATCAAAAATTCTCGAATGCGAAAACCACCGCAAGAAGTTCTTGTTCAGTCACAATATAATTCTTTTGGGCTACATTAAGAGCTTTGCTAGCATAGTAAATAGGGTGAAGAATTTTCTCTCTCATCTGTCCTAATAATACACCAAGCGCCACTCCACTCGCACGCACATTACCTCAAATTGTTGTCCCCAATTCGGTGAAATAATGATAGGTGCAGTAACCAACTTCTCCTTCAACTCTCCAAATGCTCTAAGACAAGCATCATGAAAATCAAATTATACTCCTTTTCGAGCAGTTTGCACAATGGATGTGCAATTTTAGAGAAGTTCTTGATGAACCTCCTATATAAACCTGTATGCCCAAGAAAACTTCTAACACCTTTTACAGAGATAGGTGGTGGAAGCTTTTCTATTACCTCTAATTTTGCTCTATCAACCTCAATGCCCTTCTCAGAAATCCGATGACCCAGAACTATTCCTTCTTTCACCATAGAGTGGCACTTCTCCCAATTTAGCACCAGATTTCAGTCTTCACACCTTTTAAAAACCTTAGCCAGAAGATCCAAACATCGATCGAAAGAGTCACCTACTACAGAGAAATCATCCATGAACACTTCAATAGTGTCCTCCACCATATCAAAAAATATCGACATCATACAACGTTGGAAGGTCGCTAGAGCATTGTACAACCTAAATGGCATCCGTTTAAAAGCAAAAGTCCCATAAGGGCACTAGAAGGTGATCTTCTCTTGGTCTTCTGGAGCTATAGAAATTTGATTGTAGCCCGAATACCCATCAAGAAAATAATACCAACCCTTGCCTGCAGGTCTGTCCAACATCTGGTCCCTGAATGGCATAGGAAAGTGGTCCTTCTCTGTCCACGCATTCAACTTCCAGTAATCCATGTAGACTCTCCATCCGGTCACGGGCCGCATTGGAACAATCTCGTTTCTCTCATTTGGAACAACAGTAATACCACCCTTTTAAGGCACATACTGCACATGACACAGCCAATTACTATCTGCAATGGGATAAATAACTCCGGCATCCAACCACTTGATGATCTCCTTTTTAACTACCTCTTGCATAGGTGGATTCAATCTTCTCTGGTGCTTGATACTAGGCTTGTGATCTACTTGTCTCACATTTAAATTTGTCGCAATGATGACCGGCAAAGTATTATCTCTACGCAAAAATACGTATTTCAAATGCGGTGGTAGAGACTTAAGCTCCAATTTTGGTGCCTCCACAATAGATGGTCTCATGGGTGGGGACTCACGATTCTTCATGTCTAACTCATACCTCTTTGGTTTTGACCGATATTCGCACCTATCGAGTGCAGCTACCAACTCATCGTACTCTTCAATACCATCACTATCGAAATTCATCATAACTGCTGCTAGTGCCTCAACACCTAGTCGCTCTTCCATTTGCACTACTGTTTCACTCTCAACTCTATAAGTTATAATAGATACCATTTGGAGCTCACCACTCTGCTTCATGGACCTACAAATATTGAAAGTTGCTTCTTCATTGTTCAGTCTGAACTTCATCTACCCCTTCTCCATATCAACCAACGCATGCCCTGTGGCAAGGAATGGTCTCCCAAGGATTATGGGAACCTCAAAATCAACCTCACAGTCAAGAATCACAAAATCTGCCTGAAAGATGAACGACTCCACTTTCACTAGCACATCATGGAGTACACCAATGGGCATTTTCACAGTTTAATCATCCATAAGTAACTGCATAGTAGTAGGCTTTGGATCCCCTAGACACAGCTTATTATAAATAGACAATGGCATGAGGTTGATGATAGCACCAAGATCACACAATGCCTCAACAAAGTGTAACAACCCTATAGTACATGGAATCATGAAAGCTCCAGGATCTTCCTTCTTCTGCACAAGAGACCTTGTAGCAATAGCGTTACAATGCTGCAATCTATCATCCATCATCTTCAAAACTCACAGACCTTTTCTTTATCACCATATCTTTCATAAACTTCGCATACCCAGGCATTTGCTCCAAGGCTTCTATCAACAAAACATTGATGGAAAGCTGCTTCAACATAGTAATACACCTACGATATTTACCATATTTAGTCTTCTTCACTAACCTCTGTGGAAAAGGTGGTGGAGGTGTAGGTATGCAGACCTCTTTCTGAGATATATCATCTCATTTCACTGTCGGATTCTCAGACTCTTTCTAATCTCTGCCACATTATCTTCTTTTCGAATCTCAACATCCATCACCGACGATATAGGTGGATCAATGGTTTGCTTACCCCTTCGAGTAGTAACTGCCATACAATGACTATCATTCTTTGGATTCTAGATGGTATTGCTAGGAAGAGTGCTAGGTTGACGTGGGTTCAATGTAGTAGACAATTGAGTCAACTGCTGCTCTAGATGTTTTATTGACACTACATGGGCATCAACATTTTGACCAATACCAGACAAATTGTTTCTCATTTCCTTCACACTCTCATCGGTTGCATCAAACCTTCTCATCATCTTCTGCATCATATCTTCAATACGCACCATATTTCCTCCAGCTTCCCTAGTACCAGATTCCTTATTTTGTGGGGGAACATAAGGTCCAACCCGAGCATTTTTGGTGCCATAGTTGTTCCGATTGTAGTTGTTGTTGCGATTGAAGTTCCCATCATGGACATATTGACCCTCTCGGTTGTAATTGTCATATTTTTTACCTTTGTTTCCTTGACCTTGGCGCTAATTGTCCGTGTTGGATCCTTGGGTGTTTGGTCAGAAACTCCCCGTCTGATCATTCACCACATAAGCATCCTCTTCATAGTAACACTCTTCAACTGGTGGTGGCGTTCCAGTCAAGTAGTTCACAACATTTACCTTTTCCGCACCTCCTCTCACATACTTCAATACCAACCACAACTCGGTCCTCATCTGAGCCATCTCCTCAGGAATCTCATTGGCAGACTGGTTGTTTGTAGCATGAATGGAAAATGTATTTCTCCAAGTATCCGACCTCCTAGTGCTCCATGCTTTATTGTTCCGAGAGATCTTCTCCAGTTTTTCTACAGTCTGTGCGTATGTGCACTCACCATATGAACCTCCAACAATAGTATCAAGCACTGCTTTGTTGTTGTCATCCTGGCCTCGATAGAATTATTTCTTCAGTGACTCATCATCAATACGGTGATTCGAAACACCTCTTATGAACACAATGAATTTTTCCTAAGAGCTACTCACAGACTCTCCAGGTAATGCCACAAAATTGTTGATCTTATATTTGTGATTGAGCTTCTTGGACACTGGATAATATCATGCTAAAAACACATCCTTCAGTTGGTTCCATGTATAGATTGAGTTATAAGGAAGCTCAGTGAACCATACAACAACATCGCCTGTCAGTGATAAAGGGAACACTCACAATCCAATGACATCTATATCCAAGTTTGGTCGACCTACATAGCTCTTGCAAACCACCATTAGCTTTGCTATGTGAGCATGTGGGTCCTCTTATGGAAACCCCGAGAACAAGCCCCTCGTTGTAAGAATCTCCATCAAGCTACTGGTCTCCACAAATGTATGCCCCGGAGGCAAAGGGGGTAGGACAAAACGTCCATCAGAGTCAACAATATTGACGTTGCCCCTGGTGGATCTTGCAACCTCAATGCATCTCCCAATTGATTTTCAGCTGGAACCTGGTTTTTCCTACCAACTACCCTCGGATGTTCCAACTCAACTTCATCACTTGGATTGCCTCCGATAGGATTAACTTGAACTCCTTGATTGTTCATTCTTCACAAAGTTCGATTCAACTCTGGATCGTAAGGAGTATGTGGTTAACCTTGGCTCTGTGTACTTGGCATACACTAGAGTCAGAACCTGAGAGACAAAAACAAAAACAAAAAGTAAAATTAGGAAATATTTGACTAAAGTTCAATAATGCATTTAAAATTAATCTAAGAGCCAAATTTCCCCGGCAGCGGAGCCAAAATTTGATACGCTCAAATTACACCTCCCTAAAGAAGCATAAGCGATCGTTATCAAATAAAGAACACAACTTGTAGGTTGAGATCGATACCACGAGGAAAATGGTTTACACTTAAATTTAACCAACATTTATATTCGTTTAGTCAGCTTACATCCAAAAATAAGTAATTAAGGGGGGGGGGGGATTTGTGAAACAAAAGTAAGTAATCATTAAACAAAAGTCAATTTTGGTTGTTTATCAAGATGAGTGCATTAGCTAGGGTATATGTGTTCCCCATAAGCTCATAACGTAGTAGTCCTAGTAATATCAATCCTTTCCTAGTGTACTACATGCAAAGTGATAAGCTAGGTATTTCTAAATCCTTGGTCCGGCATCTAGAGAATTTTACCCCGCACCTTGGTCCAGCTAAGTGTGTATAATTTACTAACCCTTGCCTTTACCTCATATTAGGCATCACATCGATGTTTAACTTAGTTATTACTTCGCACCTATAGACACTAAACTATTAGATACTATCACACTAAATCTATGTTGTTAATTCTTTTCTTGTTGATTACCTCCTTGGTCCGACAAGCAGCAACAAGGTGAGTTCTAACATTGTGCACCATTAAAAAGACTTTTAAATGAAAGAATTATCAATGCATGGAAAACACTATTCAAGAATTGCTTATTTACTATTCATACTTTGTTAATCGCTCATGGTTCCCACAACCCTAGTTGTGGAGTTTAGTTACCCATAATCATATTAACACAATTCATTGTTTTATATGAAAGAATTATGAACTTACGTATTTAAGAATAACAAATCCGGAATTTCAGCTTAAATTTCAATACCAAAATCTTCAAAACCAACTTAGGAAATCAAGAATTGCTAGATTTGCAAGTTAATCTCTGAAGCCAAAAACTATAATAAAAATAATAATGTCTAACACCCAAAAAATGAGGTTTACATACCATATTTATAGAAAATATGTCCTAAATTAAAAGGGAAGCAAAATAAGGAAAGTTTTCAGCCACGCGTCTTCATTCCACGAGACTGACTGACGGACCGTCAATAGATCTACAGTCCGTGAGTCCCTTCCGTCAGCTAGGACTTGGAAAATATTTCAGCTTTGAAAAATCAACTTCTCTAAAGAAAACGATGGAATACTAGTACGGACCGTAGATCAATCTACGGTCCGTCGATCCCTCTCCATAGCTCCATACTTGAAATTTTCCAAAAATCAGGTACTGGAACCCTCGCAGTCACATTCTATGGTTGAGCAGTACGGTCCGTAGATTAATCTACAGACCATTAATGGTCACTGTGGTTCCACACTTGGTCAGATTCCCTTATTCTCCTTCCATGTCTTGTCTTGCTGATCTACGATCACCATCTACGGAGCGTCAATGGACCTACAGTTCGTAGATCACCTCCGTAGATGCCTTTTTCTGCATTTCATTCATCTCTCTCTTTACTTCCGCGCCTAAACGTCTTTCCTGCAAAACATGATAAAAACACATAAAAAACAATCTAAAAAGGCCCTAGACACACACAACTCTTAAGTGAAATGTATCAAATATACCGTAAACTCACGGTATATCAAAGGGGTATTTCCTCTCTACATCACAAGTTTAGGGCTCAATATATGGTTAAGACTAGCATAAATGGATTGTAAATACTTAGTTATCATAAATAACATACCTCAAGTAGTAGGGCTGATTATTACCTTCTTGATTAAAATCTATTGTTGTCCTCTATGGTAGATTAGTTGGGGGACCTGAGAGACGATTGTTTATGCTATAGAAGATGTAAGAAATTCACATAGGATCTCTCTTATTTTTAGTTAGGAATGCCTTGTGATTCTCTCTCAACACAAGCCCAAATTTAGGCCTTACAAGCTGGTCTTCTTGTTGTGGACTTCTCATTGCAAGGCGCATTGACCTACCTAGGAATGTTTTTCATGACTGGTCAATGGGCCTCACAATTAGAAGTCCACAACATGAAGGCCAATTGGCAAGCTTAAATTTGGGCTCGTGTCAAGAAACAATTATAAGGGTTTCCTAACTATATATAAGAGAGATCGGATGTGAATTGCTTACATTTTCCATAGCATAAACCACCACTTCTCCGGTCCCCCGGCTAATCTACTGTAGAGAACAACAATAGAAAATAAATCTCCCCAACAAAATTCTTCTACCGATGTAATAGAGATAAGAAGATTTGGAGCTGACCCATTAGATTTTCAACTGTAAAAGAGATTTGGATTAAGAAGGTAATAATCAGCCCTACTAATTGAGGTGTGTCATTTATGGTATATGAAGTATTTGCAATTTATTTATACTAGTCTTAGCCCTAGATTTCGCCCTAAACTTGTGATGGAGAGAAGATATACCCTTTACTAAAAACAGGTAGTTCATATATACCCTATGGTCTAACTAATGGTTTTTATTATATCATGTACGTAAACAATTCTGTTTCACAAAATGAAAAGAAAAATTTAAATTATTTTTTGATATTCCAAAAATGTTATGTGACTTTAATAAATTACCCCACCCATTTTTTTACCACTAAGGACCTAACCCAAATGAAAAATAACACAATCGCGTATTTTTCTGAACACAAGAAAATAAATAAAAAACTCATTTATTTTTCTATAAATTATTGTTCATGCAACACGTTTTCCTTCCTTAGAAACACACCTTATAATTTAATTAATGTGTTAGTTTTGGTTTTACTAATGTAATTCATGTGTGGTCAGTAGGGTTAGGCCCCTACGACTCTGGTTCAAGGTCCTAGGGGAGGTCTCCAGGGTATAAGAGGTGGTCCTCAGGTAGGGAGATCAGGTGGTCGAGGTGGACATTTTCATATGTATGCTTTTTTGGGGAAGCCATAGGCAGAGACCTCAAATATTGTCATCACAGGTATGTTCTCCGTCTCCCATCAGCTTGCTTATGACTTTTTTTATTTGGTGTCTACCTTTTCGTATCTATCTACTTATTATGCTATGTGATTGTGTTTGGCTTGTGAGTATATGCTTGTGCCTACCCCCGCAGGTGATTCTTTGGGAGTGGATCAGGTTTATAGAGCTTGTGTAGTGACCATCTTGGGGTATGATACTTGGGTAGACCTTATTGTGTTAGACATTGTAGACTTCGATGTGATTCTAGACATGGATTTGTTGTCTCCCTATCATGCGGTCTTGTATTGTTTCTATAAGATTGTTACTTTCTGCATACCTGGTATTTCTCCTCTTGTAGGGACCGGTTCTGATAGTTATATACCAAGGGGTGTGATCTCTTTTCTTACCCTTCAGCGGTTTGTAGAGAAAGGGTGCTTATATTATGTCACACCCCTAGCCTATTGATAAGTCTGGGAATTTGACTTATTTAGGGCATAAATTTCACAGTTTAATGTCCTCAGTTTCCTAACTTATGCTCTAAATTGATGCCTATGTGTTGATTTGTATCTAGGAAAAAAAAAGATAAAGGCAAGGAAATTAACGGGCAAAACACAGAAGAAAAACAAAGTTGAAGATCACTAAAGCCAATCGGAGGTTCAGCGAATGACCCTTTTGCTCACCTAAAGTTATAGCATGCCAACCCTTGAATGAGATAAATTGGATGAGGTAATGTACCTTTCGGTGAAATGCCGATTTGATCAATGAAGGAGACTCAACCCACCAAATGTTATAGAACTATCAATGAAGGGGCAAGCAAATACGACAATCACAAAGGACCAACGGTGAATCGCCAAATCAGTTGGCGACCCTGACCTGGACAAAAATGGTGAGGACTCAAAATGAAAAGGTGATATGTAGAAGCGTTTGTTGGATCGTTGACCAGGTCGGCGACACTCAACTTATACCATCGATTGACCCCCAAGACAATGTCTGAAAACATATAAACTGATTTTCAAAAATAGAAAAGAGTATAGTGACATTGCAGACTTTGGGTTTTCAACTGAAACTCTATTTTTCTATGTTTTAAGTAAATTTTTGAGTTTAATTTCAGTGGGAGATTGGATTAGACATATTGTTAAGACACGAATTTTTTTACCTATCGTATAAAGAATATAATTGGTAATGTTTTTGTGCTTTTCATTAGGAACAGCTAAAACACCTATTATTAAGGGTGCGATGATGTGATTAATTTCTCAAATTAACTTATGGATATTAGTAATTACTGACTTGATTGTTGTTTTAAAGTGGGTTTGATTGATAATGGAGTTTTGAATTCATTAATTGTAGTCATGCAGTTCTAATTTAGTCTTCTTTACTTGCTTGAGAAGGACGCTTTAGAACTAATATTATTAATTGATAATTGTAGCTATTGGTTTATTATGGGTTTAGCTAGAGATAGTGAATCTTACTTCAATCCAAATTATCTAGCTCAAGAGAGTAGGTAAATTAAGGTTTTGGGTTGTTTATAACTGCTTCAGTTGTCAAGGTTCAGAGAACTCACTTGATTCGTAATAGTTGATCGAGAGATAACTATTGCATCTAAAGACTAGCATACCCGCTAAGAAGCAAGGATTGTCAATAATTTGTAATAACCTGTATAGTTTGTTTGGAAATTAATTGGCCACATCCCCAAGGATTCCCCTGTACTAGATTATACTCCTGTTTTTGTAGTTGTTGCTTGGTAATTCAAATACTCCATTTGACACTTTTTCCATCCCTAAATATGTACTTTAATTTCTCCGATAATATCCTATTCCTACAATCGTTTAGAACACACCTTTTACTTCGTGATTGAATTCTATATTGTGTCACTCCCTATGGGATCAACCCCAACTCTTTGTTGGGTTTATACTAGATTTTGATCGCCTACACTAAGTATTGGATGAAGTGTAGTTGAGTGTTATAAAAAATAGTGCCATTGCCGGGAAATGGTGTTTATAATTCTCTTCATGAAATAGAGTTGTTGTCTAATTTTTTTTGTAGTTGAATCGATTTACGTTGTTTTGTGTTTGTTGTTAACAGGTGATGCAATGAATGTGAACGAAAGAAACATGAACCAACGTGACCACCAAGATGACATGTACAACTTGAATACTGTCAATGAGGCTCAATTGGGTGTCATAAGTGCTATTCGCCTACCTCCGATCGTGGGATATGCTACATTCCATGTGACTAGCATGATACTACCACTATTGCAAATGAAAGGTGTATTCGGAGGGTTGGAGAATGAGGATCCCCATGACCATATTCATAAGTTTGTGGACATATGTGGTCCATTCTCGCCCAAGAATATCTCACAATAATTAGTCCAACTCCGGTTGTTCCCTTTTTCTTTATGGGGAAAGCGACCAACTGGTTAGCGGATCTACTGAGGGACTCTATCGCATCTTGGAAAGAACCTACTGAGGCATTGTACATAATATTCTTCCTACCCTCGAAAATGGTGAAGTTGCGAGACAATATTCAGGACTCAAGCAAGTAGATTGGGAAGCGATTCATGAAACATGGCTAAGATTTCAAAATGTGTTGCTATAGTGTCAAACGTATGGGCTTCCCAATAATGTGATACATCGATATTTTTACGGGAGTGACTCAGTGACCAAAGGAATGGCTGACCACCTTGTCCGAAGAGGGATAATGTTACAAACATTTGAAGTGGTATTTTCCATTCTTGATGAAATGACAAAGATTAACTGGGCTTGGTACACTCAAGAGGACTAGGATGACAAAGGAAAAAATTGATAAAGAGAAAGAGCGGGATGAAAATATTAGCAAGATGATGTCCCAAATGGAGTTGTTGAGAAAACAGGTGCTAGAGAGTGTTGATGAAAGCAAAGAGGAAAAAAGAGTGTCTAGACTCGAGAAGGGTTCTTGCCCAAGAAATGTAAAGCTGGGTGAGAATCAAGGCTGGAACAAACTTATTGAAGAAGAGCGGAGAGGATACAATCAAGATTAGGCTGACCAAATTGACATTTGGAAGAGAGAAGATAATCACAAGGAGTATCACATACAAACATGTGACAGCCCAAAATCTAAGGGTAGTTCAAGAAGCATTCAAGTGGATGAATTGTTATCGCTCTTCCTAGATAAAATTGAAGGGTCTGATAACATGCTTAAGAAAATAAAGGTTGATTTCTCATCTTTGAATAATAAGGTAAATTCCCACGCGGATGCGATTAAAAAACTTGAATATCAAATGTGCCAACTTTCAGCCCAACTGGAACCCAAGCTATTAGAAAAGAATGTCGATGGGTATACGACAAGTTCAAGGGTTGATCATGGCAAAGGTTTGGTAGTTTTAACACTACGTGGGAAAATAACAATTTGTCATGTGAAGGTGAATAATGGGACAAACACATGTGAAGAAGAGAAAGTCACCATTGAGGTAGAGAAGTCCGCTCAATGATGAGTCCAAAAATTGGACTCATTTAGGGCTATATTTTGAAAGAATTAGTGTCCTCAAATGCATATTTTGTCTCAATATCTAATGTAAATCCTTACGTTTCAGGTACTTGGAGTTTGAGGCATATCATGGACACTACTTGGCAAGAAGGAACAAGGTGGATGAAAAGAACGAAGAATTGAAGGCTTGAAGATCATCGAGCCCCGTTGGCGAGTCGCTGATCGGATTGGAGATTACCTTTTCTTTCAATGTGCCAAGCCCTAAAGGAGAAGGTCAATTCAGCGATGAAATGGAGCAGTCGGTGCGTCGCCGATCAGTTCCACGAAGCAGTACCATATCACCCAACGACTCACAATGTGAAGAGGCTGAAGGCTAAAGCAGGAAGGTGATTTAATCGACAAAAAGGTGGATTGCCAAACGTATCAAAAATCCCGACTAACTGTGCCGAATGGTCCTCCGCAGCACAAATTTTCAAACACTATAAATACTTGTTTGAATTTATAGTAGCATATCATATCACTCCTATTATTCGAACTTTTTACAGTTTTTTGGATAGTATAAGTTTTAGAGGGTTTTGGAGAATTTGTTTTATGACCTGCAAGATTCAAAAGGTTTCAACTCCAGGAAATTGGACGTGGGTCTCGAAGATTCTTCACTCTTGACGTGTTTTAAGACTTAATTCTTCATACCCAGTTGATGGAAACTGATATTGGTATAAATTTTTATCTCTTTTACATGTCTAGCTAAGACCCCAATTCTTGGGGTGTGATTTTGTGAATATGGGTTAAATTATATGTTGGGTCTTGCTTGTTGATGGTTTATTTGTTGTTTAAATGTGATTTCGTTTAGTAGTTGTGTATGAACTTAATGGGATTTTTGTTGCAAATACGATTTCATCTTAGTGTTTTTGGCTCACGAGAGAGAGATGTCGTAAAACTAAGACTACTAAATTGATAGCCGATGGTATTAGGTCAACATGGGTTCAGCTCGAGAAATTAAATCCTAGTCCTTCTCCCACACATTCAGCTCGAGAGAGTGAATGGGCTAAGGCGGAGGTTGTGCTTAATGTGGCAACTCGGTGTTCGAGAGAAATCGAGTTGATTCGGGGTAAGTTGCTCCAGAGAGAATTTACCCCCACTATAGTCTAGCCTAGTCACAAATGTTTAACAATTTGCTATCAAAAGCATGTACACGATAGTCTAGTTTATCCAGTATTCCTATCACATCCCAAGAATCCCGTCTCCATATTTAGTTCCCTTATATATTTCCTTTTTTAGTTGTTAATTAATACAAACCCCCATTGAGAATTGACGCTTGCGTCGCCCCTTAGATTTAGTATGCTTATAGTGGATAGTGTTTATAGCTATGACTAATTAGAACTAAATTATATCTTTCTATTAATTCTAAAAACCACTCCCTATGGGAATGATCCCAACCCTTGGTTGGGTTATATCACTACACGCGATCATTTGGCATTTGAATCGAAATAGTGTCAGTTGATTACGTCGAACATCACTCAAGCACGGGAGAATAACATGCCCAAAGTTAGTGCAACCATTACCCAAAATCAATTCCCATTTCCCTCAAAGGCTCAAAAAGCGAAATAAAGATGAAAAGTTCAAGAAATTCCTATCCGTGTTGAAGAGACTTTATATAAACCTTCCTTTAGTCGAAGCATTATTTGAGATATCGGGATACACGAAATTAATGAAGGAGCTAGTCACTAAGAAATGAAGTATGGATTTCGAAATAATTAAAGTTTCTCACATTTGTAGTGTCGTTATGACCAATAATGTGATCACAAAGAAAGAAGATCCGAGGGCATTTACTATCCCATGTACCATTGGTATGCTTCAGTTAGCAAAGCGTTATGTGACTTGGGGGAAAGTATAAACTTGATGCCATACGCCATCTTCAAGCAACTTGGGCTGGGTGAACCGAAATCCACAACAATGCGGCTTCTTATGGCGGATCAGCCTATCAAACACCTCATTGGAATACTCTATGATATATTGGTGAAGGTTGATAGATTTATCTTTTTGGTTGACTTTGTTAATTTGGATTGTGTGATTGATGCAGAGGTGCCTATTATTTTGGGTTTACCATTTTTGGCAACTGGAAGAGCTCTAGTAGATGTTGAAAGTGGTGAATTAACATTTCGGGTAAATGAAGAGGATGTTACCTTCAATATGTGCAAATTAATGCAACAACCTAGTGAGATTCATGTAGTTTCAACAATTGATGTAACTGATGAAGCAGTGGCTAGTGTGAGTGAAATGATGAGTGTGGGTGAACCTCTTGCGGCTGACCTTTCAAATTATAATGATATCAAAGTTCAAGGGTATGCTAATTGAGTTGAAAGCGCTTCTTTCTCATCTTCAGTATGTATTTTTGGGAGTAAACAATACCTTACCGGTCATCATTGAAGCTGAGTTGCTTGAATGGCCAGTGAAATTACTTGTGGTAGTATTAAATTGATGCATCCTGGCCATAGGTTTGACAATGTTGATATTGTAGGTATTCCCCTAGGGATTTGCACTCAAAAAAACCAACTAGACAGCGAATGCAAAACAAATGTTGAGAATCAAAGACGGCTAAATTAGCCTATGCAAGAGGTGGTAAAGAAACAAATCATTAAGTGGTTAGATGCAGGTGTAGTATATCAAATTGCGGACTGTAAATTGGTGAGTCCCGTGAAATATGTACCAAAAAAAAGAGGGATAACTGTAGTTCCAAAGGAAAAAGGTGAACTTGTCCCCATGAGGCCGCTTACTGGCTGGCGGGTTTGCATGGATTATCAGAAGTTAAATGCATGGACCAAGAAAGGTCATTACCCAATATCGTTTATGGACCAAATGCCTGTTAGTCTTGTGGGTGCATGGATGGTATTGGTTTTTGGACGGTTATTCTAGATACAACCAGATCTCCATTGCACCAGAAGACCAAGAGAAGACTAGTTTCACATGTTCCTATGGGACCTTTGCTTTCAAGAGGATGCCTTTTGGGTTATGTAATGCCCCAGCGACATTTCAACGATGCATGCTCTCTATTTTCTTTAATATTGTTGAAGACTCGATGGAAGTATTCATGGATGATTTCTCAGTCGTTGGTGATTCATTTGAAGATTGTCTTGAACATCTGGGGAAAGTGCTACAAAGATGTGTAGAAACGAACTTAGTTCTAAATTGCGAGAAGTGTCATTTCATGGTAAAAGAGGTAATTGTCTTGGGGTATAAAATTTCAGGAGAAGGCATGCAAGTGGATTAGGCTAAAGATAAAGTCATTGCAAAACTTCCCTCTCCTATCTCGGTAAAACGTGTCCAGAGTTTTCTACCATACGGGCTTCTACAGGAGATTCATAATGAACTTTTCGAAAGTAGCACACCCTCTTTGCAAATTGTTAGAAACGGACTCCACTTTCAATTTTGATGATGCTAGTCTAACGACATTTTTATGCTTGAAAGAAAAATTGGTGTCAGCCCCAATAATTATTGCCCCCCATTGGTGTATTTCGTTTGTGCTCAAGTGTGATGTATTGGTGTTGCTTTAAGAGTGGTACTTGGTTAACGAAAAGGGAAATTGTTTTACCCAATTTATTATGCAAGTAAGACACTGAATTTGCCGCAAAAGAACTATACCTTCACGGTGCAAGAATTATTGGCGGTGGTGTACCTTTTGGGAACCAAAATGGTAGTGCAAACGGATCAAGCAACTATTAGATACTTGATGGCTAAGATGGATACAAAACCAAGTTTGATTAGGTGGGTCTCGTTGTTGCAAGAGTTTTATTTTGAAGTAAAAGATTGAAAGGGGTGTGAAATTAAAGTGGCAAATCATTTGTCGCGATTAGAAACCAATATGATTGACACCAAAGAAAGGGATATTGAGGTTGAATTTCAAGGTGAAACGGTGATGCGGGCAACCCAAAGCAACATTCCTTGGTATTCAGATCTTGAAAACATTGTAGTGTATGGAATAATACCTATAGTTCTTAGTTTGTACCAACTAAAACGGTTCTTGTTCGATCTAAACAAATATTTCTGGGATGAACCATATCTATTTAGAGAATGTTCAGACCATATAGTTCGACGATGCTTATCGAAAGAGGAGGTCAATGAAATTCTCAATGCATGTCATGATTCACCTGTTGGTGGACATTATAGTGTGGTGCGGACAAGAACAAAAGTTCTTCAAATTAAAGTGGCTACTATTGGCCATCACTATATCAAGAAAGCATGAATTACCTCTCAACCCCATCCTAGAAGATGAGTTGTTCGATGTTTGGGGAATATATTTCATGGTCCGTTTGTGAGATCTTTTGGAAACAAGTATATTTTTGTGGCGGTTGATTACGTTTCCAAATGGGTGGAAGGTGTGGCATTACTCAACAATGAGGGTAAGAGTGTTGTGCAATTCTTATAACAATATATTTTCGCACGATTTGGTACCCCACATGCTATCATCAATGATGGTGGGTCTCATTTTTGCAACCAGATGTTTGCCTTATTGTTAAATTAATACGGGGTGAAGTTGCAATGCCATATTACCCACAACAAAGCCGCTAAGTTGAGGTTTTAAACAAAGAGATTAAAAGTATTTTGGCAAAAACTGTGAATGCAAATAGGACAGATTGGTCTTGAAACTTAGACAATGCTATGTGGGAGTATCATACGACGTTCAATATACTGAACGGTATGTCACCCTATTAGTTAGTGTTTGGAATGTCTTGTCACCAGCAAAATTTTGCTTGAACATAAAGCTCTATGGGCGTTAAAGACACTAAATCTAAACTGGGAGAAATCTTAGAAAGGGAGAGTAAATCAACTTCATGAGTTGGAGGAATTTTGGTTGAGAGATTATGAAACTTCACCCCTGTATAAGCAGAAAATGAAGAAGTGGCATGACACCAAAATCCTTCTGTGCGAATTCTAAGTCGGTGATTTGGTTTTGCTCTACAATTCTTGTTTGAGACTTCTCCCCGTTAAACTTAAATCGAAGTAGTCTGACCCATTCAAAGTGACTCGAGTATTTACAAATGGGGAAGTCAAAGTGGAAAGTAAAGATGGACCAGCTTTCAAGGTGAATGGGCAGTGTCTGAAACTTTATTTTGGAGAATGTCATGAGATATCTGTAATTGAAGTGGTTTATCTTGAAGGTGCTTGAATGCATTTCCATGTCATGCCACGACGTTAGATAAGGCGCTTCTTGGGAGGCAACCCAAGCTTTAGTTGTTTTTGAATAATGTGTGTTGGATGTGTAGACACAGGGGATTGTGCAATAGCCTAGTCATTTCGGAGGTCCGCCGAGTGAGCCTGCGATCACGATGTGGTTCGCCTTTTGCAAATGATGGGAGGACCATTTTCGTGGAATATTTGGAAAGCAGCTAGTCTTCTCGGCGATGCGTCAATGTTGTTCGGTGAGCCAAACTTCTACCGCCATCTGATCACTCATGAAGGGCTGGTGTTTTGCGATATTTGGTGACACTGCCATTCAGTTCGGCGGTGCGCAAATGGGCTTCAGCGATCTCGACTTCTACCGCCATTTGGTCACATTTGTAGAGCCAGTGTTCTATAACTTCTGGGGAGCCACATATAGTGTGGTGGTTCAGTGATCTCTAACAAGTTTCGCTGATGAGCTTTATAGTGAAAAATTCTCCTAACCCCGTTCCTTTCTTTTAGTAATTTTTACTTTTTCATTTTTCATTAGGCATTGAGAACAATGTTAGGTATATTTTATGGGGTGCGGGTTTGATACCACCTTTGAATGCGTGGCTGTTCTCTCTTGAAATTTTGAGTGTCGGTGATTATCAATACCGATGAGTTGAATAGTTCTTTTGATTTAACGGAATGTTTGTGCGGCTCCGATGAGGCATATTGAGTTACATAAGTCATATGTGAACTCCTAGCATCTCATTGGGATTAGCCGGTTGTTTAGTTGATCTCTTGTGATTATCATTTTACGTTAGCTGAAAAGTGTAGAGGCTTGTTTGATGATTGTGTAGAATGTCATGTGTGGTGAGGTATTCTTGAAACATGTGTTTGGTAATACCTAGAACTTGCCCCGTTAGTCCAATTGATTGATGTAAGAAAGCGATTGAAATGATCTTAGGCAAAATTTGTGAGGAGTGAACCAAAATTAATCTTATACCTTTTTGTGACCACCTTGTGAGAGTGTGAACGTTGCTTGGCCCTATTTGAATCTATCCTTTTCTTCGGAAGAAACTTGAACAACTTTGACCACTTTGTCCCATCATCTATAACCTTCATGAAGTATTGGTTCGTTTGAATAAACCAACTTAGGCCAAAAACTTAAGTTGGGGTGTGGTGAAAAAGAAGGAAAATCAAGACGTTTTAAGAATCCACCCTTGAAGGATCATGTTGGAAAAGATGGAAGACCTCCATGTAAATAAAAAAAAGAGAAAGAAAATAAAAATACAAAATCAGAAAAAGAATGAAAAAGAGAAGAGTTTATGAAATAAACCTTGTGAAATGAGCAAAACAAGTGGGATATCTAATGAGTCATGGTTAAATGAACAATAGGGTGGATTGTGAACATCATATAGGTTAAAAGAGAAGGATAAAAAGTGATATGTAAGCCATACTTCATGAAGGTAGAAGTCACTAAGACAAAATGATCATACCTTTACCCTCAGTCCCAGTACAAGCCATGAAAGACCATTGTAATCTTAAGAGAGCTCGAAATATGTTGATAGGAAAATAAGGGCAAGCCCATAGGTAAAGTCATGCATGTGTTTATCTTTGGGAGTGTGAGAGTTCCATTTGATTTCGAAACTATAAATTGGTTATGAATTTTGTGTGACCATGGAATCATTCTTCGTGTGAGAGCATTTTAATGCTTTGGTTGAGCTTGAACTTTCATTTGAACCAAGCATTGTTAGCTTGATTTCTATTTGATGATGTTTAGTCAGAGTTTGAAACTTAGAGTGCACAATTGAACATTGCATGCGTAGTTTGAACCTCTTGTGTGCACTTGTGTTGAGTCTTGAGTAGCACCGTTGGTAGACATCCTTATTGAACTGATTGATCTTTTGTTTTAATTGAGGGCAAGCTAAAGTTTATGTTGGGGCCGAGTGGCCTCTTTCCTCACCAAAAGTTACCGCGTGCCAACCCCTGAAGAAGAAAAATTGGGTTAGGTAATGTACCTTTCGGCGACACGCCGATTGGATCGGCGACACGCCGATTGGATCGGCGACACGCCGATTGGATCGGCGAAGGAGACTCAACCCGCTGAATGTTACAGAACTATCAATGGAGAGGCAAGCAAAAACAAAGATCACAAAGGATGAACGGCGCATCGCCGAACCAATCGGCGACCCTTACCTGGACCGGAAATGTAACAACTCAAAAATGGTGAGGACTGAAGTTGAAAAGGCGATAGCTAGAATCATTTGGTGCAGGTCGGCGACACTCGACTTAAACCATTGATTGACCCCGCAGGCCAAAATCTGTCAATTGGCAGCACCTAAGCTTGCCACCTACTGGCCGTAGGTGGACCCACGCCCGGAGGGTTGGGGTCGTGGGTCAAGGACTGTGTTGGACTGCAATGTTGAGCCTCTAACCAGCACCTATGGAGGTGCAGCACACTCTGTGAACCCACCCATGGTCTGTGGGTGGTGTTTTCGTGAGTAACAGCAGATTTTTAAGTCTAGTGTTTAATTTAGGGGTTTGGGAATTAATTAGTAATTAGTGAGGGGTTAAAGGAGGTCGGTTAGTTAGTTATTAAACCACCTATATATACCTAATAGACCACTAAACTAAGTGATTTAACTCATTCTTCAAAGAATCCAAATCATAACTAACTTTTCCCCTCAAGAAAATCCTCTCTCTAGTAGTGAAGAAGAAGAAGAAGGGCAGCAACCTAGGTCGAAATTCCTCCATTCTTTCAAGATTTTTCTAGGCTTTGAATCAATTTACGTTAGCTTATTCATCTATGGGTTCTTCCACCCATAGAGCCCCTTAGTATTCCCCCAATTGTGAAGTCAAAAACCCAATTCTAGCTATGGTTCTTCTTACATTGCTGGTAAAGTTTAGGTATGATTCCAATCTAGTGGATAATACCTAATTATGATAGTATTAACATTGAATTCTGATATTATGATTAATTCATGTGATTTCTATGGTTAACCCTACTCTATTTGATGAATTTGATATTTTTGGGATTATGCCATTAGAGGTGAAATTGAAGGTTCGTAGGTGATCTTCTTAAATCAATGTCATGTGTAGTAATTGTTCAAGGTTAGGAACATATAATCATAAATTGAACAAGACCTTATTGAATATGATTGATCTTGACTTGTAAAATTGAAATTGAACCTTTAGAGTGAATTGTGGCTAGAATAACATAGTAATGAAGAATGTGATTGAATGTCTTGTAACTCATAAGATGTTTTCATGGTGTAGAGGTATTAAGAATGAAGACTCATAGTTGTGAATGCTTATCACTAGGGCTTTAGAGTGAAGCTAATATTATTAACTATAGAAGCTAAGGCTTTGAGAGTAAAGTATAAATGAGGATATACGCCTAATTGGTAGAATTGTGGTGAAAGTCCTATACTCACCTAACCTATCTTATAAATGCTTGAAAGTATAAAGGGATAGAATCACTTGAATGTGGATTGATTGTCAATGAAATCCTTTCATAAGACATGAGTTTTAAGCAAGACTTAACAAGTAAATATTGGGGTGTATGCTTGGATCCAAGTGGATATTGACAATGAGATAGAGTGTCACACAAGAAAGGGTCCGGGCTATCACACCTAGTTTATGTGAGGACTATCCAAGATAAAGGGGGAGCTCTTACGTAGTAGAGTGTGGGTTTTCCCAAAGTTAGGTCTCATGAGATAGAAGATTTCACATAGTTGAGTTAAGGTTTCTAGTAGAAATCCACATATCCAATGAACTAAGACATGCTTGAAGAAGCATCTCATAGTGTTAAAAAGCATTATTGAACTAATACATGCTTGAAGAAGTATCTCATAGTGTTCAAGAGCATAATGAACTTAGATATGCTTAAGGTAGTATCTCAGACGGTCCATCTTAATAATGAACTAACATATGCTTAAAGGAAAGGAGTATCTCATAGTGTTCATAGTATAAATGGATTTAGTAAGTATCTCATAGGATCCATGTTAATAATGAACTTAGACATGCTTAAAGAAGTAACTCATAGGGATCAACCTAATAATGAACTAAGATGTGCTTAAGGAAGTACCTCAGAGTGTTCCATGGTTTAAAGAGAGATGAACTAAGATGTGCTTAAGAGAGTACCTCATAGTGTTCTAAAGTTAAAGAGAGGAACTAGATTCCGAACCAAGAAGTATTAGTATGACGACCTAAAAGTGGTTTGCATGAATAGTATTATGGGATGTTATTCATGCATTGCACAAGTATGACTTAAGGTTATTAAAGAAAGTGTTCTCTTGTATGATGTACATTGAGATAGGATTGTGCCATAGTTGCCTTCCTTGCTATAATTTACTAAAGGTGAGAGATTCCCTTAGTTGTGTGAGTTAAGCTAATAATGAGACCAAAGGAGGGTGAGTATGACTAAGATGACTTCAAGGTTATGCTTAGTATGAAGGGTAGTATGCGATGCCTTTCATGCATTGCACAAGTGTGCTTTGAGGTTACTTAGGAGTATAGTACCCTTATGGTAGAAAACCTTATGCCTTGACCATGCCTTATAGGCTATGATTAAGGTGATAAAAAAAGGGATACTTGGCTTAAGTGGTATTATGGGATGCTATTCATGCTTTGCACATATATGTTTTTAGTTTACTTGAGAATAGTTTTGTTATGGTATAGATGACTAACAATCAAATAATGCTCAACTGATGTTTATGTTGGAGACTATGCTTATTATGAATATAATATTGTCTCTTATGTTTATAATTGATGTTTCATGAAGTATTTCATATGATTTTGGATTATGTCTTATATTGACTAACCCTTGTCTTATGCTCTTGTCACTATGCTAGCTAATATATTTAGTACATTTTGTACTAATGCATAGTTTGCCTACATTCTAATCAAATGTAGGGTTTGGAGACTTGAGTGGTATCTTGAAGCTAGGTTTCTAAGGAGCTAGGGAGTTGAAGATCTTGGTGAGTCCTCATAGCTTCGAAGACAAAACCCACCATTTCCTTTATGTATTTATTTCATGTTTTAGAGACTATTGTATGCGCTGTGTCCCAAGAGTTTATTCTAAAGTTTTATTAGATGGTTTGAGACAAAGTGTAGAAAGACTTCGATTGTAAAAGTTTTAAATTTTCCCTATTTTTCTATTATCTTATGTTTATGATATGCTAAGGGCTTGTATGAGACCCCTTCAGGGTCAAGTACACAATCTTACCTCTAGGGTGTACCCTTGGGTCGTGACATCAACTCTCAGCAGAAGACTTACCCAACAATAAGAAATCTCAAAACAAGATCAACTTATAAGATATCATAAATAAAATAATTTACTCAGTATACTCAAATCAACATATGTGTTCAACTCACAGTCTTAAAAACATCAACAAGGTTAATGACAAAAAGACTCCTAAACTACTACCATCTATCTATGAAGCCTCTAATAACTATGATGGAAGTTGGGACAAGACACACGACATCGTAATATGACTGAAAGTAGATATGAGAATCCTCTAGAAGCAAGGAGGGTCACCAAACCAACTCTAGAACTCCAAGTTGTATCAACAAAACGCCTGTTGATGACCCTGGTTACCTTTATCTGCATCATGAAAGATGTAGACCAAATGGCGTCAGTCCATGGAATGTATGAGCATTCAAGGATAACTCTAAAGCACAAAAATAAGCTTGAACTGATAAAAATGAAGAAACATACTCACCTCATCTCAACTCAACTCAACTCAAGGATCCTTAAATATATTCAAAGATACTCAACCTTAAAAATAGTTAACTTCGTTCAATATAAAACCAACAATAAATATGCATTATAAATAAATCTTTTAAAAACAGTAGATAATATCTCAATGTATATAAAAATACTATAATAACTCTTTTATTCTTACTAGAGACATTCAATAACCGACAACCATCACTATGCACTATGTGATGATACAACATCTCACCCACGCTGTCAGAACAGTCCTATACATTTCCAGAGTATACATCCTCAACTAAGTACATCCACTAAGCTATGCTTAAAAATCAATAAGTAATCATCTAAAAAGTTGGCATACATGGTTTATGAGGACTTGGAGTTGTCTTTACTCGTCCCCATTTTGGTGCTCAATACTACTCCCAATAATATAATTCATGCTCATATATTTAAAAACATTTCCTCATCCTCAACTTTGAGATTATTACTTAAAACATTCTCTTAAAAGAGATCATGCTCAAAAACTCTTCCTGGACTCATTTGGAAATCAATGGTTTCTCTCATTTTTAATGTAAAACATTTAAAATTGGGAATACTTAGTTCCCTTATATTCATTTTGAAAACATGCACTCAATTCTTTTCATCCTCATACTCAAGTAATCAAGTCTTAAAAATGTTTAAAAGATTGCAAAAGTCTTCTCAAAATAACTAAAAGAACTTCCTCAGACTTTACTCTTAACTCTATCTTAAATTTTGAATTATGAATTCAAGAGTTATGACATGGATACGCATGATCTCTAAGTATTAACAGAGATTTTAAATATGGATATCAAATCGAGAACATAGGTATGATTCATGGGAACACATGCGGAAAGAAGAACAGAAGGGTAGGGGACCTGGCGACCCTGGCACAATGAGTGGCACGGGGCACAAGCCCCAAAACTACTGACCAGTGTTTCGGGCGCACTAAGTGGTGCACCGCACACGGCCCAAATCTACTAGACAGTACTTCTGGTTATATGTTGGCGAGCTGCCCCAACACCTGCCCAGAATTTTGATGAATTTTCTTTCTCAAACTCATGCGCTAACTCATCTAGAATAGAATAAATTCAATCAAAATCATTTGGAAACATAAACCCAACAAAATCACAATGAAATACACTCAAATTATTCAAGAATAATACTCAAACAGAAGATCCTCATCCCAAGAATTCAACGAAACCTCATATTAAAGAATGAAGCACAAACATCAAGAAACTCATCAAGAACTCATTATAATCAAGAAACTCTATATACCAAATCTAATGGATTAAATTCATAAATAAAATCATGATTGGTGTGTGGTTGAACAAACCCAACACTATGGAAACTCACGTACCTCGTTAGAATAAAATCCTTGGCGAAAACCCTTGAAGATCCCAAGAAAATCTTGAATGCTTGAAGCTTTTCTCCCTTTGAAATTTGCCCTAACCTTCCAAGCGTTTTTGACATTAGCATAAACTGATTTTAATCAGCTTTGACCCCTAATTTGGGTGGAAAAACGTGTGGACTATGTTGGGTAAAGAATAGACCAAAATACCCCTCCATAATTTCGATAAATTTCCTTAACTGGACAGGTTGAACTCAAACAGGTATATCTCCCTCAACAGAACTTAAAATTTAGCAAACTCGATGGCGTTGCAAATAGGACTCTAATTTTTTTCAATTGATATCTCATGGACCACCCAACCCATTATGTACTGAAAGTTATGGTCGTTTGAAGTTGACCCAAATTGAAATCTAACGTGCACAAATCTCAATTTGGCTATTTATAATTTTGTTCTTTCTAAAATTAGCCCTTTCTAAGACCGAGGTGGTACAATCTCTCCCCCTTGGAAATATTCGTGCTCGAATGAGATCTCTCCAAATAGAACTAAGGGTGACAACATCTAACACCCAGCTAAAACACCCAACATGCAATTTAACACAATATATAATATCAATTTAAAGAGTGCTTTACAAAAAGTCATTCCATGGTCTGGAATTCTCCGAAAGTAAAGAGATGTGTGTATATTTTCTACATATCCTCTTGAGCCTTTCAAGTAGCTTTCTCAACAAACTGATTCATCCATAAGACTTTGACTGATACGACCTCCTTGGTTCTCAACTTGCGAACCTCCCGATCAAGTATCTAAATGAGTATCTCCTCATAAGATAGGTTGTCATTAATACCAATTTTCTCAGTTTGTATTATAAGTGAAGGATCACCCATACACCTCTTCAACATTGAAATGTGGAATACCAGATGGACTACTGCTAACTTTGGCGGTAGCTCCAACTCATAAGGTATATTATGAACTCTCTTGGATATCTTGTAAGGACAAATATAACAGGGATTAAGCTCCCCCTTCTTATAAAATCTCATAACACACTTCATGGGTGAAACTTTCAAGTACACCAAATCATCCAACTATAACTCCAAGTCTCTTCTCCTAACATCAGTATAGAATTTCTAACAACTTTGCGCTGTTTTCAACATTTATTGAATGATGTTCACTTTCATAACTATGTTAGGTTCTATCAACCCAGTTTCACCAACCTCATACCATCCAAAAGGAGATCTATATTTTCTCCCATAAAGGCCTTCATAGGAAGCCATCTCCTTACTAGAGTGATAACTATTATTGTAAGTAAACTCTATGAGAGGTAAGTTATCATCCTAATTATCTTTGAAATCAATCAAACAAGCCCTCAACATATCCTCTAAAGTATGAATCATATGTTTTGCTAGACCATAAATCTGATGATGGAAAGCAATACTAAGGTTCACCTTCACACCCAAACCCTTCTGGAAAGACTTTCAAAATTGTTCGATAAATTGTGCACCTCTATCTCAAATGATGGACACAACAACCCTATGAAGTCTGACTATCTCTTGGATATATAATCTTGCATAATCTTCTGTTGAAAAAGTAGTCCTTACCGATAAGAGATGGGGTGATTTCATCATCTGATCTACAAACACCCAAATCAAATCATGTTGCCTGCAGGACCGCGGTAAACGAGAAATGAAATCCATATTGATCATCTCCAACTTTATTCCCGAAGATCTATGTTTCGAGCCATACCACTGTGCTTCTGGTGCTCTACCTTGACTTGTTGGCAATTCGGGCAATTAGCAACGAACTCTGGAATACACCTCTTCATACTACTCCACCAATAAACTTCTCTCAAGTCATGATACATCTTTGTGGAATTAGGATGGGTAGATTATCTAGAGCTAGAGATTCCTCCATGATCCTCTCTTGGAGTTCATACACCTTTGGTGCACACAATCTACCAAGATACCTCAACACACCATCTCCCCTCTTGTTCAGAAGCCATCCATTTTTGGTTATGAACATTTTCCTTCAATTTAAGAAATATAGGGTCTTGGTCTTGTTTCTCCTTCACTATACACACTACTGATGATTCAGCCACATTCATCATAACCACTCAACCTTGATTTAAATCCAATAACCTGATTCCCAATCGTGCAAGTCTTTGCACATCTTTGGCTAATTCTTTCTTGTCTTCCTCAACATGGGCAGTACTACTCATAGACAACTTACTTAAGATATCAACAATAACATTAGCCTTACCTGGTTAATAGAGAATACTCACGGCATAATGCTCGAGTAATTCCAACCACTTCCTTTGTCTGAGATTAAGTTCTTTCTGACTGAATACATACTGAAGACTTTTGTGATCGGTGAAAACATCTACAGGAACAACATAATAATACTGAGGCCATATTTTTAAAGCGAATACTATAGCTGCCAACTCTGGATCATGGGTTGGGTAATTATTTTTGGGAATCTTAAGTTGTCTGGAGGCATAAGCTATAACATTGCAATTCTGCATCAATACTGACCTAGTCCAAATATGGACGCATCACAATACACTACAAAGCCTTGTGTACCCTCTGGTAAGGTTAACACTGGGACAGTAGACCAAGTTTTCAATTCCTGAAACGTTTCTCACAAGCTTCCGACCATTGAAACTTTATTGTCTTCTGAGTCAACTTTATCAAAGGGGATTAAATAGATTAAAGCCCCTCAACAAACCTCCTATAATAACAAGCCAATCCCAAAAAACTCCTAATATCAGTTGGAGATATGGGTTTGGGCTAGTTTTGCACTACCTTAATCTTCTAAGTGTCAACTAGAATCCCTTCACTATAAACAATATGGCCTAAGAACGCCAGTTAATCAAGCCAAAACTCACACTTGGCATCTGAGAGTTTGAAGAACTACTCTTAGATGAATATTATGATTCTCCTGATTCCTAGAATAAATTAGAATGTCATCAATGAATACGACAACAAACATATCAAGATATGGCTTAAACACTCTGTCAATGTAATGCCCCAGAAACTAGTAAGTTGAACTAGAGAGTTCTAAAGCTTTTTGTAAGAGTTTTGGAATGTGGTATGAGGATTAAAAGTTCTAAAAATGATTCTTGTACTTAGAATAAGGGTTTAAGGGTTAGGGTGTCAAGGTACGACCCCCCAAGGACAACCCAAGGCGTCCTTGAGGAGGACCATCAAAACAACCCAAAAACTGCCAAAATTGTAGGCCACCTACGCTTGGCCACCTACTGGCCATAGGTGGACCTACGCCCCGTAGGTTGGGGTCGTGGTTCACGCCATGCAAAGGACTGCAAAGTTGAGCCTCTGAACCCCACGTAGGACTTTCTAGTATGGGCAGTAGACCTATCCACAGTCCATGGATGGGTAGGGCGTAGGTCAAGACAATTATCAATGTTTTAGTTTTAGTTAGGGGTTTGGGGATTCAGTTAATAATTAATTAGGGGTTAAGGTAGGTCGGTTAGTTAGTTATTTAACCACCTATAAATACTTAATAGACCCCTAAACTAAGTGATTTAACTTATTCATCTAAGAACCCCAAATCCTCTCCAAAAATCCTCTCTCTAGAATTGAAGAAGAAAAAGAAGAAGAAGAAGAAGAAGAGAAGAGAAGAGGGAAGATTTTCCTCCATTGATTCAGGCTTGATTAGCGATTTGAAAAGAGTTATGTTAGCTTAATCATCAATGGGTTCTTCCCCCATAGAACCTCCTAGGTTTTCCCTCAATTCTAAACTCAAAAACCCAATTCTAGCTAGTGTTCTTCTTACATTGTGGGTAGGGCTTGAGTTAATTTCTAATCTATTGGATAATACCTAATTATGATTGTATTAGCATTTAATTATGATTATATGATGAATTTATGTGATTTCAATGGTAACCCTAGTCTAAATGGATGAATGTGATATTTGTTGATTTATGCCATTAGAGGTGAAATTGAAGGTTCATAGGTGACCTTCCTAAATCAATGTCATGTGTAGTAATTGTTCAAAGTTAGGAACATATAATCATGAATTGAACTAGCCTTTAGTGAATATGAATGATCATGATTTGTAAAGATGCGTTTCATCCTTTATGATCAATTATGACTAGAATCACCTATTACTGAAGGATGTGATTGAATTACCTTGAAATCTAGGTATAATGATGAGATTAGGAACGGAATCTTGAAGTAGGGCTTGTAGTCATCAATGTTAGGGCTCTGGGGGTAAATCCAATATTATGTGATTTTGTTGTGTATTGCTTCTCTCTTACACACTTTGGCATAAAGATGCTAGGAGATCCAATGTTCTCTCACATAGAATGATTCTAGGTTTGCTTAATAACCTAAAATGAATCAAACCTTGTTAGTCTAGAATAGCTTAAAGTTGTGACATATGTTCCCTTCATGTATAGCTTGGCTTAGTAGGATAAGACCAAGATTGATAGCTTAGGAAGGAGAATCTATACTCTCTCCTAATGTGTAGCTTGAATTTGCTTTGTAAAATGCATTTCATGGTAGCATGAGTTAGAAGTAGTCATGGTAGCCTAGGATTGAGGATGTACACTATCCTATGGCTAGTTTGAACTAACATTGTTAGGATGCCTTCATGATGGCATACCTTGGTTTGGCCAAGAACGTTTCATGGTAGCTTAGGATTGACGACTCATACTCTCCTAAGGGTAGCTTAGGATTGAGGATTCATACTCTCGTAAGGGTAGCTTCACTTTGAATTATAACATGCATTGCAAGGGTATCTTGACTTAGTGTTAGTCATGGTAGCTTGGGATTGAGTGCTCATATTGTCCTAAGGGTAACTTAGGATTGAGAATTATACTCTCCTAAGGATAGCTTGCATTTGTACCATAGTATACTTTTAAGGGTAGCATGACTTAGTTGGTCTAGAATTATTTTAATGGTAACTAGGATAGGACACTTCTACCTTTCCTAGAGTAACTTGAAATTGCATGATAGTGTGTCTCCCAAGGTAGTTAGCTTAGCTTAACCTAGTTATGTTAGTAAGATGATAACATGGTCTAGCCTATTGGGGGGTTATTCCATGGTAGCCTTGAATGGAGAAGTAGAGTTCATTCATGGGTGGTGACTTGCCTAATACTAAATAGAGAAGTACCTTAAATGAATAGAGGCAAATATAATAAACGGAATAGTCCCCAACTAGTGAGCATTCAAGATAATCTAAATGGGTACTTAGTGTGGGTAGTAATATGGGATGCTATCCATACATTGCACAAGTATGACTTGAGACTAGTTGTGAAGGGTTCTCTTAGATAGTATAGACTTAGATTAGGTTATTGCTATAGTTTACATCCAAGATATGATTGACTAAAGGTGATAGATCCCTTTTCTACATTAAGTAAGCCAGTAGTAAGACCAACGGAGGGTGAATATGACTAGGATGACTTCAAGGTTATGCTTAGTGTGAAGGGTAGTATGGGATGCATTCCAAGCCATGCACAAGTGTGCTTTGAGGTTACTTAGAAGAATGATGTCCTTATGGTATAGAAGCTTAAAGCCTTGACCATGTATATAGGCCATGATTAAGATGATAAAAAAGGGATACTTGTCTTGGGTGGTATTACGGGATGCTATTGTATGAGCTCTGTCCCAAGAGTTTTTTCTTAATGTTGTATTAGATGGTTTGAGAAAAAGTATAGAAAGATTTCCCCTTGTTTTTATGAAAATGACTTCAATTGTAAAAATTTGAAATTTTCCCGTATTTTCTATTATCTTATGTTCATGATATGCTAAGGGCTTGTATGAGACCCCTTCGGGGTCAAGTACGCCATGTAACGTCTAGGGGTTACCCATGGGTCGTGACTAACTTGGTATCAGAGCACAAGGTTTAGAATGGTTCCAGGATTGTCTCAAACCACATCTAGTAGAGTCCAGTTCGTAAATGTGAAGCGTGCCATATTTCTGAATAGGAGGTTATTAGATGCTTAGGAAATCTCACTTTTTCATTCTCTAAGTCGTGCCATAGAGGTTCGCTTTAGTAGTCCCTTCTTTTAATCCATGACCATTGTTTTTCATGGTATGGCTAATACAAGGGAAAATGATAGGAAAGAAGAGGAAGACAATGTGGAGCAAGAGGTTACTCCCCAAGTTCCACATTAAGCTCCTCCATAAGATCCTCTTGATCCCCTGATATGACTAATATGGAGATTAGGTCAGCTTTGCTAGCATTGACCCAAGCCATGACGGTTCAAGCTTGAGCCGTGACAACTCAAGCTCAAGCTATGATGGCCCAAGCCAACATGGAGGCAGTGGCCCCGGCTAACCCAATAAGAGGGATGGCTGCTTCTAGGGTTAGAGAGTTTTTGATCATGAACCCTCCGGAATTTAGTGGCTCCAAGGTGGAGGAGGATCCAAATGGGTTCTGTAACGACCCTAAAAAAATGAACTAGTGAAACTAGAGCCTAACGTGTGTTCGTCTTGAGTCTTGATGGTGTTTCATCTTGTCCCAAGCTTATGTTGGGGTGTCTAGGGATTAAATGTCAAAGTACGACTCCCCAAAGACCAACTAAGGGACCTTGGGGAGGACCCTAAAGTCTAACCCCCAAGGCTGCCTAAGTTCACACAAGTTGGCAGAAACTTTTGAACCACGGATGCAATCTACGGACTGTAGATTCATCTACGACTCGTGGTCTTTCTCCGCAGGTCAAGACCCTCAAGGAGCAGCCTCAGAACCAAATGACGGGCCAACAACACAACTCCGTCAACCCATCCACGGTCCGTGGATGGTGGGTCGTCGATTGAGCCTGTGTTTGATGTCTAGTCGTGATCAAATGAGGGGTCAATTGGTAAATTCAACCCAAGTCATTTAAATTGCATAGTCGGTTTTTTAAAGTGTTTTTAGGTATTTTAAGAGTATTAAAACACCCATTTAGATTTCATCTCACAAATAAAACCCTTCCCTCCTAAAAATTTGTCTCTAGAAACTCCATTAGAGATCAAGGTCAAAATCAAGCTAGGGTTGGGGATTTCAGGGTGTTTCTACTTCAATTTCGTGAGATTTTTCAAGTATAAGGTATGGTGATCCTTAATATAGGGTTATTTTTCACCCTAGAGTCAATTTCAAAGACATTTTCAAGGTTTTCAAGTTTCACCAAAAACCTAGATTTCACTCAATCTCATGGGTTCTTGCATCAAACATTTTCAATTGATAAACTATCATTATATTGATGTTTAATTGATGCTTTTAAGGTGAAAAAAACACTATGAACCCAGGATTTCTCTAAATTCCTAAATTTTGCTTATGAAGTGGGTCTGATGTATATGAATGAATGATTGACGAAATTGTGCTTAGATTGAATTCTATTATTATCTATACCTATCTATGGTGAATTGTTGGAGAATTAACTAATGGTGATTATGGCTTTGGAGAAGGGTAAGTTCTGACCTAATTCTCATGTAGTACAATTATTCTTGAATTATTGATCCACTTGAAAGGTGGAGGTGTTTACATTACATTGTATATTGATCCACTTTAAAGGAGGAGATGTTTAATTACATGTACATTGTGATCTTGGCCTTGAAGGCATTATATGAGGAATGGAAGTATTGTCATGATGTCATGCAAATGATTGTGATGTGAAGGCTATACTTGTGGTTTCAATGGTAAAAATGATGATCTTATATGGAATGTGAATGTGTTGTGATTGAAAGTGTATTCTCACTAAACACTTATGAATGTTATAGTAGAATGTGAAGGGTTTCTATATTGTAATGTCTTATCTTGACTTGGTAGACTTAGGTGCCCTCTTCTTGATAGATGAAAGTTATTTTGAATGGGATCTCTTGACTTGGTAGTCTTAGGAATCCTTCTCTTGAGTAATGAATGTATCTTGACTTGATGTCTTGATATCTAGAATTGGTAGACCTTATTTGGTAGCTTCTTCATAAATGAATGAATGAATGAATGTCTTGATTGGTAGACCTAATGTTGGTAGCCTTTCTATAAATGACTAATGAGGTATTTTAGACCGTGACTTGAATCGGTAGACCTAAAGTTGGTGGCCCTTCATAGTGAGTCTAGAACACTATGTGAATGTGAAACCTTGAAGCGCTACCCTTAATGGTAGTGGCCTCTTTCTTGTGTAAAATGATGAACCTAGAGACAGTAGACTTAATGGTGGTGGTCTCTCTAGGAAGATCAATGGGCTATCCTTTATGTACCTTGAACGGTAGACCTATTGGTGGTGGCCCTTCTTGGTAAAAGTACTTAGGGTCGGTAGGCCTAATGTTGGTGGCCCTCTCTAGTACACTAATGTGAATAAAACTACTCTATGTAAACTAAGGCTAAGCATCGAGTAGATATGGTTAAGATGGTGGCTCTTCCCAATGTTAGGCTATCTATACATTGCATGAGTAGGCTTTGAAGGTGATATACTGAGTTCACTAAGTGTTAATGACTAATGTGTGAAAGTCCTCTAAATGCATGAATGTTTCTTAAATGACTATAATGAAGAATGTTGGTTCTTAAATGCTTAGAACGTAAAGATGCATGTTATACTTGATGAATGTGATTGTGCCTTATCGAGGGTGATTCCAAAGGAATACTTGGTGTGAGTAGTAGTATGGGATGCTTCTTGCACATTGCACAAGTAGGACTTAGGAGTTATTTTAGGTGATAGTTCATATGTAATGATCATGTCTTTTATAATGTTCATACCACTTTTGGTGACCTTAGGGTGATTCTTTGGTGTGAATAGTGGTATGGGACGCTATCCATACATTGCACAAAATGTTGCCTAAGGGTTACTTGAGGGGAATGGTTAAAGGTAAAGGAAATGGGTTGTATGTGTTGAATATGGTTCCATTATGATAAATGACTTGTGTGATGGCTGTGTTTAAGCATTATGCCTCTATTATCATGTTCATGAAGGTTTTTATCAAAAATAGCATACAAGAATGACTTTAAACAAAGTGTCGCTTCTAAAGCATGTTTTTGCATGGTCATCATACTTGGTACATTTTTGTGTGCTAACCCATATTTTCTTATTTATACTACAAGTGTAAGTTCCGGCAAATGATTGGTCCTAGCTATCTTTGAAGTGCTTGGGATTAAAGATCTCTCAAGACCTCTTTTTGTATGTCCTCATATGTCGAGGACAAATAATTTCATTGTTCTAGCTCATTTATGTTTAAGACTTTTCTAATAGACATTTTAGTATTTTGATTGTAAAGGGTCGTGACCCTAGCTTGTTAAAGTTTGTCTTAAGATGGCCATGTGAGATTTAATATTTCCGCTTCTTTATATGTGAGATTTTTAATAGTTTGGTTTTAAATAAAGTTTTTATTCTGCACTATTTTCTATTGTCTATGCAATGAATGAGCTAAGAAGCTTATATTAGACCTCTTTGAGATCGAGTACGCTGTGTTACAACAACGGGGTGCTCTCGGGTCGTGACAAAATTGGTATCAGAGCATAAGATTTTGGAAATGGTTTTTAGGATCAAAGTTTCACAAGCCACGTCTAGTAGAATCTTGTTCATCGGTATGAGTCACACACACCTATGACCGAGAGGCTAAAGGACATTAGAAATTTACACTTCTTTCATATTCTTGAAGTTGTGCCTAGAGTTTAGTTCTATAATTGTCCTTTTACTAATCCTTTCTCTTGTGTTTATCGGATATGAATACAAGGGTTAACTCGAGGAGAGTGGAAGAGGAGATTGTTAATGAGGGAGTTCCTCCTCAAGGTGATCAAGGTGACCAAGTTCCCCTAGGAAATCAAGAAAATGATGCTCTGGTGGTTCCCCCGGACATGACCAATGAAGAGATTAGGACAGTTTTTCTAGCCCTAGCCCAAGTAATAACGGCTCAAGCGAATAGAGATCTGGGACCTAGGGTGAATGCTAATATGAGTACGATAGCGTCAAGACTGAGAGACTTTGTGAGGATGAATCCTCCTATTTTTCTTGGCTCTAGAGTGGAGAAGAATTCTTGGATGAAGTTTATAAGATTGTAGATGTTATGGGAGTAACTTCAAAGGAGAAGGTGAAGTTGGCTTCCTATCAATTGAAAGAATTGGCCCAAGTGTGGTTCACTTAATAGAAAGCCAATAGGCCGGTTGAAGTGGGTCCTATAGAATGGGAGGAGTTTAAGAGAGCTTTCCTTGGTAAGAACTTTCCCCGTGAGAAGAGGGAGTGCAAGGTCGAGGAGTTTATAAACCTTAGGCAAGGTAACATGAGTGTAAAGGAGTATTCCTTGATGTTTACCCTATTGTCTAAGTATGCTTCATCCTTGGTGTCTAACCCTAGAGATGAGATGAGATGAGTAGGTTTATTACCGGTGTATCCGACCTAGTTAAGGAGGAGTGTTGTATGGCAATGCTCCATTGTGATATGAATATCTCTAGACTTCAATCTATTGAGGAGTACAAACTTAATAGGGTGAATATGGATTTGAAGAAGGGTAGATCCAATGAGCAAGGTCAACCTAGGTTCAAGAAGAGAGCTCCTAACCAAGATTCTTCAAGTACTCCTAAGCCTAACCAAGAGAGAGGTGGTGGATCTCAAGTTTCTTAACCTACTTGTCACAATTGTGGAAAGAAACATTTTGGAAAGTGTCTAGCCGGTACTAGTGGGTGCTATGGTTGTGGGAAGAATGATCACCAAGTGAAAGATTGTCCTACTCTTACGGCTAAAGGAAGGGAGGCCAAACAAGCTCCTTATGATGGCCCGGATCCCAATACTCCAAAGAAGAATCGTTTCAATGCTCTTCAAGATAACAAGGACAAAGGAGCTATCCAGATGAAGGTACCGGTAAGTTATAGTTACTTTTTGTTGTGATAAGGTCCTTATGTTATTTTCATGATAGCGTTACTTGGGTTTTTTCCTAAGTGGGGGATAGTATGTTGAATAGTAAGATTGTTGAGGGTGTTGTTATCATTATCTCTTTCCTTCCTATTTTATTCAAGCTTGTGACCTAGAGTTACTTGTAGCTTGTTACATGTCACAGAGTCTTTTGTGAATATGAGTTTCCATAGTCTCCTTATGTTATGCATGTTCTAGTTGAATTCTTGTTTAAATGAGAAAATTAGATTTCATAAATTGTGTTCCTCATGTGGATATGCATCTATGATGAGTTGTCTAAATGTTGCATAACTTGACTTTTTGAGCATGCTTAAATATGTTCTTGAAATAATTGCATAATGTGATTTTATGAGAAAATTGCATAGTGTGCATAAATATGTTGTAATGAGAATGATGTCACTTGGAGAAGGAAGTTCGTCCAATGAAATGAGAAATGTGAAGCTTGGATGCATCATAAGTTTGCAGATGTAGCTCCTACATTCTTGTTGTGTTGTGAGCTTATTGATGTGGAGTTGATGTTTCCTCCTATTCTTATGCATTTATATTGATGTTTCATGCATGATTGTGGGCTGCTTGTCTTGAGTCCTTACCCCTTAATGTGTTTTAACGAATGTTCCTAAGTGGGGGATAATGTAAGGACCCTAAAAAAATGAAATAGTGAGACTAGAGCCTAACGTGTGTTCGTTTGTGTTCGTCTTGAGTCTTGATGGTGTTTAATGTTATCCTGAGCTTAGGTTGGGGTGTCTAGGGGTTAAACGTCAAGGTACGACTCCCTAAAGACCAACCAAGGGCCCTTGGGGACGACCCTAAAGTCTAACCCCCAAGGCTGCCTAAGTTCACAGAAGTTGGCAGAAACTCGTTAACCACTGATGCAATCCACAAGCAGTAGATTGATCTACGGCTCGTGGTCTTGCTCCGTAGGTCAGGGACCCTAAGGATCAGCCTCTGAACAAAACAACAGACCAACAGCACGCCCCGTCAACCCATCCATGGTCCATGGATGGTGGGTAGTCAATTGGGCCTGTGCTTTATGTCTAGTCGCGTCCAAGTGAGGGGTGAATTGGTAAATTCACCCCAAGTCTTTTAAAATGCATGGACAGTTATTTAAACTGTTTTGAGGTATTTTAAGAGTATTGAAACATTAAACCACCCATTTAGATATCATATCTCAATTAAAATCCTTCCCTCCTAAAAAGTTCTCTCTAGAAACTCCTTTGGATATCAAGGTCAAGATCAAGCTAGGGTTGAGGATTTCAGGGTGTTTCTACTTCAATTTTGTGGGATTCTTCAAGCATAAGGTATGGTAATCCTTAATCTAGGGTTAGTTTTCACCCCAAAGTCAATTTCAAAGATGTTTTAAAGGTTTTCAAGTTTCACCAAAATCCTAGATTTCACGCAATCTCATGGGTTCTTGCATCAAACTTTTTAAATTGATAAAGTATGATTGTATTGATGTTTAATTGATGATTTTAAGATGAAAATAACTCTATGAACCCATGATTTCTCTAAATTCCTAAATTTGGCTTATGGAGTGGGTTTGATGTATATGAATAAATGATTGATGGAATTGTGCTTAGATTGAGTTATATTATTGAATTCTATTAAAATCTATGCCTATCTATGGTCAATTGTTGGAGAATTGAGTAATGGTGATTATGGATTTGGAGAAGGCTAAGTTGTGACCTAATTCTCATGTAGTACAATTATGCTTGAATTGTTGATCCACTTGAAAGGTTGTGATTGAAAGTGTATTCTCACTAAACACTTATGAATGTTTATAGTAGAATGTGAAGGGTTTATATATTTTATTGTCTTATCTTGACTTTGTAGGCTTGGTTCCCTCTTCTTGATAAATGAAAGCTATTTTGAATGTGATCTCTTGACTTGGTAGTCTTAGGAATCCTTCTCTTGAGTAATGAATGTATCTTGACTTGATATCTTAATGTCTAGAATTGGTAGACCTTATTGGTAGCCTCTTCGTAAATGCATGAATGAAGAAATGTCTTGATTGGTAGACCTAATGTTGGTAGCCTTTATATAAATGACTAATGAGGTATTTTAGACTATGACTTGAATCGGTAGACCTAAAGTTGGTGGCCCTTCATAGTGAGTCTAGAACCCTATGTGAATGTGAAACCTTGAAGCGGTAAACTTAATGGTGGTGGCCTCATTCTTGTGTGAAATGATGAACCTAGAGATGGTGGACCTAATGGTGGTGTCTCTCTCTAGCAAGATCAATGAGGTATCTTTAATGTACCTTGAACAAGAGACCTATTGGTGGTGGCCCTTCTTGGTAAAAGTACTTCGGGTCGGTAGCCCTAATGTTTGTGGCCCTCTCTAGGTCACTAATGTGAATAAAACTACTCTATGGGAACTAAGGCTAAGCACCGAGTGGATATGGTTAAGATGGTGGCTTTTCCCAATGTTAGGCTAGAGTCCAATGAACATCTTTGGATATCCCTGGAAAGCTGCAAAGAAAGTTTATGGCATGTTATAAAGCCACAATTCATGCATTATGGCTGCAAAACTTTATTTCAGGACTTGGGGTTGTCGACACAATTATCAAGCCGCTGAAAATTTATTGTGATAATACAGCAACAATATTCTTCTCCAAAAACAATAAGTACTCCAAAGGTGCCAAACATATGGAATTAAAGTACTTTACTATTAAAGAAGAAATTCAGAAACAAAGAATGTTACTTGAAAATATTTGAATTTATCTCATGATTGCAGATCCGTTAACAAAGGGCATACAATCAAAGACATTTTAAGAACATGTTTAAAGAATGAGTCTTGGTTGTACTTATGAGTGATACATTTACGATGTTTTTACACTCTGAGCTCAATTATGTGTTCCTGATATACATTAATGAATTTCTTATTTCTCATAATGGTGTACACATTATTTTTTGAGATATTACAAGATAAGTCTCTATGAGACATTATTGTGGACCGTAATGTTATATGTTTTTATAGATTATGGACCTAGTATGATAAGTTGCTAATTTAGTAGTATATGAAAGGAAGTATGTAGCTTAAAATTTATGTACAACCGCCATAACTCGCATTTAGTAGTTTGTTATATTGTGGTATTTATGATAGACATTATAGAAGAGATTTATTGTATGCGCAACTAATGTTTATGAAATATTAATGGTATATGGTCATTGGGCCAAGTGGGAGAATGTAAGAATTATTAATTATTTCTTACTTATGGCCCAAGTTTACTTGTAGCCCAAGTAATACCATAAATAATATTTAATGATTAATAGATCTCATATGTACATCAGTTACTTGACGGACGTACCAGATTAAGTCTTACCCTCTATAAATTGGTCCTCCCTCCACCTAATAGGGTTACCACATATTCTCTACATTTAATTTCATCGCTGACAGTTGTGGTAACGTAAGGTTAGGGTAAGGAGGTAGAAACCAATTTATGACTAACGCTTCCACTTTGCTCTGCGATAATGTCTTCTGCATCAGGTATGTGCTCCTAACGATCTCTATGTAAGATTATCATGTTCAAGATCTTGATATTATGTATTAAATTATTTAATCTTACAATGATTCCTGAATTTAGAATTGGGAGGAAGAATGCAAGTGAGCATGTACTTATTGTGGAAATAAAATGGGAAGGATGCAAACCGCTTATGACTCCATTATTTTCATGATTAGCAGATTTGAGCAATTTAATTTTCAATCTCACTGATTCAAGATTTTCTTCAACACTATCATTATTAGTTGGATAAGCAATAGAGTTGACTTACAATAGGCAAGTACATAATATGTAACTCTGATATTACTATAGTAATTCAATATTAATGGCCTTGGTATGCTTTTAAATTCTAATGGAGAATTGAAGATGGCTATTCCAGCTAAAGGTATGTACAATCAAGTTATGCTTTTTGTAAAAATATATGCTTTAACTAATTGTTTTGTCCTTATAACTAAAATGTTGTGGTGGCTAACATCTCCATATTAACCAATTATAATGGATATCACCAGAGAATGAGGTTTTATCCTTTATTGATACCTAATTTCGAGTCTTTCTCCAATCAACTTACAAGATGCTATTTTTCGAGGGAGTCCAAGCTCTTCAGGCATCTCCTGGCCCTCTTTTGAGTAGATATTGAATTAGGATGAAAGAGTTTTTTTCGTTAAGGTTCAATGGCAATGCATAACTTCTCTATGTACACTCGATGTTATACCAATATACCTCACATAGAACTTATCTGACATCATGGAATGGGATAAATGACATTCTCGTTATTGAAGGTGTAACCTCAAACACCTCAAGGACACTCCACCTAGTATACATACCGACACACTCCACAAGAGACCTTCCTCACCACTAAAATGCTCTACTTGTTTTCGTTATATATCGACACTAATTTGATCATTGGAACTTCTTAGCTAGAATGATTTTCACCCAACCTCTAACATAACTTTCCTACAGAGTCATAACAACCTCAAAGGCTTGTCCCAGAGAACAACATGGAAGGACCACCATTAGGTCATTTAATCCAGTGGTATAGTATAAACCTTAATGTTGTAGACCTTAAGTAGGCCAACTTAGTGCCCATTTGGATTGACTTATTTTAGGTGTTTTAAAATCAAAATAACTTTGAAGCAATTTTTTAGTGTTTGGGTGAAATAAAAAATGTATAGATCTAATTTGCATATCCTAAATATCACTAACCTCAACCATGTGATCAAAAGAAAACAAAAAAATGAAACCAAGTTTGCTAACTACATTAGAGAGATCTAATAGCTACTAAATAGACCTAAAATAGCTTAAGCTATGACTACTGCCACCGAAGGTTCAACAATAATAGTTGAGGTTGTTATTTTTAATTTTTCATATCTACATCCAATAGATTAGGATAACTTTCACATTTTTATCCAAGTGATTTAAATTAGATAAAGTGAAATTGAATATAGTACTTCCAGCTTTGGAGAGTTGAATAACAATAAGGTGCGAGCATAAATGAAATTTTTCTCCAAGATTATTGATTTTAACCTTCGTTACGGTAACATATTTAAGAGACATCTCTAAATCAGAGAAACTGATGCTACTAATGTTCAGGGTTCTTACTTTTGATGCTCAATTTCTTTGTTTGTTATTCAGTGCATAGAGTAAAATAAATTTGCGGTAGCACTCTAAAATAGTGATACCTAACCAAATCACTCTCAAAGAACTAAATAGTAATAGAGAAAACTAATGCACGATAAAAAGGAAAGATGATATAAAGAGTAAGGAAAAATATTTGTGGACATACATGTAGCTGAGATTATGGTAGAAGTAGTTGTAGATCGTTAACTTGACACTGCAAGCGGAAGTAATTTCAAAACATTACTGCGATGAGGAAAATCTTTAGTGAAATTTTCTTTCGTTTGATTACATCGGAAATCCATATATGAACAAAAAGAAGACCAAATTAATTACTGCCAAGAAATCTTTGATAGGCAACATGGTAGAATGAAAAGACGAAACAACAAAACATAAATTGAAGCTTCAAATTAGTGGGGTCTCCAAAGAAAACACAAAATTGAACCTCAACAACAAACCCAAATAAAAAAAAACAAAATAAATAACGTGAAAGATGGGAGAAATCAAAAAGTGATATTTTTTAAACATAAAAATGGTGAAAAACCAAAGCTTCAAAATGGTGAGAAACCAAATCTTCACACCAGATTCGAATCTATTTTTTCTCAAAAATTTCAAATTATATAAAAAATAATTTATATATATATATATATATATATATATATATATAGAGAGAGAGAGAGAGAGAGAGAGGGGGGAAGAAGATGAACAATTGGTACTCGATCTACAAATGGAATAATAAAAAATAGGAATAATACATATATTGGACCCTAAACTTGGCTTCAAATTTTAACTTTGACCTCCACCTTTTATAGTGCACAAACATGCACTTTAACTATCCAACCTTTAAATAAATAAACACGCGACTTTTGCAAGCAAAGAGCATGAAATGTAAATGCTCCCACGTGTATTAGTGAGCCACTCAATGGCTGCCAACTAATTTAATATTTTACACGTCGAGTTTAGAACTAAAAAAAATTAAAATTAATTTCAATTAATATATAAGGGTAAAGGGTAAAACCATTTTCATTTTACCCGATTGTGAATCAAAATCGTTCATCTCAAAGGTCAAAACCCTAGGTTATCTGGTGAATCAAAATCTAGGAATCAAAGGGAAAAAACATTCAATATTTCTGCTGAAACTGATGTTTATCTATTTATCTTCCTCGATTCAGTTCAGGTATGCCTCAATTTTGCCCTTTTGAAAGTTTACATTTGATACAAGGTACAATCTTTTTTTCACCATGGGTGTAAAATCGTTATTTTGTTACAGATTTATAAATATGGGTCATATTATAACTATTTTTCACCAGGAGGTCGCTTTTATAAAGGTCACTATGTGTAGACATTGGGAAGCATCGTATTTAGCATATATAAGGACCACTGCTCTTTGACCAAACTGAAATCGTGTGCAAAAGACATTGGGTATTATGAAGTTGATGCTTCTTTTACTAATGACTGATGAGTCTGAGATTTGGACTCATTTGGGGCTTTGTTTATATAGATTTAGTTTCCTCAAATGCTTAATTTGTGTCATAAATTGATATTAAATCTTTGATTTCCAGGTATATGGATTGAGGAACAAAGCAAGGACACAAACAGGCAAAAAGGAACAAAACCAGCTGAAGAAATGAAGAAGGGCAAGCCTGAGGATCGCCAAGAGCACTTGGCGTGTCACCAAGTGGCTCATCTGACCACCTATAGTTCCAGTGTGCCAAACCCTAAAGGAAGAACCATGTCAGCGACGAAAAGAAGCAGTTAGCGAATCGCTGAGCGGTTTCGCGAAGAAAAAATAGATCGCCCAAAGTTATAGGCCTCGAGGATGCTGAATGTCAAGGCAAAAAGGCAATGGAAGAGGTCAAAGGGCGGCTCGCTGAGTAGTTCAGCGAGCCCGACATACTTCGCCGAATGGTCCTTCGTGGCATATTTTTGGCGACTATAAATTAGATTTTGAACATTTAGTTATCTAGCTATCTTTTATTTAGAACATTCAGAACACTTTTCTCTGTATTTTTTCATAGTTTTGAAGAACTTTAGAGATCCAATTTGGAGATTTTGGAAGTGGGTTTTGAAGATTCGACAAATTGAAGCATTGTAGATAGCCAATTACTCTTACCCAGGTGATGGATAATCGATTCGGTAACTATTTTTACCTTTTTATGATGTTTGGCTAAAGCCCCAATTCTTGGGGTGTGATCATGTGATTATGGATTGAATTAGTTTATGGGTATTGTTAATTACTAGTTTGAATGTTATTTTGAAGTGAGTTTAATCATTAATTGTAATTTAATTTATGAATTGTAGTTGCAAATGTAGTTCTATCTTTGTGTTCTTGGCTTTCTCGAGAGAGAGGTTTTAGAATTAAGATTATTGAATAATGATTTGTAGGTATTGGGTTGAGCTGGTTTAGCTCGATAGAGTGAATCCTAAGCCCAATTCCACCCATCTAGCTCCAGAGAGTGGATTAATTAAGGTGTGGGCTATTCTTCATTGCTATGCTTGTTGATGTTTGAACGAAATCACCTGATTCGGGATAGTTGTTTGAAAGAAAACTATCTTCCTTATAGTCTAGCCTACTCACTGATCTTTAGTTGTTTACTAGTAGTTTCAATTACTATTTATCTATATTTGCCTATAATCGATCACATCCCGAGAATCCCGCTCCCTATTGTTATCTCAAAGTGTTTGTGACTGTTGTGTAGTTGATAATTGCGAATTAAATCCCCATCTGACATTCGTGTCACCATTTAATTTGATTAATGCCTTTTTCGATAATTTCAATTCCTATGACTGATTAGAACACGTTTGCACTTCCTAATTGAATTTGAAACAGGTTTCGTGGGATTTGACCCCAACTCATTTTGTTTGGTTTTATACTGATTTATGATCGTTGACATCTAGAATTGGATGAGGTGTGCTTGAAACATTAAAAATCAAAATGGCGCTGCTGCCGGGAGTGGTGTTGTTCGAAATTCTTTTGGTGAAGTTGAATCGTTTTCTTTTAAGTTATAGTTGGATCTATGATTAATAACGTTTCAAAGACACTTCATCCAATTCTAAGCGTCAACGATCGTTAATCAGTATAATAACCCAACTAAATGAGTTAGGGTCGAATCCCACAAGAAGTGGTATGTGTTTAACAATCAAGAGCAAAGTACAAATATGTTCAAGTCAATCATAGGAATAGACATTATCGAACAAAACCATAATTTCAAATTAAAGAGTGACACGAATGTCAAATAATAGGGGGCTTTTGACTGTAATTATCAACTACAACAACAGCAAATAACACGAAGCAACAAATATTGAGACGGGTTCTTGGGATGTGATTGGATTATAGGCTAAGGTAGACAAATGGGCAATTGCATTTGTTAATAAATAGTTTTAAATAAGTGAATAAGCTAGATTTTAGTGGGGATAAACTTTCTCTTGAACAATTTACCCCGAATCAAGTGGGTTTCTCTCGAACACCAACAAGCAAGCAATTAAGAATAACCTACGCTTTAGTCCATTCACTCTCTTGAGCTGAATGTGTGGAAAAGGGTTAGAATTCACTCTCTCGAGCTAAACCCATGACAATCCAATACCCACAGACCATCAATTCAGTAATCTTGCTTTTAAAACTTCTCTCTCGAGCAAGCCAAAAAAATGAAGGTAGAATTGCATTTGCAACTACAACCCTTTAAATTAAACCACAATTACTGAATGCAATCACTTCTAAACAATATTTAAACTAACAATTAGCAATACCCATCAACTAAATCAACCCATAATCATATAATCACACCCCAAGAATTGGGGATTTAGCTAGACATCATAAAAAGATAAAAATCGTTACCCAGTGGTGTTTCCATCAACTGGGTAAGACTAATTTCAGCTTTACAAAGGTCCAAATTGAAGAATCTCAAAGACCCACTTTCAATTTCTCAAAAATGAAAACTTCAATTATTCAAAGCTAAGGAAAACTTAGTCTCAAAACTCAGAAATTTCAAAATGTAAAGAAAAACATGTCTCTTCTGAAAACTGATTAACAAAAGATATTAATAATAATGTTTGAAAATGTATTTATAATCGCCAAAAAATATGTTGCGAAGGGACATTCGGCGCAGTAAGTCGGGATCGCCGATCAGCTCGGTGATCTGCCCTTTGATCAATTTCATCGCCTATTTACTTTGGCCTTCAGCATCCTCAAGTTCTGTAACTTTGGGCGATCCAACATTGCATCGCGGAACCACTCGGTGACACGCCGAGTGCTCTTTTCTCTCACCGACTGGATTTTCTCCTTTAGGGCTTGGTACACTAGAACTTTAGGCGAGATAGTAGCCATTCGGCAACTCGCCCAATGGATTAGGCAATCAACATGCCTTTTTTTTTCGTTCTTTCAGTTGCCTTGTTCCTTTTTGCTCATTAGTGTCAATGCTTTGTTCCTCAATCCAAATACCTGGAAATCAAGGATTTGACATCAGTTATTGGGACAAAATAAGCATTTGAGGACACTAAATCTATCCAAATAAAGCCCTAAATGAGTCCAAATCATGGACTCATCAACACCCCCAACTTAAACTTTGCTACTCCTCAAGTTCAGCAATTCAAAAAAGAATGTCTAAAACAGTGCTACATAAGAGTCAATCATGAATGCACACAAAAAGACTCAACTTACTCATGAAAGGATCAATAGTGCACTCAAAGATTCAAGTTGTGACTCACCATTATGAAGGATTCTCAAGTTCACAATACTTGCTTCAAATGCAAGTTCAAGCTCAACAAAGGTACTCAACTGCCCTCACACAAAGAATGATTCCATATTCACACACAATGGTTTAACAACTTATAGCTCTGGAATCACTATCAACACTCACACTCAAAAAGATAAACACAATGCATGATTTCACCCATAAGTTTGCCCTTATTTTCCAACCAACAATTGTTTGAGCTCACTCAAGATAAAAAAAAAGGTCTTTTCAAGACTTCTAACGGGGCTGCGTGCAAAGGTATGGTCATTTAGGATCAATGGCTATAATCCTCATGAAATGTGGTATGAACAATTCTTTCTTCCCTTTTCTTCATCATTTGTCACTCATTCTCAAAAGTCATCCACTAATTCACTTTCGATAGACTATTGGATACCCCATTTCTATTTGCATTTTCACGACTTTATTCAACAACTTTTTCACTCTTTTTCTTTTTCATTCTTCTCTTCTTTTTCTCTTTTTTTTTTGTATGGAGGGGTTCCATATTTCTCAAAACCATGGGTCAATGGGGACTTCTTTGCATTTGTTGATTTACCTACTCTTTTCACCACACACCCAACTTAGCTTTTTGGCCTAAGTTGGCTATTCAAACAAACCACAAATCATGAGGATTAAAGAAAGGTCACAATTTGCATCAAATTTCTTCCAAGAAAAAGGGTAAGGCTCAAAGGATGTTCAAGCAAGGGTAACACACTCACAAGGTTGGCCACAAAAAAGGTAGAATGTCAAATTGTTCCACACTCTTCAAAGTTGCCTAAGATCATTTCAAGAGATTGCATCACTTAGTCAATTGGACCAACGGGGCAAATTCTAGGTGTCATCACAAATGGTTCACGGTAAGCTCATCACACAAGGCATTGACACCAATGTCAAACAAGACTCAACACTTTTGTTAGTGTGCAATGGTCATCACAAGAGACTCATTCGATAACCGGCTAGTCACAACGAGATGCAAAAAGTTCACATATTGCCTATGCAACTTCATTTGGCCTCATCGTAGCCGCACACTTATTTTTGTTCGATTATGATCACTATTCAAGTCATCGGTATTGATCAAGACCGATACTCAAATTTTCCAGAGAACAGCCACATTCAAACACAAATAAGAGGTGGCACAAACTTTTTCCAAAGGGACCAAAAATCATTTACATTTAAAATAAGGAGCCACAAGATCAAACATCCACAAAACAGTGCCAAAACACAAATAATAGCACAAAACCTAAATATATAAACAAAACAATCATCACAAAAGGTGGGCCTCACCCCACCATAAAACAAAAGCAATTTGTCCTCAAATGCATTAAAGTATCCAAAAGTCAATAAAAAGATAAGAGAGGGAGGGAGGTAAAGAGGGATCATGTCTACACAGTTTCTCTATCTGTCTGGGCATCAGTTCCCAGTATAGTGCTCTGAACTTGGGTCTAAGTACCCGGAGTCACATCTACAGTATCACCAGCTCCACTAGGGTCAGCCAAAGGCATATTTGCCAAAGATGATTGCATAGCTACATCGATCCTAGTTTCCTCAGCCTCTGTAAGGCCCTCGTAAAAAACCTCTTCAGCAACCCCAAACATCTCCTCATCTGTCTCCACCTTAGACTCGGCATCAACTGCCTCCTCAACTTGAACATCATCTCTGGTGGTAGCCGAAGGCATATCTGGCTCAACTGGCACATTTGGGATTTCCACCATCCTAAAAATCATGGATGTGTTGGTGGACTTCAGCTGGTCCATATCTCTCCTCAGCGTAGCAATATCAGCCTTTAGAGCCGTCACCTCCTCGGTGGTCCCTTCCCACGCTCACACACCACTATCCTAGCCGCAAGGGCATTCAAGAGTGTCATAGTATTAGCGAGGGCTTTCTGAATCATGCCTGGAATGGAGGCTTCAAGTCTAGCGCCACGATGATCGGCAAATGAGTGAGTTGCCACATCTGGAGTAATGCAACATAAGTGAGCGGGGGCTAGGAGGTAGTAGAAGAAGTAGTACCAGATCTGGGAGGCAATGGAGCAGTAGAGGAACTAGGGGTATCAGAAGGAGCAACACGGGATGTACCTGATGGCCCAGGGTCCGGAGTGGGAAAAGGTGCGTCTGCAGGTAATGCATATGTATCTACGACCGAGGAAGAGTCCACCGGGGGTGCCTTATTCCACTATGCTTCATCCTTCAAGTATTCTGCCTCGATCCTCCGGATGTCAGTAGAAGATGTGGGAATCAGTTCCACATCCTTCTTCTCATCTATAGGCACCCGAGCTCGTCTACACAACTCGGTAATCAACACCAAAAAAGGAAGGGAAGTCTGGCGCTGCTTGGACCTCATGGCCATATCTTGCTCAAATACCCAAATTTATGCACTCTCGTGCAATGATCGAGCCAAGACAAGCCGCCTTTGTGTGGCGAATGACAGACTCATTCTGGGATAGCATGAAAGTGATGCTGATAAAGTCAAACCAGTACCTCACAGCTACATGTAGGTCCTTCTTTTCTATCGGAGCCCCTGTCTCCAACCACCTCGAAGTACCATCACATATGATAGGGGCTAGCCAGCTTTTCATGCTCTAAAAGGACTTAGTCTTTACCCTGTACTAGTGGGTGTCAGCAATGGTGTTGGTACACTCTAATACTGCATTTATATTAGTGTTGTCACACAACACTTCCTTGCCCCCGTACAACCACATAATCAACTGGCTTGAATTTTTCCGCCAACTTCTTCCTTTGCGGCACCAAGGCTCCGTAATTGGTGTAGAACTCCCGGACCCAATTTGGAATATACGGGCCACAGGGCTTGGTGAACAACTGGAACTTGTGAAATCTCAGGCAGCTCATAATCTCTGGGTACTTATCGATGAATTCATCAGTGGACAACCTCTTTTCTTCAATGATTGTCCTTAACCTCCCTCAGTTTTTAGTCTGTTCATAAACTTGGGAGGAGAACCCTGTACCGGTGGTTCTAAGACCACAGTCTGTGCTGGAGCAGGAGGAGGAGTAGTGGTTACCCGGGGAGTCCTAATCCTAGACGGATCATTCATCCTTTTGGATCACAACTCTCCCTCTGTGCCGCTACTAGCTCATCATCCTTAGGCTCAGAAGTTGCAGCTTGATGCTCCTGGTTATTGCCCTCACTCTCATAAGTGGTGAGGTGAGTAGCGCAGATACCGTCACTATCGGAGCTGGCCTCCAGTGATGCACGTCCCTTCCCTTTGCCCTTTCCTTTCCCACAAGTTGTGAGAAGTTTGATGGCCTTGGCCCTGGATGCAGCTGCATCCTCATTGATTTCTATCCCCTTGGCTTTCTTGCGGGGTGGCATGTCTCTACCAGCTACTTTAGGTCTAGCCATATTTGTAAACACATTGTAGAAAGTTAGAAACAGTTCAAGAAAATGTGCAGAAAAATAATTGCAAACAAACTTGCTGGACTGGTCGTCGAGTCATCGAATTACTTTGGCGAGCCAAATCGGGCTTGTCGAAAGGATTAGCTCAACAATTTCCCAGATAAATGGCATGTCGAAAATGGGAAGGGCCTTTCGGCGAATAGCCGACAACATTCCGCGAACAAAGACTAGCCCGCCGAAAGTTACTGTTCATTTAACTAGTAGGGGCGTAAACAAAGGTGATCAAGGAAGATCTTCGGCGAACTTAGGCTTCTCACCGAAAGTTACAGAACCTTATTCAAGATTAAGAAAGAAATTAAAGGCGATCAGGAGAACTTCAGCGAACCACCGAATGATTCGGCGAGCTCGACCCAGCTCGCAAAACGACCCAACGTGCCTACTTTCAACCCCAACTTCCAAATTCAACCCCGCAGCCCCCGAAATCAAATCAAAGCATTCACTATTACAATTAAACTAAGACCCATACTACCCATGCCCCCGCGCTACTCAGACTTCTCCCGATTTGGCCAAATTTAGCTATTTGACAACTTTTTCCCTTAAGAATAACCTCAACCACTCCATCATTGGGCAAAATACGTCATTTGGAACAAATGCGGATTACTTAGACTTCACCCGACTAGACTCGACAACATTCAAGCAACACCCAAAAATTTGAATAACTTTTAAGCATGAAAAATTTGGGAATTTAACGATTTAGGCATTATAGGCATGATATACAAATTTAAACAGGCACAAGCATACAATTACAATAAGAGAGGCCCAATACATATCACTAAGATAAAAGTCATTTGCAAAAGAATAAAAATAGCTAAATATAAACTCAGTGTTTAGAAAACCAACCTTAGATGCTAAATAAATACTTTGAAATGCTAGGCGTCAAACTAATCCAACTCCGAACACAAATACGATGACTAAAATGCAATAAAGATGCAAAAATATGAAAAATATTGTGCGGGTATGAGTTTGGTAAGTTCAAAAGTGAGGAAAAGTGAAAGAGTTTGATAGTTTAAACCTTTGGCCTTTAAAAGCCATCCAGTTCTCACCTATTCGGCGACATTAGTATTGCTCAGTGACCCACTCGGTGACTCGCCGAGTTTTATAGGACCTCCAATTAATGTGGGGGTCCAAACGACGGACTAATTCGTGATCACTGACCTGGTCGGCGATTCGCCAATATACTCCTGGGCTCGCTGAGTTTTACAGACTACAATTTCAAAATTTCTTGAGTCCAATGATGTTCCAAGTTGGGCTGGCAGACCTTTTTAGCGAGTCACCGACTGGACTTTCTAGCTAGCCAACCTACACTTTTAAAACACCTTATACACTCTAACCTGCACAATCAACACACCATTATTTCGAAATAAAAAAAAACTTTGGTTGCCTCCCAACCAGCGCCTTAGTTAACGTCACGGCACGACGCAAGTCTACACTCAAACCTCATTCTTAGGGTTGGCCATAGTATCACTAGGCAACCCCCCTTGTTGTCTTAGATTTAAATGAGATGAGATATGACCCATTTTGGTCTGCAACTGTTTGATCTATACTGAATGGGAGGTAACCGTCTAGCTAAGGGTCGACACATCTTCTTCCATTTCTTTCAAAATCTTGCCCAACTCCAAAAATTTGTTGAGCATATGAGAAAGTATAACTTTCGACCAACCTCCCTCGGAATCCTTTGGCTTTTGGCCCTCATGGGGAGGAACATATCTATCCTTCTCCCTGTCTCTCTCTTTCCAAGTGGGGTACGGTCCTTCCACTCTCGAAAATGATCCTTCCAACCTTCATCCCTGCTCCAACCTGGGTTACCACCCTACCTCGGGTAGTTTGAATGATAACCACCACCTTGGTTGGCTAGGAAATTCATCTCTTCGTTGTATAAAGCCTCAAACTTGGCTTCATTAGGATTAACACACACGACACCCATAACATCGACACTTCGAGCACCAACTTCCATGACATTTTTGGACAAAATGTCAAGTTATTTCATGATCTTGGCCATGTTTTAGTCCCTCTATTGGTCTTTCTCCATCTGCTCCTTTGTCAATTTAAACGTGAGAGGGGAGACTTGATCTTCGCGGGTGTACCAAGCCCAATTGATTGTGGTCATGCAATCCAAGAATTTAGCTGCTATCACATAAGGTTGCTACATTAAACCTCCCGGAGAAAGTTGGTCAGCAACGCCCTTGTTTACCAAGTCAATGCTCCGGTAAAAATACTGCAGCAAAACGTTGTCAGATAACCTATGGGTTGGGCATTGTAGCACCAACTTCTTGAATCGCAGCCAAGTCTCATGAATCGGCTCACCCTTAATCACTTAAAGCTCTGAATGCTGCCCCGAAGAGTCATCATCTTGGAAGGAGGGAAAAATCGCACTTGAAATGTGGTGACCAACTCCTCCCACGAAGTGATTTATTATCGTGGCAACTCAGCCAACCACTTACATGCTTCTCCCATCAAAGAAAATGGGAACAACCTCAACCAAACCAACTCTTGGGATATGTTTTTGAAGGAGAGTGGTCCGCAAATATCCACGAAGTTTCTACTATGCTCATGGGGATCCTCATGATCCAAACCACTGAATAACCCCTTCGATTGTAAGAGCTGCAACATAGTAATTGTGATATGGAACACAGCGTTCCCTTCCACTGGAGGCAAGTGAATGGCACCAATTCCACCCATTAGATAGGGGTCATTAGCATTGCTCATTGACATCGTTGAGGTTTTCGATGTCATCTTGGTGGCCTACTTGGCTACCATTGCTTCCGTTCACACTCATACTTACTGTTTCAAAACACAAACAAACAAAAACTAAAATTAAGTAAGTTCAACTATGACTAACAAGAAAAAAATTAAACTTAACTAAAGATACTCAAACAACACCACTCCCCGGCAGCGGCGCCATTTTGATTAATAACGTTTCAAAGACAATTCATCCAATTCTAAGTGTCAACGACCATTAATCAGTATAATAACCCAACTAAATGAGTTGGTATCAAATCCCACAAGGAGTGGTACGTGTTTAAGAATCAAGAGCAAAGTACAAATATGTTCAAGTCAATTATAGGAATAGACATTATCGAATAAAAACATAATTTCAAATTAAAGAGTGACACGAATGTCAAATAACAGGGGGCTTTTGACTGTAATTATCAACTACAACAGCAGCAAATAACACGAAGCAACAAATATTGAGACGAGTTCTTGAGATGTGATTGGATTATAGGATAAGGTAGACAAATGGGCAATTGCATTTGTTAATAAATAGTTTTAAATCAGTGAATAAGCTAGACTTTAGTGGGGATAAACTTTCTCTTGAACAATTTACCCCGAATAAAGTTGGTTTCTCTCGAATACCAACAAGCAAGCAATTAAGAACAACCTACGCTTTAGTCCATTCACTCTCTTGAGCTGAATGTGTGGAAAAGGGTTTAGGATTCACTCTCTCGAGCAGAACCCATGACAATCCAATACCCACACACCATCAATTCAGTAGTCTTGGTTTTAAAATTTCTCTCTCGAGCAAGCCAAAAAAATGAAGGTAGAATTGCATTTGCAACTACAACCCTTTAAATTAAACCACAATTACTGAATGCAATCACTTCTAAACAATATTTTAAACTAACAATTAGCAATACCCATCAACTAAATCAACCCATAATCATATAATCACACCCCAAGAATTGGGGTTTTAGCTAGACATCATAAAAAGATAAAAATCGTTACCCAGTGGTGTTTCCATCAACTAGGTAAGACTAATTTCATCTTTACAAAGGTCCAAATTAAAGAATCTCAAAGACCCGCTTCCAATTTCTTAAAAATGGTAAACTTCAATTGTTCAAAGCTAAGGAAAACTTAGTCTCAAAACTCAGAAATTTCAAAATGTTAAGAAAAACATGTCTCTTCTGAAAACTGATTAACAAAAGATATTAATAATAATGTTTGAAAATGTATTTATAATCGCTAAAAAATATGTTGTGAAGGGCCATTCGGCGCAGTAAGTCAGAATCGCCGATCAGCTCGGTGATCCGCCCTTTGATCAATTTCATCGCCTCTTTACTTTGGCCTTCAGCATCCTCAAGTTCTGTAACTTTGGGCGATCCAACATAGCATCGCGGAACCACTCGGCGACACGCCGAGTGCTTCTTTCTCTCGCCCACAAGTTTTTTCTCCTTTAGGGCTTAATACACTGGAACTTTAGGAAAGATAATAGCCACTCGGCGACTCGCCCAATGGATTAGGCAATCAACATGCCTCCTTTTCTTTGTTCTTTCTGCTGCCTTGTTCCTTTTTGCTCATTAGTGTCCATGCTTTGTTCCTCAATCCAAATACCTGGAAATCAAGGATTTTACATTAGTTATTGGCACATAATAAGCATTTGAGGACACTAAATTTATCCAAATAAAGCCCTAAATGAGTCCAAATCGTGGACTCATCAATCTACTTACTTTTGGTTTTGGTTTTGTGTTGCTTGTTAAATTAGAGGAGGAAATGAGCGTTAATGGAAGAAATGGTAGCCAACTGGGCCACCAAGATGATGTCGGAAACCTCAACGATGTTAATGACCCAGTCCAAATAGGTGGTGTTGGGGCCATTCGTTTGCTTCCAGTTGAACGGAATGTTGTGTTTCACATCACAGGCACCATGCTTCAGCTCCTACAACTGAAGGGATTGTTCGGTGGTCTAGCTCTTGAGTATCCCCATGAGCATATTAGAAATATCATTGATGTCTGTGGACCGTTCTCATTTAAGAACATATTGCAAGAATTGGTTCGGCTGAGATTGTTCCCATTTTCTCTGACGAGAGAAGCAAGCAAGTGATTGACTGAGTTGCCAAGAGATTTCATCACTTCTTGGATGGGGCTGATCATAGTGTTCCAAGTTCGTTTCTTTCCCCTATCAAAGATGATGACCCTTGGGGACAGCATCCAAGGATTCAAATGTTTGGAAGGAGAGGCCATACATGAGACGTGGCTAAGGTTTAAAAAATTGGTGCTGCATTACAACTCATTGACTTCCAGAAAAGGTGTTGCTAGAATACTTTTATAGAGGTCTTGATTCGGTAAACAGAGGAGTGGCTGACCAAATTATTCCGAGTGGTATAATGCGATAGCCCTATGCAATAGTGTCCCAACTCATTGATTGCATGACCAAGATAAACGGGGCATGGTATACTCATGAAGGCCAAGTCTCTCCTCTCATTTATGAAATGATGAAAGAACAAATCATAAAGGATCAAGATAGAGACCAGAGCATGGCCAAAATGATGACCTAGCTGGATATCTTGGCCAAAAATGTCATGGAATTTGAAGCGATGTACAATAAGGAAGTAAACTTCCTAGACAACCAAGGATGAAATAGAAAGGGAAAGAAGGATAGGTATGTTGCTCCGCATGAGCGTCGAAAGCCCAAGGACTCTAAGAGTGGCAAGACAAAAGATATGCTCTCACGCATTCTTAACAAAGTCAAAGAGTCTGAAAAAGTGTTGAAAGAGATAAAAAAAGATGTTTTGACTCTAAACCAAACAATGACCTCTCACTCAGTCTCTATCAAGTAGCTGAAGACCCAAATGGGTCAAATTTTGTCTCATCTGAACCCAAGACAACAAGGGGGGTTGCCTAGTGATACTATGGCAAACCCCAAAAATGAGGCTTAAATGAGTACTTGTGTCGTGCCACGACATTAACTAAGGTGCTTCTTGGGAGGCAACCCAAGTTTTTTATGCTTTGTGTTTGTTTTTGAATAACGAGTGTTGATTGTGCAGGTTGAAAAGTTGAATGTGTCTGACAATGTGCAGATTGGCGAGCCAAGAGTCCAGTCAGTGACTCGCCGAAAAGTTCAGTGAGCCTGACTTGGACCACCATTGGACTCACAAAAACATTAGGTGGGAGTCTGTAAAACTAGGCGGCTAATGGCTGAATTGGCGACTTGTTGAATAGGTCGGTGAGCCAAATTTTGTCTGCCGTTTGGACCCCTAAATTGAATGGAGGTCTTGTAAAACTTGGTGAGGTAAGTCACCACTCGGCGCATCACCGAGTGGTTTGGCATGGTCAATTAATACCATCCAAAGGACCATGAACTGAAAGGTTTTAAAAGGCCAAATGGTTTAAATTTTCAAAATCTTTCATATTCTCTCATTTCTAACCCTGTACACTCACACCCACACTTTACTTTCCTGTATTTTGCTATTCTCTTTGTTTGCGTGTTTGATCTCGTGCGTAGATTTGGATTACTTTGTCGTCTAGCTTATCAAATTCTTTATTTGGCACTCAGGTTGGTTTTTTGAACCTTGAACTTTTGATTAATTGGTTGAACTCGAATGTCTTCGATAATTTTATGATGATGTGTGTTGGGTAATGATTGAAATCGTGTTTTATGTGTTGGTTTTCCTTAGTTGTGTTTCGAAATTGTGCCTAATTGCTTAAAATGATGAATCCCCGTGTTTAAAGTGTTAAAATTGACTCTAAATTGTTGGGCTGTGGTTATTTTATGTTGGGTCTAGTTGGGTGAAGTCTGAGAAACTCTTAATTGAGCCAAATGACGTAATTTTCCCAATGATAGAGTGGATGACATCATTCTTAAGGTCAAAAGTCATCAAATAACCAATTTTGGCCAAATGTGGAGAAGTCTGAGTACCTCGGAGGCATGGGTTTTGTGGGTCATGTATGAATTGCATAGTGTGTTAGTTTGATTTTGATTTCAGGGGCTGCGGGCTTGATTTTGGGATACAGGGTTGAAATTTGGCACATTGGGCAGTTTGGTAGTTGGGTCGAGCTCACCGGACGGTTTAGCAGTTCACCGACGTCCCTCTTTGATCGCCCTTAATTGCGTGATTTGGTTATTTGGTGTTTGTCATTTTTGGCGGGAAGCTGAGCTCGTTGAGTTCACTTGGCAACTCGCCAAAAAGTCCTTTGATCGCCCTTTCTGCACCCTTAACCCCTAAAACACATTGTAATATTCGGCGGGCTAGTCTGAGCTCGCCGAAAGGCCCTGAATATAACCGACCTGCCTGATTTCTAAAAAAATTTCATGTTGGTCCTTTCAGCGAGCCCGATCTAGCTTGCCAAAGTGACTCGTTGACTCGCCGACAGGTTCGGCGAGTGTTTTTGCAACTTGAAGTCTGCAACTTTCTTGGATATTTTCTAACACTTTTCAGTGTATTTTGCAAATATTGCTAGGACAAATTTGGATGAAAGTGGTATGTTGCCCCACAAACGAGCTTGGGGAATCATCATAAATGAGGGAGCACTGCCCCCACACAAAAGAGCAAGAAAGCACCTCCGAAGGGAGGTAAGGGAAAGGGCAAAGCACCCATAACTGAGTGACCTGAGCACAACTCCGGCAGTGATGGAGATTCTTTTAACTCTCAGGCCTCACTCTTCATTCCTGAGGATGACCAACGACTACAGACCCAGCGAGCAGAGATTCGTGCATGAGTTCGTCAAGTTTCGTCTAGGATCTCGGAGTATACCCCTTACTGCTGATACAGTGCCAGCTCCGGCATAGATGGTAAGTCTAGCACAACCAGTTCAGGGTCCTCTTCCCTGATTACTCAATTGGTTAAAAGCCGAGGGATTGAGGACCATTCTGGAGGAGAAGAAGTTGTCCACGGATGGTGTTATAGACAAGTACGCTAATGTGTTAGACACCATCTGGTACCATAGGTTCTAGATCTTCAGTAGGCCCCTTGGCCCATACATTCCCACATAGGTCCAGGAGTTTTACACAGCGTATAGTGACCTGGTACCAAAGGGAAAGAAGAAGGCCAGTGCCTTTAGACCGGTAGAGTCTGTGGTGGTACAGGGGAAGATGGTGAGATGTAGCAGCGATTATATTAACGATGTATTTGATAGAGGGTCAAATTTTAACCACCCGAGTTTGGCTACCACTGTGATAACTCTAGATGACCTAAAGGGATGGCTAGCTCCCCTTATTTTTGATACCACCTCGAGGTGGATCGAGGCCGGAGTCCCTATTGAGAAAAAGGACTTAAACATAGTAGCTCGGTATTGGTTTGGGTTCATCAACATCTCCATCATGCCCTCATAGAATGAGTCCATCCTCCGCCACCTAAAGGCGGCCTGTCTCAGATCAATCATAGCCCGGAAGAGCATCAACTTGGGGCTAATCATTGAGCAGGACATGTCCATGAGGACCAAACAGCACCAGACATCCCTTCCTTTCCCAGTGCTCATTACAGAGGTATGTCGGTGGGCTAGAGTTCCTCTTGACAAGAAGAGGGACATTGGATTACACCCACATCCTCCACCAACATCTAGTGCATTGAGGCTGAGTGCACACGGGATAAGGCGGATAGGAGGAGGGCAGATCTGGTGGATACATCGCCAGAGGTTGATGTTGAGTCTATACCTACAGAGGCACCTTTTCCTACTCCGGCCTCCGAGCCTTCAGGTACATCTACTTCCACTCTTTCCCAGGCCCCATGTTATTCTATTGCCTCCCAGCCTCCTAGAGCTGCTTTAGGTACCACTACCTCAAGGACTCTGATAAATCAGGCCATGCTCCTCAAGATAGGGCACCTAGCCCATTCTACAGATGTGCGGGCTTCCCGACTAGAGGCTGAGGTGCCCTAGATGATTGAGCGAGCCACTTTAGCTACTTTGACACCTCTTTGGTCCTCCATTGATTCTCTCATAATGAGAGTAGAGATTTGTGAGAGAGGACAGGGGGTTTCCACTGAGGTTACGACTTTAAAATCCGAGGTTTCCGAGTTGAGCAAGGATGTGAACCATCTGAAGTCTACACACTTCACTTTACTGTTTGAGTCAGATGAGGCTCCTGCTGATCCGAGTGCTCAGATTCCTGCTCGTGTTGAGGTACCTTCGGCTACCGCCGGAGATGATATTGTGAAGGATGTTATTGCTGCTGAATCTGAGGCTGAGACCAATGAGGAGCATCATGGGGAGTGAGATGCGGTTGTGTATGATGATCTGGCTGACTTAGGGGGTGTGATGTTCGAGACTACCTGGCAAACCTCCTTGATAGATACTTCCATGGCGGGCTCCAATGGAGCCAGTGTTGATGTTACCCCGAGCACTGATTCCCAAGACCAGAGTATGACCCCGGGCATTGATTCCCCGATAGCCGGAGTGACTGAGTAGACATGATCATTTTTACCTCCCCCTCTATTGTTTTATTGACTATATTTGTTTTTGTTGCATTTGAGGATAACTGCTTTTGTTTCGTGGGTGGGGTGAGGTATTTCCATACCTACCTCTTGTGATTACATTTTGTTCGTATCTATTGGGTTTTATGATCTATTTTGGTTTTGATCTTATCTTGTGGATGTTTGAGCTTGTGGCTCCTTTTGAATGGAAATGGTTTTTGACCTATTTTGAAAATTTGTGCCACCTTTATTGTGTGTGATTATGAATGTTCTTGTGCAAATTTGAGTATCAATTATGATCAATACCGATGACTTGAATAGTGCTCTTAATTGAACGAAATGAATGTGCGGCTACGACTAAGACAATGATGTTCCATAGACAATGTGTGAACTTTTAGCCGGTTACAGAATGTTCCTCTTGTGATGAACATTGCACACTAGCTTGAAACTGTGAAGTCTTGTTTGATATTGGTGTCAATTTCTTGTGTGATGAGCTTACCTTAAATATAGTGTATGATGACACCCAGAATTTGCCCCGTTGGTCCGGTTGACTAAGTGATCCAAGCTCTTGAAATGATCTTCGCCAACAATTTTGAAGAGTGAAACAATTTGACAATATACCTCTTTTGTGGCCAACCTTGTGAGATGTGTGAACTTTACTTGAACCCCCTTGAACCTTATCCCTTTCTTGGAAGAAACTTGAAAAATTGTGATCCCTCTTTATCAATTCACCCATAACTCTCATGAAGTGTGGTTTGTTTGAATAGATAACTTAGGCCAAAAGCCTAAGTTAGGGGTGTGGTGAAAAGAGAAGGAAAATCGAGAAGTGTGAGAAATCCCCCTTCGAGAATGGTTTTAAAAAATATGGAACCCCTCCATATATATAAAAAAAAAAAAGCAAAGAAAAAGAAGGAAAAAGTTGTGAAATAAAGTGATGAAAATTGCAAAAGAAATGGGGTGTCCAGTAATTCATAAGAAATTGAATAATGGGGTGGATTATGAGCATGTTTGAAATGTTAAAAAAAGGAGGAAAGTGATGTTCACGTCACACTTCATGAGGGTAGAAGCCACTGAGCCTAAATGACCATACCTTTACAATCAGTCGCGTTACAAGCCTTGAAAAGACCTTTGTCATCTTGAGTGAGTTGAAACAAATGTTGATTGGAAAATAAGGGCAAACCTACGGGTGAAGTCATGCATGTGTTCATCTTTGTGAGTGTGAGAGTTGTATGTGATTCTGAAATTATAAATTGTTGAAGAAATTATGTGTGAATATGGAATCATCTTTGTTGTGAGGGCATTTGAGTACCTTTATTGAGCTTGAACTTGCATTTGAAGCAAATATTGTGAACTTGAGCATCTTTGATAATGGTGAGTCACAATTTGAATCTTTGAGTGCACAATTGATCATTGCATGAGTAAGTTGAGTCTTGTTGTGTGCATTCATATTGGGTCTTATCTAGCACTGTTTGAGACATCCTTTTTGGACTATTGAACTTATGTTTTACTTGAGGACAAGCAATAGTTTAAGTTAAGGCTATTGATGAGTTCGATATTTGGACTCATTTGGGGATTTGTTTATATTAGATTTAGTGTCCTCAAATTCTTAATTTATGCCATAAATTGATGCTAAACCCTTGATTTTCAGATATATGGATTGAGGAACAAAGCAAGGACACTAACAGGCAAAAAGGAACAAAACCAACAGAAAAAATGAAGAAGGACGGCCTTGAGGATCGCCAAAAGCACTTGGCGTGTCGCCAAGTGTCTCATCTGACCACCTAAAGTTCCAGTGTGCCAAGCTCTGAAGGAAGAAACCAAGTCAGTGACGAAAAGGAGCATTCGGCAACTCGGCAAGTGGTTCTGCGAAGCAAAAATAGATCGCCCAAAGTTACAGGCCTCGAGGATGCTGAATGCCAAGGCGAAAAGGCGATGGAAGAGGTCGAAGGGCGGCTAGCCGAGTAGTTCGGCAAGCCCGACTTACTTTGCCGAATGGTCCTTCGTGGCTTATTTTTGGCGACTATAAATTAGATTTTGAACATTTAGCTATCTACCTATCTTTTATTTAAAACATTCTAAACACTTTTCTCTGTAGTTTTTCATAGTTTTGAAGAATCTTAGAGATTCAATTTGGAGATTTTGGAAGTGGGCTTCAAAGATTTGACAAATTGAAGCATTGTAAAGACTAAATCACTTTTACCTAGTTGATGGATAATCGATTCGGTTAGTGTTTTTACCTTTTTATGATGTTTGGCTAAAGCCCCAATTCTTGGTGTGTGATCATGTGATTATGGGTTGAATTAGTCTATGGGTATAGTTAATTACTAGTTTAAATGCTATTTTGAAGTGAGTTTAATCATTAATTGTGGTTTAATTTATGAATTGTAGTTGCAAATGCAGATATATTTTTGTGTTCTTGGCTTGCTCGAGAGAGGGGTTTTAGAACTAAGATTATTGATTAATGATTTGTGGGTATTGGGTTAAGCTGGGTTTAGCTCGAGAAAGTGGATGAATTAAGGAATGGGTTGTTCTTCATTGCTACGCTTGTTAATCGCCTGATTCGGGGTAGTTATTCGAAAGAAAACTATGTTCCTTATAGTCTAGCCTACTCACTGATCCTTAGTTGATTACCAGTAGTTTCAATTACCCATTTATCTATATTTTCCTATAACCGATCACATCCCGAGAATCCTTCTCCCTATTGTTATATCAATGTGTTTGTGACTGTTGTGTAGTTGATAATTGTGAACTAAATCCCCATTTGACATTTGTGTCACCCTTTAACTTGATTAATGTCTTTTCCTATAATTTCTATTCCTATGACTAATTAGACCGCGTCTGCACTTCCTAATTGAATTTGAAACACGTACCGCTCCCTGTGGGATTCGACCCCAACTCATTTTGTTAGGTTTTATACTGATTTACGATCGTTGACACCCAGAATTGGATGAGGTGAGCTTGAAACGTTAAAAATCAAAGACCCTATTACCCATAGTTTTGTCAAGTTAGAAAGTGACAGCCAACTATATAACTTTGTTAAAGATTTGTGGAGTGGGTCATCTTTTAAGTTGTTTTTGAAGCATGTGACTGTTAAAGAAGGGGGTCCACCGCTACAACTAGGACCATATTCTGTTGAACAAAATAATCCAGAATTGGGAAATTTCTCTAGGGTTTCACACATTGAGCATGGTATAAATGGGGTAGGTGAAGTTGAACAACCATTAGAGGAAGAAAATGGTGATTCTCTTAACTTTGAAGAGGATGACTTAGATGATGTTCCAGATCAGGATGATAGTGAAGTTGATGAAGAACTGAGAGCTTTTATAGAAAAATATAGGGAAGGAAAAAAAATGAAGCTGCAAAGCAAAAAAACATAACTAAAAGACCCTCAAAGGATCAAGATGTTGAGCTTGGAGAAGCTGACATAGATAAGGGATTTGAGAATATCTTCACCAATAAGGCAACCAAATATAATGGGAAATTGGGAGGTGATGAAGTGGTTATTGATTCATCAGATGAACCAAGTGAAGATCGTGATGAGGATCTAGATGTTTTAGCACAACTAGGTGTTGATTTACCTTCAAGAAGAAAAAGCAACAAGCTGAGGTATGCTTTTTCTTCTTCCATTTCTTTCTTTGAGTTAGGTATGATATTTGAGAGTGCAACTCAATTTAGAAAGGTTGTTGCTGATTATGTTATTCAACATAAGGTTCGGTTAAGGCTTAAACCAAATAAACCTCATAGAGTTAGGGAAAATGTGAAGGAAAGTGTAAATGGGAAATCTTTTCAAGCTTGAATAAAGATTCTAGAAATATTTTTGTAAAGAAATACTACCCTGCTCATAGATGTATTACAAAGAATAGGAACATGTTGTGCTCAGCCAAATATGTGGAAATGAAGATGAGGGATAGAATAATATCTCAGCCTAACATGAGAGTTCATAAGCTTCAAGAGATACTAAGAAAACAACGGGGATTAAAAGTGAGAAGATTGATATGCCGTGAAATATTGGCACATTAGATGCTCAAAACTAAGGATTCATACTAGAATCGAGTGTATTTTTGTAAGCTTTGATGTGTTTGTTGAATCCGTAGACAAATTCTAACCTGTGTGGAAAAAGGAGAAGAAGATGAGTGTGATCAGGTGAAGACCACGGGCACCTAGTCGAGCCGTGGTCCTTGAAACAAACGGTGGTGACGATCGTGATGGATTTCCAGTGACGAGACATCGAGGAGCTGAAATGGGATTGGACCAAGTAAAGGCCATGGACGACCTCACGGACCGTGGTCCTCACAAGGGTCCATGATTGTGATCGTGGAGTGGATCCAATGTTTGGGTCTTGAGAAGATGAAGTGTAATGGCGAAAAAGTGAAGTCCACGGAAGGCCTCACGGGTTGTGGACCCATAACGGCCCATGGCGGTGATCGTGAAGTGGATCTAGTGTACAAGCTTTGAAGACTCACACTTTGTTTGGGCCAAGTATAGATCACAGTAGGCTTCACGGACCATGAAGCCTTTGACGGTTGGTCATGTTGCCCGTGAAGTTGCCCAACAGTTCAGTCCTACTTTGAGTAGGACTCATTTTAGACACTTTATTTGAATTAATTAGGTCATTTTAAGTTTTTATCTCGTCATATCTGGAACGAGCGACTTAGTTTTGAATACTTTTGACTTTGGTTTTTATCTATTAACATTGAATCAATTTTGGAAGTTGGATTTGGATTTTCTCAGTATCAATCGTTCATTGAATTTGCAAATTGTCGTAAGTAAACTATCTTAATGTTTTCATTACTAATCTCTGTTAATTTAGTGGAAAGCATGAGTGGCTAAATACCACAACTAGGGTTGTGGATACTATGACAGAAATCTAAATGTGAATTTGTAAGATGAGTAGAACGTGAATTATATTTGCAATATTTAACTCATCTTTCATTATTCATTTGTTCTATTGAATGCCCGCGTTAGAGTCAGCCTGTATCTATCGATTGTTCGAGAGAAAAGAGATAGTTGGGAAAAAGTGGAGTTGATATGATAAAATGGCGTTAAAGGTCGAGTTCGAGAGAAGAGAACTTTAACATCATTATACGCGAGGGTAGAACTTGTTAACACTCAAAGACCGAGAGAAATTGAGTGAAAATTATCTAACTAAACTGAGAAGTGTTAGATATAAGAACTCGCTTATAAATTGCAAAGACTAAATTACCTGAAACTCAGTTACGAATGAACAATAGATTTACTGTCATGGGAAACACAACTGTGGTTTTATTTATTTATCAAAACAACTTTAGGATCAATACTCTATTAATTGTTAATCTGGATTTTGCTTAACAATCTTAGTTACTCGAACTTTACAGCTGAACCCAATTTACATTCCGTAATTGTTTTATTTAGGAAATAATAACAACATTTGGGTAAATGCGATAGTGAAATCATTTCTATAAAGAAATTCTCTGTGGGATCGACCTCAACTCTCGTTGAGTTCTATTAATTGACTTCAACCATTTATACTTCTTAATTGAAGTGTAAGTTTGGATGTATCAAATTTTAGCCCCGCTGTCGGGGAATTTCAATTCGTAAGTTTTTTACTAGCCTTTACTCAAGGCGTAGTTATATTTCTTAATTTTACGTCTTGTTCTTTGTCTGTGTCTCTTACAGGTGAGTTCAAATGTGTATGTCAAATACTAGAAGTAAGGGAGATCCATTGATTCCTTACAATCAAAGAATTTGAAAGACTAACCGCAAGATGGTCAACACACAGGAACTTGAGGCACAAAGGAAAAGATTAGGATTGGAAGTTGAGACTGCTGCAAGAGGTGCTCAGCAGAATGTTGTGAACAACCCGCCTAAGGTGGTAGATGAACATCCAGAAGTGGAAGAAATAGCTCCTCCCTACCGCCAACCACTAGCTCCAAGGGGTCGAGCACAACATCCAGTACGAAGAGGATGACTTAGATTTGGACAGAGTTGGAGACACTGGAGTGATAGTATTACATGTACTACCTCCAGGTATAAAATTTACTATCACTAGCACCATGATTAAGTTGCGAAATTTGAAAGGTATATCCAGAGGTATAGCTGGTGATGAGGCGAATCATCATCTAATGAACTTTGTGGCTATATGCAAATCATAGGAAATTCCTGGGGTTAGTCAGACAACCATGAGGTTGAGGCTATTTCCATTTTCTCTTATTGGGGAGGTAACTAATTGGCTAAATGAGATGCCACATGACTCAATCAGAACCTAGAATGACCTGAAGGAAGCTTTCTTGGAACGATTATATACTGAATTGAAAGAGTTGCAGATGAAAGACAAATAAGTGCACACAAGCAACTACCAGGGGAGGCAATGCATGATACTTTGTGGAGATTCAGCCAAAAGCTGAAAAAATGTCCAAACTATGGTCTCACTGAGAGACATTTGAAATACGCCTTATATAGATCACTTAATTATGTTACTAAGCCTGTTGTTAATACAGTTTGTGGTGCATCATTCATGAGGAAGCCTTTTGCTGAAATCATGCAGCTAATGGATGAAGTAGCCAAGAAAAATAGAGCATAGCACACCAGGGATGCTGAAGTGGATGATCTAGGAGTAACTTTTGGGCTATTAGCTGAACAAAGGAGACGAGATGAAGAAAGGGATTAGTACATGGGGAATATGCAATCTTAGATGGACCTACTCACAAAGCATATCATGGCAGGTTTTGAGATGGTGAATGTTTTAGGGACCCCAAACAAGTATGAAGATCGGGACATCAATCTAGATGAGGAGGCTAAATATTTAGGCAACCAATGAGGTTTTCGGAATTATAAGTCGAGAAACCAAGGTTATAATTCTGGATATGCAGGTCGGAACTAATCCAGGGAAGGACAGTATGACAGGCCGGCAAATAGAGAGAAGGGAAACTGGCAGAACCGAGATGGTTACAAAAATGATCGCAGTGGTGTGTACGTTCCCCTAGGTAATAAAGATTGTGCAAGTGGTAGTTCCAGCGGGTCTAAGTTGGAAGATATGTTGGCTAAGGTGCTCTAAAAGGTTGAGTCAACTAATGCAGGAGTGAAAGAGATGAAAGGTGATTTCTCCAGTATGAGTCAACTGGTAGACTCTCACACCACCTCCATCAAACAAAGAGAGTAGCAGTTAGGGAAACTTTCAGCATCACTGAACTAGAGTAAGAATGGGTCACTACCAAGTGACACTATGCAAAATCCCAATAAGGATAGGCATTACATGGCTATCGCCACCAGGACTGGTAAGATTCTTAATGAACAAATTAGTTGCGGAGAAGAGAATAAAATATGAGACGCGGAAAGGGCTGGTTGTCTTAAAAGACAGGATGTATGGCTTGGAGGTCCATGTCCAAGACCAGTTGCAGGTTGCAGGTTGCAGGTTGCAGGTTCAGTCAATACTGACGAGTTTAAGACGCAATTGGCTGAGATGCGAGCTCAAGTTACCAAACTAGATGAGAAGACGGTATGGGTTCCCACTCCGGTCATACCAAAGCCCTTGATGAACTTGCTCAGTGAGGCACCTACCACTCAATCCGTTGACGACCTCTGGGGTGAACTCTCTACAAGAAAATCTGGCAAGAGAAAACACAAAGCTGGAGAATCTTATGAAGAGTTGTCAGGTGACCTATCCAAGGAACAAAGAAGACAACACAAGAGTGCCCTCAAGGCATCACAGAAAAAGGTAAGAGAAGAAGAAGCACTTGCACAAAAATAGCGAGATACAGTGTTAGCTGGCGCTTCTTCTAATGGAGTACCTGTCCCGGTTAATGTTAACCAGCCTGATCGAGAGATGGTGGTTTCTAAGAGTTCACTAGTTGATAAGGGTGTCGATGTTGATTCGGCTACCAGCGACTAGTGCGCTATAGGTATGACCTCTCCTCACAGCCCTGTCTTATTTTTCTTTATTGACTTTGAGGAAAAGTCTTTTTGTTTGGGGAGGGGTTAGTGAGCACCCTGCCATTTTAGCTGTTAAAGTGAATGGAGGTTGACTCTGTGTTTTTCTGATAAACTGTGATTGGTGTGGTTGGGTTTTTGATGAAAATGTGAAGTTTTTATGTGTTCAGTTGTGGAGGAGCTAGTTATGTTTGAAATGATGGACTTAATCTGAAATTTGACTGTTAGGCTCTTTAAATGACATTTTAGGTACTCATGAGTTGAAAACTTCTAGTCTGAAAATAAATTGGTGAACAAAGAAACTGGACAATGTAGTCATGTGTCATGTGTGTGTGAGTTTTGCTAAAAGTCTAACGCTAGGAGTAGAAACTAGAACTTGCCTGAGTAGTCTTGCTTTAATCTGAGAATAACTAGATAGGAAAGGATTAGTAGGCCCTTTTTGCAAAGCCAATGAAAAGCCAAAAATAAAACAACCAAATAAAAAGCATATCATTTAAACCCGATTTGAGCATGTAAACCAATTTTGTTCTTACCCATTAAATATCATAGCCTTAGGTCCCCGAAGATACGATGTCACAACTAAGGCTAAAAGCCTGAGTTGAGGGTGATTACAACACGAACAAAAAGGAAAAGTGAAAAAGAAGGTTCACCCAGTTAGCTAGGTGAAAGAAAAAAGATGTGTAATTAAAAAAAGAAAAAAATATTAATAAAAAAATAAATAAAATAATGGTTGTTGGGATGTACTGAAATGAAGAAAGAGAGGGAATCGCTCAGAAAGAGTTGTGTGCAAACGAAACTTTGGAGAACCAAGGTACTAGTCACTCACAAACCCAAAAATTCATTCCCTAGCCTGAGCCTATGTTACCCGCTGATAAAGTCCTACAGTGCTCTTATTCTGGTTGTTCAAAAGTTGAAGCGTAGAAAACAAGGGCAAGCCTATGGTATTTTGTTGTTAGTGTTAGCAGTTCGTTGAGAGCGTGAGCGTAGAACTTAGTCCCAGTTATCATGAGTGAGGGACTTCTTTGGTGTGAGGACACAGAGATTGCATTTGATAGTTAGATTGTGTTAGCTGATAGTACATAGGCATAAGCATGGTCGATTGTGAGTAATGGGATGTTATATATTGATACTTGCATTTTAGATTGATGGTTTTGGATACAAATTGTGGTTGAGAAGGTTGTTGCATGATTCGGATAATATCTATGGGGTTTGAAGAGTTGAATGCTTGTTTTTACCATCACTTGAGAACAAATAATGGTTCTAAGTTGAGAGTGTTGATGTGCTGTGAAATCTTGGCACATTCGATGCTCAAAACTAAGGATTAATACTAGAATCGAGTGTACTTTTATAATCTTTGATGTGTTTGTTGAATGTGTATACAGATTCTCACCTGTATGAAAAAATGGAAAAAGGAGCAGAAAATGAGTGTGATCAAATGAAGACCATGGGTACCTAGACGGGTCGTTGTCCTTTAATCGAACCGTGGTGACGATCGTAATGGATTTCCAGTGAAGAGACATCGAGGAGCTAAAATGGGATTGGACCAAGTAAAGACCGTTGACCACCTCACGGGTCGTGGTCCTCACAACGGTCCGTAGTTGTGACCGTGGAGTGGATCTAGTGTGTGGGTCTATAGAAGATGAAGTGTAATGGCAACCAACTGAAGACCACGGAAGGCCTCACGGGCAGTGGTCCCCATAACAACTCGTGGTGGTAATCGTGAAGTGGATCTAGTGTACAGGCTTTGAAGACTCACATTTTGTTTGGGCCAAGTATAGAGTACGACAGGCTTCACGGATAGTGAAACCTTTTACGGTCCATCATGTTGCATGTGAAATTTCTCAATAGTTCAGTCCTACTTCGAGTAGGACTCATTTTAGACACTTTATTTGAATTAATTAGGTCATTTTTAGTTTTTATCTCATCATATCTGGAACAAGCAACTTAGTTTTGAATACTTTTGACTTTGGGTTTTATCGATTAACATTGAATCGATTTTGGAAGTTGGATTTGGATTTTCTCAATATCAATCGTTCATTGAATTTGCATATTATTGTAAGTTAACTTTCTTAATGTTTGCATTACTAATCTCTGTTCATTTAAGTGGAAAGCATGAGTTGCTAAACACCACAACTAGGGTTGTGGATACTATGACAGAAATCTAAATGTGAATTTATAAAATGAGTGGAAGGTGAATTATATTTGCAATATTTAACTCAGCTTTCATTATTCATTTGTCCTAATGAGTGCACGCGTTAGAGTCAACCTGTATCTATCGACTGCTCGAGAGAAAAGATATAGTAAGGAAAAAGCAGAGTTAATCTGATAAAATGGCGTTAAAGGTCGAGTTCAAGAGAATAGAACTTTAACATCATTGTACGCGAGGGTATAATTTGTTAACACTCAAAGCCTAAGAGAAATTGAGTGAAAATTATCTAACTAGACTAAGAGGTGTTAGATATAATCAACCAGCTTATAAATTGGAAAGACTATATTACCTGAAACTCAATTACGGATGAACAATAGATGTAATGTCATGGGAAATACAACCCTGGTTTTATTTATTTATTGAAACAACTTTAGAATCAATACTCTGTTAATTGTTAATCTGGATCTTGTTTAACAATCTTAGTTACTAGAACTTTATAGCTGAATACAATTTACATTCCGTAATTATTTTTTTTAGGAAATATTAACAACATTTGGGTAAACGCCACACTGAAATTATTTTTGTAAGAAAATTCTCTTTGGGATCGACCTCAACTCATGTTGAGTTCTGTAAATTGACTTTGACCATTTATACTTCTTAATTGAAGTGTAAGTTTGGACGTATCAAAGACCAGTATGTTATAGAGCAAAAATGAATGTTATTGCCAAGTTCTTGGGTGATTGGAAGCTTGAATTTTCAAGGTTGTTAGACTATGCTGATATGATTAAGAGTACAAATCCTAAGATTTTTTGTTGGGTGAGAACTGATAATGAACAGTCCATGACTTACACTTGTTCAAATATTTCTATGTTTCCTTTGCTTCATTGAAAAATGGATGGTTGGAAGGCTGTAGGAAGATTATAGGATTGGATGGATGCTTTCTGAAGGCTGCTTGTAGAAGAGAATTATTATTGGCAGTTGGAAAAATGGAAACAATCAAATGTATCCAATAGCTTGGGCAGTGGTTGATCAAGAAACTAAACACTCTTGGAGTTGGTTCTTAAGCTATCTCATTGAAGATTTGCAACTTGGTGATGGAACTGGCATAACAGTCATGTATGACATGCAAAAGGTATTTATTCTGCCACTTCTTTTAAACATTTATTTGTTGATTTACTGTCTTTGTTTCTTTATGTTAGTTACTGCCTTATGTTATTGTCTTTTGGGTATTTACTGTCTTTGTTTATTAATGTTAGTTGTTGCCTTGTGTGGGAAATTTGTGGATATTGTTAGTGTGTGAAGTAAGTAAAGTTGTTGAAGACTATCAAGTTTCATTTATACTTGCGTTAAAGATGCCTTTGTTTATTTCTCGTAGGTATTGTCACTACATGTGAATGTTGTTAGTGTGTGAAGTAAGTGAAGGGTGCTAATAGATGCCTTAAAAATGTTTATTTCTGTTAGTTATTGCCACTGTTTTGTGCTAATAGATATCTTAAAGATGCCTTAAAGTTATTGATTAAATATTTCTTAGGGTCTTGAGATAGTAGTTGAAGACTTACTTGTTAATGCTGAAAGAAGAATGTGTGCAAGACATATTTTGCCAAACTGGCAAAAAACATGGAGAGGTGAGGAAAGGAAAAGAGCATTTTAGAGGTGTGCCAAAGCTAGTTTTGAGGTTAAATTGGGAGATGAATTGGAATATATGGCCAAATTGGGTGATAGAATATGTGAGTCATTGCTTGGATATAACAAAGAATACTGGTGTAGAGCTTTATTTAATGAAAGATCAAAGTGTGATGTGGTGGAAAATAATATGTGTGAAACATTCAATTCATGGATTGTTTGTCCTAGACATAAATTTGTGATTAGTATGCTTGAAGATATTAGACATAAAATGATAGATAGGCATGGAGATATGATTAAGTTTGCAGATACTTGGATCAATGACATTTCACCTATGGCAAGACTGATTTTAGAAGAAAACAAAGAGATTGGCAGGACACTAAGGGTGAATTCGAATCATGACATTGGATTTGAGATCCAAGAAGGAGAGTATAGACACATGATTGATATGACTAAAAAGACATGTAGTTGTAGGTTGTGGCAGTTGAGGGGCATACCTTGCCAACATGTTGTTTGTGTCTTATATCACATTGGGCAAGAACCAGAAGATTATGTGGAACATTGGTACAAAAAAGATACATTCCTAAGTGCTTATAAGTACTTTTTACAACCCATCTCCAATATGGTAATGTGGCCTGACACCAATAACCCAGCAGTTGAGCCTCCTGAAGTGAAGCCATGTCACGACCCAGGGGTACACCCTATATGTAACTTAGCATACTTGACACCGAAGGGGTCTCATATAAGCCCTTAGCATATCATAACATGAGATACTAGATAAGTGCGGAATTTTAAAACATTTTTCAAATAATCAAAGTATTTATAAAAACAAATCGGAAGCATTATTACACATGTCTCAAACCATCTAGAACATGAACATCTTAGGGACCAAGCCTATACAATAGTCTAAAACATAAAGAAAGACATAAAAAGGAAATGGTGGCTATATCCTCGATGCTATGAGGACTCACCAATCTTCAACTCCTTGCTCCTACTAAGAACCTAGCCTCAAATATGGAACTCAATATCATCGGACCATACATTTGATGAGAATGTAGGCAAGAGTATGAATTGGTACAAAATGTACTAAATATGATATCTAGCATAACATCATAAGAGCATAACATAAGAGTTAGCTAATCATAAGATATATGCCATAAACATAAAAGACAACAACATAATCATAAGCATAATCTCCAACATAAGCATAATATAAGCATTAGTCAACATAAGGCATAATCCAAAACATAAGAGATACATCATGTTCATACGCATAGTAAATACTTAGATCTTCATATCATAAGAGAACTACTTCTCAAGTAACCTCAAATCATACTTGTGCAATGCATGAATGAGACCCCATAATCCCATCCACACTAAGTACCACTTTTGGGTCATCATCATCATACTTACCCTCTTAGGATCTCGTCCTTAGCATAATTTTCATAGATAAAGGAACCTTCACCTTTAGTCAAACATATCAAGGAAGGCAACTATAGCAACAATCCAAGCTAAACATACAACGTATAAGAGAAACACTTCATGAGTCACCTCAAGGAAAGTTTGTGCAACGCATGAATAAGACCCCATAAGCCCACCCATGATAAGCTAGAGACTTTAGTCCCTCATCCATATTTATCATCTCTTATTCTCATAATTAACTTATTTCTCATAGACAAGGGAAATCACCTCAAGTCATACATGTATTGGAAGGGTCTTTCAAGCTACAATCCAAACTAGTCATGCTCATAGTACTCTTTTCTTATTCTTAAGACATGGTAACTCACCTCTCTATGTCTATCATAAGGGCCAATGGGTATTCACCTCTCCATGTCTATCATATCGGTCAAATGGGGATTCAACTATTACTTTACATGTGTAGTCATAGGCATTCGCCTCCATAACTATTTTAGGGAAACATAAGTTCACCTCCATGCCCCACCATTATATGCTATAGGTATTCGCCTCTAGATCATTACATGAGGATCATAGGGATTTGTCTTAATGATCAACATAAAGGCTAATGGGTATTCACCTCTTGCCTTACTATAGAAGTTATATATTAAAGGTAGTCACCACACACTTCTCATATCATGTCATGGGTAATCTCCTCATGACTATCTACTTAGGGATAAGGGAAGTCACCTCACATCCCTCTCATACAAAGGCCTTTGGGGGAATCACCACAAGCCTCATCAAATTTCGTAGTCCTTGGACTTATATTCATTTTAGGTGAGAAAGCCTTTTGACCTAGAATCATTCTATGTTAGAGAACCTATCATATCATATCATATCATATTCATGCATAAGTGTGTGTGTGAGAATGAACTTTCACAACACAACAACATATCATAATTATAGACACTTTACTCTTAAAGTGTTCTTAAGCATATACATAGATTTTCATAAAACATGCATGAATCTCATACTTTACCTCCTTGAGGTTTCTAAACATTCCTTTAATCAACATATCTAGAATTCTACACTAGACATGGATATCATCATAACTCAAGTGTTCTATCACTTCATACATTCAAATACTCATAAGGTAGATTAGGTGGGTAAAGTCCTTCCACAACAATTCTATCTAATAGTCTACCATTATCACATAAGTTTCACTCTTAATGCCTTAACATAAATAATTCATCATATTGGCTTTACTCTCAAAACCTTAGGAATCAACACTCATGACTACAAGCCTTACTCTCAAAGCTTTATTTCTTAAAATCATCATACATACCTAAATTTCAAGGCTTTCTAATCACATTTTTCATTATTAAGTGATTCTAGTCTTAAATCATCATAAAGGTTCAACTTCAAGCTTTACTAGTCATGATCCATCATATATCTATAATCTAATTCATTTCATGTATACATGCTTCTATTCTTGACAAATTACTACTCATATCATCACTTCTAGAAGATCATCTGTAAATCCTCAGTTTCCCCTTCACAAGAAATAAATCCACATTACTACAATTTCATCAATTAACTAGGGTTGGCCATGTAAAACATGTAAATTCTTCATAATAACATGATTCTCTACTAATTCAATCATAAACAACCAATATCCACTCAATTGGATTCATACTCAATCATAACACACAATATAGGAAGAAACCCTAGCTAGAGTTGGGTTCATCTTCATAATTGGGGGATTTCTAGGGGGCTCCATGAATGGAAGAATCCATGGGTGAATAAGCTATCAGACCTTGGATACAAAGACCTCAAAAGCTTGTAACAAATCAGGAATTTTCCTTAACTTGCTCTACCAAAGTCACCCCCATGATATCAAGAATCTTATAAACCTCATCTATAAACTCCTTAGGGTCCTCTTCCACTTTGGTGCCATAAAACTCAGGGGGTTTCATCTTAATAAACCCCCTCACTCTTAAAGCCACAGAATTCACATTAGGATTCACCGGAGCAACCACATCTCTATTGACTTGCGTCGTCATGGCTTGAGCTAACATTTGGATAGTAAACCTAAACTCTACATGAGTAACATTCTCAACTAGATGATCAACCGGAGCTTGAGAAGGAGCTTAGGGAAGAACCTCATGATACACATTTTCTTCCTCATTTCTCCTAGCATTTGCCCTTGTATTAGCCATATCCTAAAACTAACGAGCACAAATTAGGGGAAGGACCTAATAGAGTTAAACTATATAGCACGACTTAGAGAATAAAGAAGTGAAGTTTCCTAAACATCCAATAGCCTCCTATTCATAAATGTGGCGCGCTTCACATTTATGAAAAAGACTGTACTAGACGTGGTTTGAGACATCTTAGAACCATTCTAAATCTTGTGCTCTGATTACCAAGTTTGTCACGACCCAGGGGTACCCCTTAGATGTAACATGGCGTACTTGACCCCGAAGGGGTCTCATACAAGCCCTTAGCATATCATAACATAAGATACTAGAAAAGTGTAGAATTTTAAAACATTTTTCATACAATTAATGTCTTTATAAAAACAAAGCAGAAGTCTTATTACACTTGTCTCAAACCATCTAGAACATGAACATCTTAGGGACCAAGCCCATACAATAGTCTAAACCATAAAGAAAGGCATTAAAAGTAAATGGTGGCTATATCCTCGATGCTATGATGATTCACCAATCTTCAACTCCTTGCTCCTACTAAGAACCTAGCCTCAAATATGGAACTCAAGATTGCCAGACCCTACATTTGAAAAGAATGTAGGCAACAGTATGTGTTAGTACAAAATCTAGTAAATATGATAGCTAGCATAACATCATAAGAGCATAACATAAGAGTTAGTCAATCAAAAGATATATGTCATAAACATAAGAGACAACAAAATAAGCAAAAGCATAATCTCCAACATAAGCATAATATAAGCATTAGTCAACATAAGGCATAATCCATAACATAAGAGATACATCATGTTCATAAGCATATTAAATACTTAGATCTTCATATCATAATAGAACAACTTCTCAAGTAACCTCAAAGCATCACATAAGTTTCACTCTTAATACTTTAACATAAATAATTCATCATATTGGCTTTGCTCTCAAAACCCTAGGAATGAATACTCATGACTACAAGCCTTACTCTCAAAGCATTATTTCTTACAATCATCATACATACCCAGATTTCAAGGCTTTCTAATCACATTCTTTATTATTAAGTGATTCTAGTCATAAATCATCATAAAGGTTCAACTTCAAGCTTTACTAGTCATTATCCATCATATATACTATAATCTAATTCAATTCATGTCTACTTGCTTCTATTCTAGAACAATTACTACTCATATCATCACTTCTAGAAGATCATCTATAAATCCTCAATTTTCCCCTTCACAAGGCATAAACCCACATTATTACAATGTCATCAATTAACTAGGGTTATCCATGGAAAATATGTAAATTATACATAATAATATTATTCACTACTAATTCAATCATAAACAACAAATATCCACTCAATTGGATTCATACTCAATCATAACCCACAATATAGGAAGAAACCCTAGCTTGATTTGGGGTTCATCTTCACAATTGGGAGATTTCTAGGGGGTTCCATGAGTGGAATAATCCAAGGATGAATAATTTATCATAGCTTGGATACAAAGCCCTCATAAATCTTGCCACAATAGAGGAATATGCCCTAATATCCACTCAAATGGATTCACACTCAACCCTAACGTTCTTCTTCTTCTTCATCATCATCTTCTTCTTCTTCTTCTTCTTCTTCTTCTTCTTCTTCTTCTTCTTCTCCTTCTCCTTCTCCTTCTCCTTCTCCTTCTCCTACTTCTCCTTCTCCTTCTCCTTCTCCTCCTCCTCCTCCTCCTCCCCCTCCTCTTCCTTCTTCTTCTCCTCCTTTTTCTTCTCCTTCTTCTTCTTCTTCTTCT
>NC_064285.1:37973842-38164313 GCF_019186545.1 Solanum stenotomum | reverse complement strand
CTTCTTCTTCTTCTCCTCCTTCTCGTCCTTCTCCTCCTCCTCCTCCTCCTTCTCCTCCTTCTCCTTCTTCTCCTCCTTCTCCTTCTCCTCATCCTTCTCCTTCTTCTCGTTCTCCTTCTTCTCCTTCTTCTCCTTCTCCTTCTCCTTCTCCTTCTCCTTCTCCTTCTCCTTCTCCTTCTCCTTCTCCTTCTGCTCCTCCTTCTCCTTCTTCTTCTTCTTCTCCTTCTCCTTCTCCTTCTCCTTCTTCTTCTACTTCTTCTTCTTCTTCTTCTTCCTTACCATCCTCCTCTTCTGCTTCTTCTTCTTCTTCTTCTTCTTCTTCTTCCTCCCTATCCTCCTCTTCTGCTTCTTCTTCTTCTTTTTCTTTACCTTCTAGAGAGACAATTTCTTGGAAGGAATTGGGTCTCTTTTGGTGAATTGAAACAATGATTTGGAATCACTTAATTAAGGGTCTAATAGCTTTATATATGTGGTCTAATTACTAATAAAATGACACCACTTAATAACTAATTAATTTTAGAAAGTTTTCTTATGCCCTTCACTAAACGACTTTGTTGACCACACTGCCTCACCCACGAGACCACGCCAACAGGCTATGGGTGGACGCAAGGGGCATGTTGTTCATCTGTGGGTGGTTGTCTAGGAATGAACTTTTGGGGTCTTGACCCATGACCCCTGACCCACGGGGCGTGGATCCTTCTATTGGTCGTGGTCCCCTTTCGTGGGTGGACTATTTTGGGGCAGGTTCTAGGGCAGTTTTAGGGTCCTCCTCAAGGTCCTTGGGGAGTCGTACCTTGACGTTTTAACCCTTAACCCTTCATTCTAAGTACAGGAAGTCATTTCTACGACTCTAACTCTCACGTAAAGCTCTAGAACCCTCACATAAGGCTCTAGTTTATCTTACTAGTTCTCGGGTGTTACAAGCCAATGCCTAGAAGACCAGGTAGATGTAGAAGAAAAGATAAATATGAACCATGAAAAAAGAAGTGGGGGAAAGTATCAAAGAATGGAGTGAAGATGTCATGTTCCAAATGCCATCAAGTTGGGCATAACAATAGAACTTGTAAATTAGTGGTAAGCATTTTTGTCTTTCGTTTAAGTTTTAATCAGTTTTATACTTCTAATTGTGTGTCTTTACAGCCCTCTCAACACCCCCACACAACAGCCTGTAAGGCCCTTTCAACAACCACCAATGAGGCAGCCTATCATTGGACATGCCTCGACTTTATGTGCAGATACTTCAAAGGTTTAAGGAAGGAAAAAGCAGCAGCCAACTGCAAGGGCATCATCTACTTCAACTGCCTGGGCAGTATCTACTTCAACTGCAAGACCAACATCATCTCCAGTTGGAATGTCGCTAGCTTCTTCAGTTGGAAGGCCACCAGCTTCTTCAGTTGGAAGAAAAAGAACAAGAGATGTGGGATTTGATGTTTACACAGATATAAAATCTGGAAGAAAAGTGATTAATATATTTATATTGCCTTCTTTAATTGATTTTCTTACATCTTTATTTAGGTATACTAAATAATGCCCTATGAATTATGCAACCAGGAAGATCAAGTGAAAGTGTTATCTCAAGTGGGTCTGGGGTAGCATTTAAAGATGCATCACAAATAAATGTTGATCTTGGATTCAAGCCACCTGGTTTGAAATGGAAAGGAAAAGATGCAATAACTGGAAACCAACTTCAACAATTGTCAAAGAAAAAGGTGCAAAGCAAATCCAAGGGAAAATAGGTTCCATAAGAGTTTAAAGTGCCAGTGATGTGGACAAATGTTGATCTAGGAGGTCTTTGTTTTTATTTATTTTGATAACTGTTTTGTAAAGGCATACTCCAATTACTGATCATTTTGATGTATTTTTGGTTATTTTGATGTATGTTTGCATAGACAAATCTTTGGAGGCTATTTATGAAGCTAGTTGCCCTGTTTAATTGGATGTTAAGTTATGTTTTGTGAAGTCTTTTGGTGTTTGTTATGATTGATGTTAGGTGCAAAGCATGTATCAAATACTGCATTTTCTGTGTGTGAATCATTCTAGTATATTGAAGTAATGTCCTTGTAAGTTGTAAAGTGATGAATATTGAAGCCATCATTGAAAGACAAACTCTTGCCAATTCTAAAATAGTGCATTTCAATGAATTACTTTGATTGCTTACAATAGATATGGGCAGCCACTAACCCATAAATAAAACTACATTACTAACAAAATGATTCCGACATAACTTTTTAAACCAATCTACATAACATCTACTACATAAAGAACTCTCTATAAATCCAAGATAGTATCACAATGATCAGCAAAACTCGATATTTTCTCCTAATATTTTCCTTTTCTTCATCATGTTTTTAATCCTCTTTTGTAATCCCGAAATAGAAATTCTAGCGTGTTCAGTATAATCAAGTTCACACCACCTAAAAAAACTTGCATCCAACCTGTTTAAGAAGAACAAATTCACTATCAAAATTGAATCTTGAGAACTAAAATTTAAACAAAAAAAAAGATGTCTTAAATTGAACCATACCCGACCATCTTCACATCCAAGAAACCAACGACCTAGATTGTTTGCAGACCAAGAAATCTTCATTATAGCTCTTTTTCCACAATGACAAAAAAATTAGAAGACATTTGCACTAAATATGAGCAAAAATCATTCTAAAGAGAGAAACAAATCTTGGTTGAAAGAGGAGGAACAAAAAAATGCGACTTTGATTTGGAAATATAGAGATATATATAAAAGGGATTCATTAAGGGTAGAGTTGTTATTTCAGCCATTTTTTTATCATTGTGGGCCTCAAAAATTACTCCCAACTCGTGCAGAATAAGTGCACATCACACGTTTTTCCAGGTAGGACTCGTGTGTTTATTTATTTAAAGGCTGAATAGTTAAAGTGTCTGTTTGTACACTAAGAAAGTTGGAGGTCAAAGTTAAAATTTGAAGCCAAGTTTAGGGTCCAATATATATATTATGCCATTGAGCATACAAAGAAACCTCAAAGCACAATCATCAGGATATTATGCCATTGAGCATACAAAGAAACCTCAAAGCACAATCATCAGCAAAGAAAAATACACACTGAAACCCAAAGAAATTTGACAACATAACCACAAACAAAGAAGAGGTAAAGGACACTCATGGATATAGTTGCCTTTTTCTACATTCTCATCATATGAGAAGAAGGAAGAGAGGGATAAAAATGGATTACTCAATCTATTATGTAATGACATGTTCCCGTTGTTATGGAAAAGCCAATGGGGAAGGAATTTGGGCCAGAAAACTTCTGAGTAATAACTTGGAAATTTCTAGCCTAGGCCAGACTTGAACGAAATCTTAGTCAGGTGAGGTCTAGGGAAATACGGTAATCTATAGGGGATTTTATTATGATTTTGATCACATGAGTAGATAGCCCAGACATTGAGGAGCTTGTACGCCTTTACGGAATCGAATTCGAGCGAGTAAAACTCCCGAAACTGATCTTTGACACGTTATTAGTATCACTTCATATATCATATATGTGACAATTTTATTTAGTAGATATTCTAATAATTGTTGTAAGGATTATGCTATTGGTTCTTAATCTACAAAATAAGATGTAAATATTCTGGGCATTAGAAAAAAGAATCATACTGATAAGTAATTTTGGATATATGAATATGAACATGGATAATCTTCTATACTTTCTCAAGGACTATAACATACATGCTACCAGCAACAAAATATCAGATACTCTTTAAAAGCTATTGATGCTTATGACACACAAATTTAGTAGGCTAAAAGTGTAAATTATAGTAGAATTTTGAATCGAAAAGATGAAGAGGTTAATTTTTCAATCAGTGTTAGATTGTATATTGACAATGTGCTCCAAATTAGGGCTTCAAGAAAACAAGGACTAAACTTCGATTCGAGCCAAGACATGAATTCATAAAAGCCGATTAGAAGAGAAATCAAAGACATACCAAAATTGTGAAACAATTTAAGTTTCAATTTTAACAGCTTAGTTTTTCATGACATGATTACACGTGCTAAAATTGCTCCGACTCTTGCAAACCACTAATAAAAATATCAACAACTTGATTTAACTTCTAAATATGAAGAAATTCATGTAGTTACCAGTGAAGGAGGAAGAATACCGACATAGCAGATATGTTGATTGGCAACGGAGGTGGATTTAGAGGTTTGGGTAGTGGGGGTGGATACGATTGTTTTGGTGGCCGTGGTGAATATGGTGTCTCTGGTGGCAGTGAATACGATGGCTCTGATGGCGGTGACTAAAGTGGCTACGGTAGCTCTGTAGGCAGTGTAGGCGGTGATTCTGGAGAACACTAATAAAAAATTGCCAAAAAGCGACGCCATTTGCCAAACTGTCTATCGCTTTTTAATAAAAATAATTATTTTTAAAATTATTTTACAAAAAGCGACGGACGACATCTCTTAGTCCGTCGCTTTTTTTTGCAGATTTTTGCGCTAAATATATATATAATTAATAATTATTTATTTAGTATATATAGAGACGTCGTCTGTCACTTTTTAATAAAAATAATTATTTATAAATTAAAAAATAACCACGTTGTCCGTCATTTTTAATTTATTTTATTTTATTAATTAGTTTTTTTAAAAAGTGACGGACGACATCTCTTAGTCCGTCGCTTTTTGGTAAAAATATCTAGTCAAACATTTTCAAAAAGCGACGGACAGTGTCTCTTAGTCCGTCGCTTTTTAGTCAAAATTTTGGTCAAATATATTTTAAAAAGCTATGGACAAAGAGACGTTGTCCGTCGCTTTTTTTAAATTATGTTGAACCAAAAAGCGGGTTTTCCCCCCATTTTTCCCATCTCTCTCTTCTCTCTTCTCTCCCTTCTCTCGAAAACTAAACTGTTGCGCCACCGCCGCTGCCACACGCCGCCGTCGCCCTTCTCTCACTAAGCATTAGTCTCGTCGCTGCCTTGCCCCGTCGGCGCCGCCACCCGTCGGCCCCAACAACAACAACAACAACAACATACCCAGTGAAATCCCACTAGGTGGGGTTTGGGGAGGGTGGAGTGTACGCAGACCCTGCCACTACCTCGTAGAGGTAGAGAGGCTGTTTCTGAGAGACCCTCAGCTCAAGTACATCAAAACCAAGTGAAAGGCGAGGAAAACATTGTGTAAAACATCACATCCAATAAGAAAGATAGTTATAATCAACAAGGAGACAGCAACATCAATAAAACAATGAGAGACGTGAAACGCAATAAAAACCAAAAGGCTATATGTAACACAAACCAGAACTGCAAGTGTAAGGCAAGGACTACTACAAACGCTAACAACCCATACTCTCGCAAGGGAGGACAACACTCTAGCCCTACTAACCTACAACCTTAATACGTGACCTCCACGCTTTCCTATTTAGAGTCATGTCTTCGGTAATGCGAAGCTGAGCCAAGTCCTGTCTAATCACCTCTCCCCAATACTTCTTAGGCCTACCTCTACCCCTCCGCGTACCCTCTACAACCAGCCCCTCACACCTCCTCACTGGTGCGTCTGCGCACCGTCTCCTCACATGTCCAAACCATCTCAGTCTCGCTTCTCTCAGCTTGTCCACCACAGAGGCCACTCCCACCTTCTCCCGGATAACTTCATTCCTAATCTTATCACTCCTAGTGTGCCCACACATCCATCTCAACATCCTCATCTCCGCAACATGCATTTTCTGGACATGTGAGTTCTTGACTGGCCAACACTCCGCTCCATACAACAAGGCCGGTCTAACTACCACTCTGAAAAACTTACCTTTAAGTCTAGGTGGAATTTTCTTATCACACAAGACTCCAGAGGCAAGCCTCCATTTCATCCAAGCAACCCCAATGCGATGAGTGACATCATTATCGATGTCGCCACTTCCTTGGATTACAGACCCAAGATACTTAAAACTTTCTTTCTTAGGAATGATCTGTGTGGCAAGTCTCACATCCCCGTCTGCCTCATCCAACGCATCACTGAATTTGCACCCCAAATATTTTGTTTTGGTCCTACTCAACCTGAACCCTTTGGACTCCAGCGTTTGTCTCCACACCTCCAACCTCGCATCGACTCTATCCCGCGTCTCATCAATCAGTACTATGTCATCCGCAAATAACATACACCATGGGACCCTCTCCTGAATAGACCGCGTCAACTCGTCCATCACCAAAGCAAATAGAAAAGGGCTAAGGACTGATCCTTGGTGCAGCCCCATCTCAACCGGGAAATGTTCTTAGTCACCTCCAACCGTTCTAACCCGAGTCTTGGCTCCACCGTACATGTCCTTTATTGCCCTAATATAAATCATCGGGACACCTTTAGCCTCCAAGCACCTCCAGAGGACATTCCTCGGTACTTTGTCATAGGCCTTTTCAAGGTCAATGAACACCATATATAGGTCTCTCTTCCTTTCTCTATATTTTTCTACCAGTCTTCGCATAAGATGAATGGCTTCGGTAGTCGACCGTCCTGGCATGAATCCAAACTGATTCTCAGAAATGGACGCCCCTCTTCTCACCCTCATCTCCACCACTCTCTCCCAAATCTTCATAGTATGGCTTAGCAATTTGATACCCCTGTAGTTGTTACAGTTCTGGATATCTCCCTTGTTTTTATATAACGGAACCATCGTACTCCACCTCCATTCATCAGGCATCTTTGCTGTCTTAAAAATAACATTAAACAGCCCAGTCAACCACTCTAAACCTGCCTTGTCCGTGCTCTTCCAAAAATCCACCGGGATCTCATCGGGTCCGGTTGCTCTTCCCCTACTCATCCTACTAATAGCACGTATAACCTCCTCGATCCTAAAACACCTGCAGTACCCAAAGTCCCGAAGTCCTTCAGAGTGCGCCAAATCACCCAACACAATGTCTCCGCCCCCTTTTTCATTTAAAAGTTTGTGAAAGTATCTTCGCCATCTTTGCTTGATGGAGGTCTCATCCACCAATACTTTGCCTTCCTCATCCTTGATACACTTCACTTGGTTCAAGTCGCGAGCCTTCCTCTCTCTTGCTTTTGCGAGCCTATACAATTTCTTCTCCCCACCTTTGTCCCCCAGCTCGCCATACAAGCGTTCAAAAGCTGCCGTCTTAGCCTTCGTAACTGCTGACTTAGCTTCTGTCTTTGACGTCTTATAGGCTTTCTTAAGCGTCCACCTCTCTTCCTCGTCTACGCACTCCACCAACTTTACGTATGCAGCCTTCTTCGCTTTTACTTTGCCTTGGACTTCCCCATTCCACCACCAATCTCCTTTATGGCCTCCAAATTTACCCCTTGATACCCCCAACACCTTTGAAGCAACTTCTCTAATGCAACTAGCTGCTTTATTCCACATGGTGTCCGCATCCCCGTTACCACTCCAAGCCCCCATCCCACTCAACTTCTCACCCATCTCCCGAGAAAGGTCAGGGGTCAAACCCCCCCACTTAATCCTCGGTCGATCAGATACCATCTTCTTCCTGCTATCCCTCTTAATTACCAGGTCCATCACCAAAAGCTTTTGTTGGGTAGTAAGATTTTCACTTGGGATAACCTTGCAGTCCTTAACGAGGCCTCTATCACCCTTCCTAAGGAGTAGATAATCTATCTGGGTCTTAGCTACCGAGCTACGAAAGGTAACCAAATGGTTCTCATTCTTCGGGAAGCATGAGTTAGCAATCACCAACTTAAAAGCCTTAGCAAAATCCAGAAGCGAAGTTTCACCCCCATTTCTCTCCCCAAAACCAAAGCCTCCATGAACATCATCAAAGCCATTTGAAGTTGCCCCAATATGGCCATTAAAATCTCCACCAATGACAATTTTCTCGGTGCTTGGTATACCTCTAACTACCTCATCCAAATCCTCATAAAAGAGCTTTTTGGCCTCCTCACCCAAGCCCACTTGAGGTGCATAAGCACTAATAACACTCAAAGTACCTCCTCCAACGACTAGCTTAATCAACATCAACCTATCATTGATCCTCCTAACCTCTACCACTTGCTCCCTCAAATCCCCGTCTACTAAAATACCCACTCCATTTCTATCCCTAGAGCCTCCTGAGTACCATAACTTAAACCCGTCGACATCTCAAGCTTTGGAACCTACCCATCTAGTCTCTTGGACACAAGCTATATTAATCTTTCTCTTCTTGAGAATTTTCACTAACTCTATAGACTTCCCCGTCAGCGACCCTATGTTCCAAGATCCTACCCTCAATTTATGGGGACCCGTACCCCATTTACCCCTGATTTCCCTCGTCCTCGGCCTCAACCCAAGACATGACTCAAAACCATCATCAGATACCAAATCCACTAGAAAGACACTGAATCTAATCTAAAATCTACACCGGAGTACACTTCAAAACAAATCTGCACCAGGTGACTACTCTAAAAGACCAGATAGCAACAACTAAACTATAGGATCAAGAAAGTGTAATCTCCAAAAGACACGACAGCACAACTATACTATAAGCAGTAGCACAGATCAGAACTATAGCAGAAAACAAGCAAGAACTGAACCTGCAATATGAAAGAAGGAGCCCTAATCTGAGCTAAAATGCTAGCAGAAACAGCTAAAAAAATTTTAAAACACTCCAAAAAAATTAGAGTGTATTGCACAATGCACAATCAGGTAACTTTACAGAGATCTACTCTTATGCTCTTCAAATTATTGGAAGACGTGTGTGATTACCTACCAAACACGATTAATTTACCTAACAAGACGGGTTACAATGTAGAACACAAGATCACAAAAATCTGCAAAGAGCCCAGAAAATCTGTTCAGAGTAAGAACGAAGGGAGTCAGGATAGATGGCACCTGGTCGGTGGAGATGGAGGATTTCGATGGTCTTTGGGCTTTTCCGGCCAGATCTGGTCAGTCTCGCTGGTGGATGCCTTGCCTTCGCCGGAGTTGGCTGCTCGCCGCTCGCTGTTCAGAGCAGCTGGAGGTCCTGTTAGTTGTTTTCGTCCTCACCGGAACAACAGCGAACAGAAGAAAGGAGCTCGAAGCTCGCCGGTCGGAACTGGTCCTCGCGATGCCTTCTGGCCGGCGCCCGGTTGCCGGTTGGTTTTCGTGGCTGCTCACTGACCGGCGCTGATCGATGACGAAGAAGAAGAAGCAGAACGTCGGTGCAGTAGAAAAGAGAGAGAGAGAGAGCGCCACCTGTCAGCCCCACTGCCTCTTTTCCTTAGCTTGTTAAGGTTAGGGTTTAATTTTAGTTTTTTTTTTAAATTCTAGTAATATTTGATTTGTTATAAATTAGTATATTGTTTTAGTTTGATGAATTGTGTTCAATTGTTAATTTGTATATTTCATTATTGTTAGTTAGGTAGAGAATTAGGAATTTTTTATTTTAGGGTTTTCTTCTAAATTAGGGTTTTTTTTTAATATGATTGTGAATTGAGTATTAGAAGATAGAACTAACAAATAATTGAAGTTAGAAGTTATAAAATTAGAAGTTAGATTAGTTGCATTTTTCAACTTTAAAATTCTTGAATTTAGTATGTTTGACGGTTGAAGTTAGAAAAACATTCAATTGTATATGAAAGTTAGATTACTTTGAAGTTAGAAAAATATTGGATAGTAAATGAAAGTTGAAATTAGATTAGTTGAATTTTCCAACTTAGAAGTTCTTGAATTTAATAAGTTTGAAAGTTGAAGTTAGAAAAATTGGGGATTTTTAAATATGATTGTAAATTAAGTATTAGAAGTTAGAACTAACTAATAATTAGAAGCTAGCTATAAGTTGGAGATTAGTTGAATTTTTTAATCTGCCATTGTATTTGTGCTTATATGTATTATATTGTTGTTGAAAATTTGGTTACTTGAATTATATTCTTGAACTTTTAGAAATTCTTGAACTTGGAAATTCTTTAACTTAGAAATTCTAGAAATCAGATATGAACTTGAATTTTTGTAGGATTTTAAAACTTTAATTAGGTTGTGAACTTTAGAAATCTTGAATTATTGTAGGATTTTAGAACTTTAAGTTGTGAACTTTAGAGAACTTGATTTTTTGTAGGATTTTAGAATTTTAGGTTGTGAAACGTTAGAAATCTTGAATTATTGTAGAATTTTAGAACTTTAAGTTATGAATTTTAGAAAACTTGAATTTTTGTAGGATTTTAGAACTTTAAGTTGTGAACTTTAGAGAACTTGAATTATTGTGAGATTTTAGAACTTTAGGTTGTGAAATTTAGAAATCTTGAATTATTTTAGGATTTTAGAACTTTAGGTTGTGAACTTTAGAAATCTTGAATTATTGTGGGATTTTAGAACTTTAAGTTGTGAACTTTAGAAATCTTGAATTATTGTAGGATTTTAAACTTTAGGTTGTGAACTTTAGAAATCTTGATTTGTAGAATTTATGAACTAATTATTAGGTTGAACTTTAGAAATCTTGATAAAATATAGTCTTTATGACTATTTGTAATTTTGAAACGAATTTTGAAAGACTTTATAAATCTTTAAATCACAATTTTTGAATGTTATTTTAAGTTTGTTGTTTTATATTTTGTGTAGCTTCTTTATAATGTTTTGTGCTTGATTGTGGCTGAATTGAATTGAATTGAATTGTTTTTGCAGGTTTCTGCTGCCAAAATAATTGCAGAAAAAGCAACAAACAGGGTGGTTTTGTCCGTCGCTTTTCTGAATTTTATTTTTTTTAAAGCCAGAAAAGTGACGGACAGGGTCCTTTAGTCCATTGCCTTTTTTAATTTTATTTTTAAAAAAACTCAGAAAAGCGACGGACAGGATCCTTTAGTTCGTCACTTTTCTGGATTTTTCAAAATTTTATTTTCAAAAAAGCAACGGATGGTGTCTCATTGTCCGCCGCTTTTCAAGATTCTAAAAAAATTAAAAATTAATTAAAGTGACGGACTTCGTCTCTTTTTTAAAATTACAAAAAAAAAAAGCTACGGACGGCGTTACATTCTTCAAAAAAAATAATTTAAAAAACAAAAGCGATGCAGTCCGTCGCTTTTTTGGATTTTTCAAAGTTTTATTTCCAAAAAAGCGACGGACGGCGTCTCATTGTCTGTCGCTTTTCAAGATTCTAAAAAAATTAAAAATTAATTAAAGCAACGGACTTCGTCTCTTTTTTAAAATTAAAAATAAAATAAAAAATAAAAAAAGCGACGAATGGCGTCACATTCTTTAAAAAAAAAGTTAAAAAGATACGCAGTCCGTCGCTTTTGGAAAAGTGTCGAGCCTAAAGCGACGAGATTGACTGCGTCGCTTTTGGCCAAAAAAGTGATGCAGTCCGTCGCTTTTTTCCCTCTCTTTTTGGCAGTTTTTTAGTAGTCGGAGGAGGGCAACGAATGTTATGGCTATCGTCTTTTATTTCTCTGAGGGAATAAGTAAAATAGCAAAATTGCTTATAGTTATTGACTTTTAGATGCAGTTGTCTTTTATTGCCATTGAAAAGAGATTTTTTTCGGCCAATGTGCATTTGCCGCTATATCTCATTTTAGAGAACAAATTAGTGGCAATTATTTTATTGCCGCTAAATAACTGCCACTAAAAGTATTTTTTGGTGTAGTGAATTCACATGAAAGCTACTGTGGATTCAATTAAGTAATACTAGAGCTATTATTACACGAACAAAGTGATTCAAATAAGAGAAAGTGTGACAATACTATGTGAATGAATTTTGATGGACTTGGACTTATCGTTGTAATAGTTAGACTAAAATTTAACTGTTGAGTTTGAGAAAATGATAAAGTTAAAGACTTGAGTTATTGAAAATTTAACAAAATATTTATATTTTATTTATGAATAATATATAAATAATTATAAAATTTGTATATATAATTTCTCAATTCAGTTTGGTTATTTTTGTGGGTTTTTCTTAGTGAAATCAAAACTAAATCAAATAGTATTGGTTTTCAAAATTGAAACCAAATCTAACCAAACCAAATATCAATTTTTTAATTGATTTAGTTCGGATTGCGATTTGGTTTGATTTTTTAACCATGACCATGAATATCCCTAGGAGTAATAATAATACTCTCCTATCCCTATTTACTTGTGCATTTTTTACTTGGCATACTTGTTAAGAAAATAATAATTGATATGTGAGTTTATCATTTTACCTCTACTAGTTGATAGAATTTCAAAATTAATTTACTCAATGAAGATATTGTGCCTTTTTGGAAAAAATAAGCATCTAAATAAATTGATGGTATAATATGAAGAAAAAAATGATAAGTAGGGTTTGTTTTCCTAGGTTGTCCGAAAAACACAATCTGTCAGTGATTCTGAATGTGGTGTGTGTCATAGTTGTTGCCCTTGTCCTTGTGTGTTGGCTGCCTTGAATTTCATTACTGGTTTGTCTCTTGATACTAGTTGTTTGATTTTAGTAAAAGTTTGGTTTTGTGCTTGTGGACTCATTTTAAGTTATATAAAGCTAACATGATTTTGATAAGAGTCTCTTTTAATTTTTTCTTTAGTGTGATTGGATGATGCTCTTACATCTATCTGACTAATCTGTAAAAAAAATATATATATATATACGTAAGTCTTTTAAGCTTAATTTGTGCTTGTCTTGTTGCAGGGCAAGGACGCACACTAAGGACAAGAGTTATTGTCATGAAACCACTAGTATTTTTGTTTCTTCTGTCCCTTGTTTTTTCCTTTGTAACATATAATCTGATTACCATGGTTATAAGGTATACATTTGTTGGCTTTGAGAAATCAAACTCAAAGGCTGTTGGTTTCACTCAACTATTTCTTGATCCCATTATTCACATGCCTCACAATCTCACAAAACCTAAACCCCAAAAGTTGTTATTCCATATTGCATTAACAGCAACTGATACTCCTTATAGCAAGTGGCAATCCCGCATCATGTACTATTGGTATTTGAAAAAGAAGAATTTACCAGGTTCAGAGATGGGAAAATTCACTCGAATCCTTCATTCAGGAACCCCTGACAATCTAATGGATGAAATTCCCACATTTGTCGTTGATCCTCTTCCACAAGGTTTTGATATGGTCAGAAACATGCCTTTCTTTCCAGTCAGGTTTTGGCATCAAATGTTATTTTAGACTCACTTATCAATCATGGTTAGTTTGCTGCTTGCAGGGTTACATTGTCCTCAATAGACCTTGGGCATTCGTTCAGTGGTTGGAGAAGGCTACCATAGAAGAGGAGTGAGTTCTCAAATGTTTAATTATGTGAAAAATCTGGTTGACTGCATAACAATCTTAGCCTTTTCTATTGTGGCAGATACATACTTATGGCAGAGCCTGATCACATTTTTTTGAACCCGCTCCCAAATTTAGCTTATGGAGATTACCCAGTTGCTTTCCCTTTTTTCTACATGAAACCTGCCGAACACGAGGAGATCATAAGGAAATTCTTTCCCAAAGAAAATGGTCCTGTAACAAATGTTGATCCCATTGGAAATTCCCCGGTCATCATTAAGAAGGTATATTTTTACCTTTATTTAGGTATTCATGTCGCTAAGGGCATTTTAATATGTTTATGTACTTGATACTAATTTCTTGTTTATCCTAGTTATGGGTGACCTAACCCACATAATACATGATGAGGTCCCATGGTAGATGCTATTTGCCAATTGTGAAAAATATGAGGGAAGAATATTATTAAATTATTGTTGTGTCTACATTATTACATTTAGACCCTATTTATAGACACTAGAATATAATCCATTACCAAGTAGGATACTATTTACTATTCTTATTTCTATTTGTATGATCATGTTCCTATTCTAATAGGATTGTTTAACCTAACACCAATGATATTGTGTTAATTGACAAACCCAACGAGGGTATCAACCAGTAGCTTGAACTTTGGAGAAGCACTTTAGAGAGTAAGAGTTTCATGATAAGTAGAAGTAATTAGTCTGACCAAATACATGCTCCACAAGTTTAGTTAACACTAGAAGAGCGAAGTTGATGTAACACAAGACGGCAATTACGGTGCCAAAATGCAAATAATTTACATATGTTGGTTTGTTGTTTCAAGAGAATGGAATGATAAATGGAGATGTTACTCACGGTGTTGTCATAGGCCTGCTTAAGACTTGAAGTAAGGCTCAAAAGGAAACCTGAAATCCCCACAAACTACTCAAGAGCTTGAGCATAGACCCCCAATTTCCCCCATACTTGTTCTCTTTCTTCCGTCATTGGGACCATAAATGCTGCCAAGAAAAATGTGGGTATGAATTCACAAGTAATCTAACAGTCTCTCACACTAGTTACGTCACCTGCTCATGATATCCCATCCCAAAGAATAATTCCTCCCCTAGTTCCAGTAGCTTCAAGTTGACACATAAATTGGTTTCCCACAAGACTTTCACAATATTCTTGATATCACCTTCTACTTTGGACTCTCGAAATCAACGTTCCAACTATGGATGAGGCTCATATATGCTTGCTTGATTTAGTTTCCTCACATTCCAGGATACTTAACTTGACTGTCATTGATCATTAGCTTTATCATATCCCCCTACTCCTTGTACCTTTACTTTTGAAAGTATTGCCGATATCTAGACTGTTCATTTCTTTAGAGCTTTTAATTTTTTTGTCATACCCGCCGATTTTTCAATATCAGCTTGTTTTGAGGTTGTCAATCTTCATAAATAACTGCAAGGTTATCTAGACAAAAATTATTGTTGATGTTGTTAATATTATCTATATGTATCTTTTGAGTTTTATTTTCATTAATTATTCAGAATAAGCCCTCTTCAATTTCATTGATGTGTCTCTACCGTGTCATTCTCTCATTTTCTAAATTTTCCGTGTGAGCATATTTCTGTCCCGTGTCTGTTTGTATACCACTAGATTGTTATTAGATATAGGTCTCTCAATTTATTACAGCTACATAAATTCTTGGATCAGCACTTTGTGCTTATTTTGCACTTGTTTTTTTTAATCTTGTGATTTCAAGGAATTGTTTTTGGTTTATACAGAATTTGTTAGAGCAAGTTGCAACTACATGGATGAATATTTCTCTAAGAATGAAGCATGATGAAGAAACGGATAAAACTTTTGGCTGGGTCTTAGAAATGTGAGAGATCTACTAATTAATGAGTTGAAAGATGTAGGTTTTGTCGTCATAGCTGTGTTTTTGACTCATCTATTTTCTGAATTAAGGTATGCATATGCTGTAGCTTCTGCTTTGCATGGTGTGCAGCATATTCTTCGGAAAGACTTTATGCTACAGGTTTTGATCTGTATTACTAAACAGTCTAGTCTTTGTGATTCATTTCTTGTTTTTTTTTACTTTTCATAAGTAATCTTGAATTTTAAATATTTTAGCCACCCTGGGATTTGGACACTAGAAAAAAGTTTATCCTCCATTACACTTATGCGTGTGACTACAACATGAAGGTAGAGTTATTATTATTTGTGTACTTAAGTTTCAATCTTTGTATTATGGTCTTAATGAGTAATCTTATGCCGTAGCTTGTTGTTCAGGGTGAGCTTACTTATGGAAAAATTGGAGACTGGCGATTTAATAAGAGGTCCTATATCAAAGGACCTCCACTTAAAAATCTATCCCTGCCTCCACCTAACGTCCCTGAAAGTGTGGTATGTTTATACAAATACAGTTCTCTATTGCACTATTCAATTAACATGGTTAGTGTGGTACAATTCTTTGAATAAATATTGTTGTCTTAAAACATTGCAATTATTAGTTAGATACATAATTGTTTGGCTTTGTTAGATGAGCAGAATGATTTGGTTGCCAGTATTCACTAAGTAGTATGTTGTTAAAGGGGCAATAATATTCATTCCAGGAGAATCAATTGGCTCTTAAAGCTACAAGTGAAGAATAAGGATGACAACCGGTGTATGTGTAGTTTTGCCTCTTATTAGCATGCTTGATTCTAGCCCTACTATTCAATCCTGAAACAGAGGAAAGCAAGGGTAGTAGATTTATCCCGTTTGAATCTACGTCACTGTTCATTCCAACCAATCCAGAAACAAAGTAGATCAAGTGTAGTATTTTTGTTTCTGATAACCAACAAGTAAGCCCTACTTGTCACATAGGTTCAAAACTTAGACGAGTATTATGTACCTGCATTACATTGAATATAGGTATTTGCTTCAAGGCAAAAAAATAAAGACTCAAGTATGCATCAACTATAACAAGAAATATAATCTTATTGAAGTTGGTTATTACCCACATAAAACAGGTCTCCTTGTATGAGTTCTTAGTCACGCCTTAGCCCGCAAAATAGCCCATATTATAATGGGTTGGGTGAGTTACTTTTTAGATAGATAAAATATATGTTTATACCCATATTTAACCCATAGAAATATGGGTATTCATGGGTAAAATATGGGTTAGCCAAATCGGTTAAGCTTTCAACTTTTATTCACTCAAAATTCAACATATCACCAAAAGTGTTTTAACTTCTCTTCATTTTTATGCTCCTAATTATTCTTCTCTATAATTGAAAAAGATAAAGTGTTTGACCCTCCAAATAAATATATACTATATTACATGTCCATTTCTTTTGTTAATTATAATTATATTTTTTTTATTTGTTTAATTTTATATTGGATAACAAATAATAGTGTAAGTAAGCAAATCATGTATTAGTATTGATATTGCGTAAAGTGCATTAAGCACGTTTTACTCCTAAAATGCAAATATTCATTTACATTGAAATTTAAAATATTTTTTCCTTGTTATTACATAAATTTATTTTATATTGAAAGTTAATAGGAATCTTTTTTTTACTTTGATGATACAATAGAACTAAATAAAATATTTTCAACATTTTTCATCTAAAATAAAGACTAAAATATTTTATCCATGTTTTACTATAAAGTAAAGTACTATTTTATTCATCGAAATATGGGTAAATATGGGTAAACTTGTATTTTACCCAACCCATTTGTTACCCATATGAAATATGAGTTGGTTGAATTATTACCCATTTTATGTTGACTATTTTTAACCCGCCTAAATTTTATCAAACCACCCCATTTGCCACCACTAGTCACATGATATTGAATAAACCTTACCCCCTATACAAGAACCAGGTTCTTGTACGTTTACCAAAATAAACAATCGCAACACAATAAAAAAAGATTTTATCATGGAAACCTTCCTCAAGGAAGGAATAAGCCACACCACAATTTTATTACCATTAAGAACAATTCAAGATTACAACTCAATAATCAATGAACTAACTCTAGTACCTTTAATCTCTATCGATTAACTATAATCGAAGACTCTACTCTCTAAGAAGTCAAACACGCTTCTTGTTACAGTGCTCTCAAACTCTCTTAACTCAACTCCCCAAGAAGTCAAAACCCACTTCCTGTTATAATTCTCAAACTCTCTCTTTTCTCTCTTAGAACACACCTCCTAAACACTGATTCAAGAAGAACCAATGTAACACATTACTTCAGAAAGAACTCCCAACTCTAGTACTTCCACATTTACTCGTTTCCTCTTTTAACTCCGCTTGGTGTTTTTGACACGCTTTCCCTATTTTATCTCTGAATAATTGAACTCTTCCCGCCTCTTTCTTTTAAGTTTGGTATGTGTTATGTGAACCTTGTTCATGCTGACATCATCAAAAGTATTTTGAGCAATTCATTATTCATCAATTTCCCCCTTTTTGATGATGACAAATATACTCCATTTCGTACACCTATGTCAACCAAACACTTCCCCCTTTTGACATATCAAAAAAGGGATAAAGATCATAACAACAGGAGATCATTACAAACGCATAGCTATAGGGGCACCACTTAGACATGATAACATAAGGTGAACAAGATATAAGGCTATTAGCCATCCAAACAAAAAGATAAGAACAAATCAAAGACCAATAATCAAGCAAAACAGAATGCATCAGGTTTAAGTTCACAGAGCTCCAAACAAATATCCAACATTGACACAAAACATAGCTATTCACGAGATTGTCTCCAAAGAAGCCAAAAGGAATGATTTAGGAGGTGCAAGGAGGGGATGGGGGTTGGTGGGGTATGAGATAGGGCCAAGAACTCTAACACATGATCCACACGAGCATTGTTGCAGTAGTAACTGGTCCTTCAATCTAGCTACCCCCCCCTATGACTTAGCTAGGTTAGTACAAAGAGTATCAATCTCAGTAAGTAAGGAGGGCAACATTATGTTCCCTGGCAGCATAAAGATCATTAAGAAGAATGGCAACTAGGCCAGTACCCTAGGAGCAGTAGCAGAATTTGGTCCTTATTATCAAGCAGTCTACAGTTAGCAAGAGTAGACCTAAGTATTCATATCCTTCCTTTTCAGAACTCTCCATTCCCTTAAAGGAACATTAATATCTTCAAACATAATAGTGGAGAGGTTGCTAAAATTCAACTGATGAGCACCAGGTTTAGGATCAATCATGCGTGGCATGTGTTTTATCATAAGAGAAGGCCAGCCAATAGGTTCTTTGTTTTTCAAGGGCATTGGCTATCCCCGTGTCCTTAAAGGAAGCCTCATGGCATTTCACCCCCTAGAAAGAACCCCCTTGTGCACTAATTCGTACAACAATTTGTGAAAAAGTGTCATTTTCCCTTTAAGAACCTTTCTTGGTTGTGCAAAGACCCTCCCTTGTGTGTACTTAGATGTGAGCAAACAATTTTCATCTTTTGTCCACATGTATTCACCTAGACCATCAATTGGAATATGAAAAATTTCATGAATGCGGACATTATCAAATATTAATTCAACCCCATCGACAGAGGAAGTAGAAACGTTATCTTCTAACACATTTACGTTCACATAAAATTCAAATACCTCATTTTCATAGACCTCTAACCTTGTGTCTAGAACCATCCAACCTTGAAAGTACAACAAGTCAAGCACCTTTTAACCACATCTAAAGTCGGAACCTCGGGATGAGAGGTTGTCCCCCTCAAAACTGCTTTAGACCCAAAATACATTTCCTTCTCCATTGCCAAGTACTTAGCCAAATTCTTATTTTTTGTGGGGGAGAGAGGAACTAGAGGAAATAGAACCATCAGGTGCCTCATCACGGTCTGAATCAAGAACAATAGGAGACTGAGGGGAGTGAACCAGAGACTTATCGGTGTGATGACATTTCTTGCTTGATTCAACAACCTCATTGAGTTGGGCCTGACTAGCGTTTCGTGTGAATGAGACGTGGATAATGGTCTGCTTTTGATCAATATGCTTGCATGGTTTCTAAGGAACAATTTTGCGTAGTTGATTAAGGGGAACCTTATCGATGTTTAGGTTTTGTTAATAAGTGGTGTGGGTGGGCATTGGGGTAAGAGTGGATGTAGGGAGAGGGATTTCTTGGGATAGTTGTGGGACTAATGGTCTTGAAGGAGTGGATATTTGGGAAAGAAAATTAGAGTTAGGGTTTTCGACAGGCGGTGGAGATGGTGAGGGAGTGAAAGGGTCGCTGGAGGCGCATAGTGGTAGACGAGAGCATGACCCGATCAAAGATGGTGACCGGTGAGGATGGAATTGATGAGGCGGAGATGAATGTGTGGTGGAGGTGACGCCTTCCCCCCCGAGATGATTCCCTAGGTGAACCGGGCATGGATGCCTTTTCCGGTGAGGAGGAGTCCTCATCAACGGAGTAGGAGACTAGGTTTCGTGGTGTAGACATTATGAGGGTTTATGGGTTTGACGGGATTTAGGGTACGTATGTGAGAGACGAGTGTATAGGATTATTGGTAATGAAGGAGTAATGATGGGATTCTGACATTTGATCGAAAGTTTAATAGACGGTTGAGTTTCGTAAAAGAGTAGTGACTATGGATTATTGATAATGAGTTTCCCGCGTAAATGTCAAGGTTTTAAAGGTGGGTGTATTTAGATGGACCAAGTTCATAAGCTTTTTTCAATACAAAATCAAATGTTGGAATGTGATGCAAAATGGAATATAATGAGGATTGATGAATACCTATTAAGACGAGAATATGTTCCTTGACAAGAGAGCTCCTTTGCAACATAGTTACAGAAATCTGAGGGTAATATTATTAGACCTGATTGGAGTGTTGTCTTACTGTAAATGTATACGTGTGACAAGGTACAAAGATGAGTTAATGACAATTATGTGCTGAGATCATTCTTCAATTCTTTCATCATGAATTTTCCTTGTAAGAGAAAAGTCATTCTTGATACACCATCCACAAGGCCAGTCGATTTTGTTGAAATTGTTCTCTTCCAAGTGCTTTGGTAAAGATATCGGCAACCTGGTCTGTAGTCATATAAAAATTCATAATGCTGAGTCCATTCTCCACATTGTCCCCGAGAAAGTGGTGTACATATATATGCTTTGTTCGTTTGTGTTCGACTGGGTTATTTTCCATATTCATAGCACATGTGTTGTCGCATCTGATAGGTATACAACCTACTTTAATTCTAAAATCTTCAAGCTACTGCTTTATCCATAGGATTTGAGCACAACAAGAAGCAGTTGCGATATATTCAGCTTCAGCAGTTGATAGGAAAACCAAGTTCTGCTTCTTTGTAGCCCAAGACACTAGGCATGCTCCCATAAAGTGATCCATTCCTGACGTGCTTTTTCTATCCACTAGGTATCCGGTGTAGAACTAGGTTCACAGTTCTTTCAAGATATCGTAGAATCATTTTCACAGCTTCCAGACGAGATTCTTTTGGGCAACATTGAAAATGTGCACATAAACCAACGCTGAACACAATGTCGGGCCTGTCAGAAGTTAAGTATATGAGGGATCCGATCATTCCTCTATATTTTTTGTTTTTCACTAAAGACCAGGTTCATCTCTTTCAAGCTTGGTTGTCGTGCCAATTAGGGTATCATTTGTCTTAGCTTCATTCATCTCAAACTTCTTAAGCAACTCTTTGATATATTTTTGCTGATGAATTGAAGTACTAGATGATGACTGCTTGATCTTAAGTCCTGGGAAGAAGTTGAGCTATCTCATCATACTCATTTTAAATTCATTGCTCATTAGTTGTGCAAATTAAACCCTGTGATCTGCATCTATTCCTCCAAATATGATGTCATCTACATACACTTGAACTTTGAGTAAATCTTTACATTGCTTTCGAAGAAATATCGTCTTGCCAATCTTGCCTCTTGAGTATCCATGTGTAAGAAGGAAGCTTGATAGTCGATTGTACCATGCTCTAGGTGCTTGCTTCAAGCCGTACAGTGCTTTGTCTAGCTTGTAGACAAAGTAATTGGGGTCAAGACTTTCAAAGCTAGGCGGTTGTTTCACATATACCACTTCTTGAAGAAACCCATTTAGAAATGCATTTTTTACGTCCATCTAATAAAGTTTGAACTCCATATGGGCCGCAAATGTGATCAACATCCTAATTGCTTTGATTCTTGCTACCAGAGAAAATGTTTTATCATAGTCTATCCCTTCTTCCTGATTGTATCCTTATGCGACTAACTGGCTCTGTTCTGTATGACTTTTCCTTGTTTATCAAGTTTGTTTCTGAATACCCATCTAGCTCTTATACAGTTCTATCATGAAGTTGAGGAAACACGTTCCAAACCTTGCTGCATTCAAACATAATCAGTTCTTCTTGCATGGCGATAATCTAATGCAGATCTAGGAGGGCTTTTTTGAAGTTTTTTGTTCACTTAAGGACAAGTAAGCTTAAAAGGAACACATGTTCCTTAGTTTAGATCTGTAATGAATCCCTGGGAGTAAGAATGTTTTGCACTGGATGAGAGCTCTGGTGTTTCCAATTTCTTGGCTGAATTGTTTGTGCGTTTTCTCTGGAAGATGGACCAGGTTTTATGGGACTTTCCTCATTAGTTGTATCTACTATCTCAGGAGCATTCAAAACTGATTCGGGAGCAAGTTCATTTGGAGAGTCATCATCAGATTTGATTACTTTAGGTTGCTGTGGATTTGTCATACCTATTCATGCTCATCATCTTGCGAGTTCCTTTTGATTGAGTTATTTCTTCATCAAAGATGATGTGGACACTTTCCTCTACACGATTTGATCTTTTGTTGAACATTTTATAGGCCCTGCTTTGTGATGAGTACCCAAGGAAGATTCCTTCATCGCTTTTGGCATCAATTTTTCTATTGCATTTTTTGTGTTATTGTGCACATAAAAGAGACACCCAAATGCTCTGAGATGTGCTAAGTTGGGCTTTCTTCCTTTCAACAATTCATAAAGAGTTTTGTTTAGTACTGATCTGATCATACATCCGTTGGTAAGATAATACGAAGTACTACTGCCTCAGCCCAAAAGACTTTAGAAGATTACTTGATATTAGCATGGTGCATGCGATGTCTTCCAAGGTTCTATTTTTGTGCTCAACTACACCATTTTGTTGTGGTGTTCTTTGTGGAGAGAAGTTGTGATAAACCCCATTTTGGCACAAAATTGCAAGAATTTTGAATTTTCAAACTCTAATCCATGATTTGAATGAATGCTAGTGATATCACTTTTAAACTTCTTCTAAACCAGTTTCACAAAATTTTTAAATATGTCATATGTTTCCTCTTTTGTTGCAAAGAATATGGTCCAAGTGAATCTGGTGTAGTCATCCACAATTACAAAAATATATTTTTCCCTCCTCTACTTTGCACACAAATTGGGTCACATAAATCTATATGAAGTAGTTCAAAAGGCTTGGTTATACTTACCATTGCTTTTGGCTTGAACGAGGACTTCACATGTTTTCCTTGAGCATATGCTCCACATACTTGATCATCATTGAATCTCTTAGTAGGTAACCCTTTGATGAGGTCTCCTGATATGAGCTTGTTAATTTTTGAGAAACTTATGTGTCCTAGCCTCTTATTCCAAAGAAGAGAGTTGTCAATAATAGCACTGGGACATTTTAGTGAATTCTCTTTAGGACTAATGATGTCTGCTTTGTATACATTCTTATTCCTCTTTCCACGAAGAACTAGTTTCCAGAGATTGAATTGAACATTCTCCGTTCATTTGAAGTGAACATCACATTGTTTCCTTTTTTGCACATTTTAGACACACTCAACAAATTGTGTTGTAGTTCTTTAACGTAGTACGCATTGTCTATTGCTTCAGTGTAATTGAGTCCAACCTTTCTTATTCCCTGAAATTTATCATTTTTTTCCATTTCCGAAGGCTACATTTCCACTTTTGTAGTTACTCAGTAAGATGAAGTTATTTTTGTCACCATTCATGTGTCTGGAGAACGCAATGTCTAGGTACCATTACTTCATCTCTCCTCCCACCAGTTCGTGCATCAATATTCAGAGGTTAGTTTGGGTAGGGAAATCCACTTAGGTCCCTGTTTATTTAAAAAAGGATGAATGAGATTTTTCTTATACTATCTTGGTTAGGGTTAGGTTTCGAAATCAATTTCGTGATTCCTTCCCCATATGGTTTTCAAAAAACCCTTAGATTATTCTCCTGAGCTATTAACCTTTTAGGGCATGTGTTACTCTTATGTACGGCTAGCCCACATTGAATACATAGACAATCTTTGTTGGGATTTGTGATTTCAATAGACTTCCGGTTAATCCTATTCCATGTCTAGTGGATGATTGACCCTTTTGGATATTGTCAAGCATGATGGAAGATCTTGTCCATCTCATAGTATGCTCTGCTTCCATCTTAGTGATATGAAGATCTTTGTGGAGAACTTTATTCTTTTTAGTCATTGAGTATAGGTCATTAATTGTTTTTCTCAATATTTTTATTTTCTTTTCTTAAAGATGCACAGCCATCCATAAGTCCATAATTTGTTCTCTTTTAGAACTAGTTGACTGGTATGAATCTATAAAAGTATTTAATAGAGATTCAAGTTTTCTCTTAGAGTATGAATGAAGATTTTCTTTGATGTGATGAAAGCTTACCTTGGATTGTTTGTCATCTACTTCATCTTTTTTAAAATTTGTTCTTGCCATCAGTGCCAAAATTGTTTCCTAATATTGACAAGTATTTCTTTTGTCTTGTACTTTTGTTAAGAAGACTAGTGCAAGAAAGTCATACTTGTCTGTCTCTTCAATTGCCAGTATGACTGATTTCCAAAGTTTCTATCTCCATACTCTTCCTCAGATTGATTTCCATAGTTGCAAATGCTCTTTTTACCGAGAGATGAACTTCTTGATTGGCCAGCCTCCTATTTGTGGAAATATACTTATCATTCTTCATTTCCTAGTTTTCTTTAGATTGTTTCTCTTGCCCTCCAAGGCCCATAGTGGAAACTTTTTGATAAAGTAATCTGGACTTTCACATTTGTGATAGACCTGCTCCTTTGGATCCTTCACAGTTGAGTTTTAAAAATTCATTCTCTAAAATACTTTTCCTTTATTTAGCATTCTAGAGAATGGCTTGGTCATTAGTATGGTGTTTTCATCCTTGAAATCTTCTAGTGTTGTAGCCTTGAGATCCAGGTTCTTATCTTTTCTCATTCCTCTAATTTCCTTTTCTTAGCTTTTCTTGAGTTCATAGGTCATAAGATTTCTAATGTCATCCATAGTTAGCTTATCTATGTGACGTGCTTCTGTGATACTTTTCTCTCCCAAGATTCTTGAAGAACACTTAGAAGTTTTCTGACGACCGTTCTATTAAGAGTTACTTCTCCTAATGAGTAGATTTCATTAATGATTGCAGTAAACCTGGTATGCATATCTTGAATTGTTTCACCTTCTACCATTCAAAACAAACTCACATATTGCCTATTCAAATTGACAATTTTAGACTTCTTTACCTGAGTTGTCCCTTCATGAGTGGTTTGTAGTATTTTCCATAGTGATTTTGCATCCTGACATGATGAGATCCGATTGTACTCATTTGGACCTATAAATCATATCAAAATCTTCTTAGCCTTAGCATTGTTTTGAATTGCAAGTTTATTCCCAGCATCCCATTCCTTCCTTTCCTTTGGTATCTTAGTGATTCTATAAGTTCCCTTTTTCATGGGCATGGTTAGTCATCCAAGACAACTCCCCATAGGTATGAACTTTCTTCTATAAAGTGATCCATCATGCGGTTCTTCCACCATCCATAGACTTTCCATTGAACAATGGTTGTCAAGTTTGGGAAGTTCCTTCTTGTGGTGTAGGTGGTGCAACCATTGATCCTTTTCAAGATGCGAGTCTTCTAATGTAAAGACCTACTCTGATACTAATTAAATAAAGCTTACCCCTATACAAGAACCAGGTTCTTGTACATTTACCAAAATAAACAATTGCAACACAATAAAATAAAGATTGTATCACTGAAACCTTCGTCCCTCAAAGAAAGGAAAAAATCACACCGCAGTTTTATTACCTTTAAGCACAATTCAAGATTACAACTCAATAATCAATGAACTAACTCTAGTACCTTTACTCTCTATCGATTAACTATAATCGAAGACTCTACTCTCAAAAAAGTTAAACTCGCTTCTTGTTATAATTCTCTCGAACTCACTCTCTTTCTCTCTTAGAATACACATCTTAAACACTGATTCAAGACAAACCAATGTAACACTATACTTCAGAAAGAAGTACTAGATCCTAACTCTAGTACTTCTTTCTTTCACTTTCTTGATCTCCTTGATGATTCGACCTTTGCTTGGAATAATTTTTCTCAATTTGTTATTTCTCAAAGGCAACTATTTCTCTCTTTTGTTCTGTCCTTTTATAGAGGTTGGTTTTTTCCTTGATCAACTTCTACATGGAAAGAAATAAGTTTTCCTAGATATCTAATCAGTTTCCTTATAGAACTTGTTTACCTTCTTCATTTTTGGTCTAGGAGTCTTCTGCTTTTATTGTTTTCCTCTTTTAATTTGGCTGGCTGTTTTGGACACGCTTTTGCTTTTTTATCTCTGAATAAGTGAACTCTTCCCGCCCCTTCATATTAAGTTTGGTATGTGTTATGTGAACCTTGTTCATGTTGTCATCATCAAAAGTATTTTGATTAATTCATTATTCACAATATATGCCCTCTGGGTGTGGCTTATGGAGGAATATTTTTAAGGGATGAGATTATTTTAGTGCTAACATCTCATTTAAGGTAGGATATAGGAGGAGGTTTAGTTTCTAGGGACAAAGGTGGTGTGGGGGTGATATTACTGAAAGATGATCTCCTGATTCTGTTCTTAATATCATGTGAAGGAAACTTGACGCTACACCTAATTAGGGGAACACAAGGAAAATAGAACTTTTGGGATTTTACATTTAGAAGGGATTTCCACAATTGGGAGGTAAATGAGTTTCAAAGGTTGTTGGCGCTACTTTTTAGGAAAGGTACTCCAGTGGATAAACCCGATGCTTTGTGGTGGGTTTGGGCAACAATGGATTTCTCTTAGTTAAGTTTTTTTTATGAATTTTTTTTTATTAGGGAGAAGGTTAAGTTTCTAGGTTATGTAGTATGGATTCCACAAATGTTGAGAAGGTGTATTTTTTTTTCTTGCCCAACTTCTAGAGTGGTGATCTTGATGGCGGAAAATCTGAGAAAACGGAAGATTGTTTGCATCAGATGGTGTATCATGTGTAGGGAAGCAGGAGAGGACATCGATCATCTTATTCTTCATTATGATATTACAATGAGGTCATGCTGGGATTTGTCTAGGTGGTTTTAAACTTCTTGGGAAAGGCCAAAATCTTTGAAAGATTTGATGTTTTGTTGGAGGAGTGGGAGAAAGAGGAGAAGATGTAGGGCATGGAACATGGCTCATCTTGTGTTGATGTGGGTTTTTTGGGGAGAGAAATAATAGAGCTTTTGAGGGGATAGAGTCTATTTTTACTATGCTTAGAAAAGGTGTCCGGTCATTTATTTTCTTTTGGTGCACTCGTAAAGTTCTTTGTTGTTGAGAAGTGATGCAAGCCAAGTTTAACCTTGCGCAAGAAGCCAAGATATGGAGTTGGTACACTTTTCGTCGAGTCGGGAAGCTTGGAGGGTTCTTGGAATGAAGAGTTAAAGTTCAAGAACATACTAAAGTGGAAGTACAAGGGAGAAGGGAGAAATAGGTTATTCTTAAAACAACACAAGACTTTTGACTAATAAGACTAGGAAGATCGTTAACTCATTAAGGGTATTCTTTTAATCATCACCATTATTTCTTTAGTCTTAGCCTATTCTAGTATAAATACTATAATATGTCATTTTGGTAGGTAGATTATATTTGTGATATTGAGATTATGAGTGATACACTAGAGTCTAGAGAGAGTTGGGGCTATGGCCTTTATTGCTATTCCATGTTTATAAATTGCTGGCTTGACAAAGCTTTCCTCTTGAAGGTTATCTTCTAGTTAGGTGCTTGTTGGATTCTATTAATCGCGGGTTTAAGGTTTCTATTGCTATAGTTTTCAATTAATCTCCATCTGGTGTTTTTTCTATCCTTCTATTTTTAATTCTTGTTCTTAGTGTTATGGTTTCAATTTTCACATTTCAGTTTTATATCAAGAAGAACGAGTGGAGTTTGTAGAGAATCATGTCTTTTTTGTAGATTCTTAACCTTTTGGTATACAATGAAATATGTTTACCTTATAAAATAAAGAAAATGAAACATTTCCCTCAATCCCAAATTCTAACCATTATAACAAAATTGTTTTGATATTATATACAATATTATTAATGATTCACTTAGAAATAACATATCCATTATGAGTTTATCTTTTACAGAAACACTAATAATTTGTTTTTCAGGTCCATTTCATTTCAATGTTGAGGTTTTTTTTATTAAGTAGATTCATTGCTGGTGTCAAGAAGATGCTAAGTGTCATCTTCATTACTATCACCTATGCCAAAGTAGGAAGCTGACAAGCAACAAAAAAAGTCTATACTTAAAAACTATTTAGAATATTAGTTCTTGGAAACAAAAGAAGAAGTAGTCTATGTGGATGGAGATAACAAAATAAAAATATTTTTCGGGGAAGGTACCGGGGGATAGTTTGTCCCAGCAGAACAGAAGTATATATTGGATTCTTACGGGTCTCGTTATCATTCTTGAACTTACCAATCAGTTTGTCATAATCCCATTGCATTGCACTCCCATAACATTCTTTGTGTCATCCATCCTTTGTTGAATATGTATTTCACCTTTATCTTCATGCCATGCTTATGAAGAATTAGAAGTTAATATTTGAGTTTCCAACATTTAGGCACCATATATAACATCATTTGGTCTCACTTTTTCTTGTTCTTCTTATAATGTTAAACTTGTAGTCCATATTCCGTCTTATTTCTACTTATCCTAAAAACTATGATCTCTAGTATTCATCTCCATAATACCAGATTTTGGTTAACTCCCTTTCTAATTTTTTCAATAATTACGATACGATTTGCAGATAGCAATTTCATGCACCATGAAACATTAATTTTTATTCTTTTGGTCGACTAACTTTGTAATTTTTTCTTATGTATCGACATGGATGCATTCTTCTCCACTTGTTTGGCCTCCTTTGTCCTAATGAAATATTAAACAACTTAATTAGCCATTTTACTATAACCTCAATAATGCATTATCCTATATACCATATAAACTACATGCCTTTTTTTATGAGCAACTTTCACATATAGTAAAAATAAAAAACATATTTGTATGTTATAGCTATAGTTTGCATAATTGCACTCCATAGAAAATTTTATGTTTGTTATAGAGCTTGTGATTTGTATAATTCACTATACGTATACGAATGGCTATTACTATGTATATTTCGCTATACATATACGAATGGCTATTAATATGTATATTTCAGTATACATATACGAATATGGTTATTAATATGTATATTTCGGTATACATATACGAATCAATTGTATAATATGTGTTTGTATAAAACGAGAAAGAAAGAAAGACAAAAGAAAATTGGGCAGGGAAAGATTTGTATTTGTATAATTTTAAGTGTATAGGATGAAAATATATGTATTTGTATTTGTATATATACAATTTTCTCTCGCTTTATACAAACAAAAACACAATTTATACATTTGTGTTGTATAAAGTGAGAGAGGCGAGGTGAGCAAGATTTGCTGGGAGAGAGGCGACTGGCAAAACAGTTTGCGACAAATTAGAATTAAATGAAACAGTGTTTATAACATTTAATTTGAATTAATAGTTTTCTATTTCATACCATTTTCCCTTTTTTTATCCCTCTTATTATTATGTCATTCTTGAGTAGTATATCTAAGTCTAGGTGTGTATCTAGGTTTGTATGGGTGACAAATGAATGAAGATTTATCCTCAAGAGTTGATCAAAATCGCATTCCCATCCTCATGATTTACCCTTTCATCCTCTAGTATGTTTTTGTGGCATCTTGGTACAAGTCAAAGATTTACCTCAGGTTGGGTGTCATCTTGTCTGATCACTTTTAGGGCTTCTCCATTTTTTTTATTTTGCTTTAGTAGGTTTCGCATATCCTCATTCCACCATTACTATTCTTTTGACACATGTAAAGTTTAATGTCTTGTATGGTTTCACCTATTGTGTGCGTTACTTGTTCAACTTAATATTATATACTTCTTTTTTTAGCATTCCCCTCCTAGTATGTCGGATTTCTGAAAGACCATTTATTAAATTACTTGTTGATTTTGTTTTTTGACTTATAACAATTGACATTGTAGGTAACTCTCGTGAAGATGGTAAACGAAGCAACTACCAACATTCCAAATTGGTGAGCAGAGCAGTGATATTATACTATTTGAAGCCCAACCTACATAAAACAAACAATTCTGTTTTTTACTCACAAAAATGTTATACATGCAAGGTTTATAATGGAAATGTTTATCTAGTAAACATCTTTTTGTTGAAAAACTATATGCATAACGGAAGCATACCCGAATTTTTTTCGTTCGAAATTTCTTATCACATATCATCATCTGTGAAATAGATACACGAATCAAGAACAAAGAACAAAATTCTAAAACTATTTACATTATCTCAATACTCTTTTTTAAAAATTAGCATATTTATGTATACATTGAATATTAAAATTCAAAACATACCTTATAGATATTTATGCATCTTGAACAACAAATTTTGAAGAAAAAATAATCACTCATGCAACATACATGTATTGTGTCAGATATTCACTCTAATAAATTAAGAACTAGAGCTAACTCAGATGGAGAGTATATTGTTAATTTAAACCAAGTGAATATCATTATCCCTAGATCCATTGATCCAACCATATATTACTCAGATAGGGAGAGTCAATACAAATTATCAAAACTAGAGATTAAATCTAGTGACTTGTACTAATTTCATCCAACATGGAGGAAGGTCTAAGCCAACACGTGAACTTAATACTTCACTAGAATTTAGTCATCCATAGAGAACACACTCTATCACCTTTGTATCATAATCAAGTAATTTTTCATTTAAATTAATTTTCAAGATTCAAAAATATCTAAAAAAAAAATAACTTCATCTAAAAAACCTCAAATTTCCAAATCACTTCATAACTATGAATATTTTTAATTTGACCGTTTCTGATGAACCTACTGATTTCAGATCAATTAGAGTTTAAAAATAATTTTATCTCCAAAGTTATGATTAAATTCAGATTGAAACGATTTAAGAAAAATAATCAGATCCATATCCTTATCATATATCAATTCATGTTAACTCATCATGTGTAATCATGGACCACATTTAACATAAATAAAACTGATATAAAGGATTATATTCATACTAAATCACATTTTAATTCCAAAGAGCGACTTAAAAAACCATTTTAAGGGCCTCAAAACTATAACCACATAGCAATGAGTATTTCTTACTAGTCTGTCACCAATGAACTTACCAAATTTCAGGTCAATTGGAGTCTATAAAAAATATTTTCAAAGCTATGACCAAATTCAAATTCAAGTGGTTTAAGTATCTTTAGGAATTAAAATAATATGACTTTATCAAATTTTAATCCGACAAACTACCTAAAACCAATCTAAATAATTTTTGATGGAACCATCAAATTTCGAGTCAATCATAGATCAGAAAATTCATGACCACCTAAACTATGACCGAATTTGAAAAATAATAATTTTAGACCTAGTTTAAGATTAAAATAACATCATTCGGATTTTCATTCTATTTTTATAATTATCTCATGAGCATGAAACATACATTGTGTCCTTCCTTTGGCTAAGACACTCAATACCTTCTTATAATAAATTATTCTCTAAATTAATACATTTGAGAATCCAAGATATTATGTTTCTCTCTTTTTGAGTGAAAACCTCGATATCTCTACTCGTGAATTAATTAAGCATCACTAGTATTTTAAGGTAAATCACATTTATGCAAATAAATATTTGCCACTAATATTCACTTAGAATAATTTATTCAAGATGAATTGAGGATCTTCTAATGACTCAAATAAATAGAACACTTTAGTGAATCCTATTTATTAATCATAATTCTCAATTCATGTAGTACAAAAATATATTATCACATGTATAAAGTCTAAAGAATTTTCAACGATTTCAAATAAATAAACCACTTAGTGATAACTATTTATCAACCAAAAAATTCTTAGTTTATATATATATATATATATATATATATAATGAATAATATGCTCAAATAATTATTGAACAAAAAGAAATAAAATAATCCAATTGACCGGAATAGTGTCTGTCACCGCCACTTAATAAGGTTTGGAGTCAACAATTAGTCAAGAACAAATTTTATAAAGTTAAAAAAATACTTCACAATCAGTTAATGATTATTTGTTCATCAACAACCTCTATGATTCCCTTTCTTATTAAGCTTTGCAAACTTGATGGATTAATAAGAAACAATCCTATAAAAATTTCAACTAGCTGCCGAAAACAAAAAATCAATTACATGTGCAGAAATTCGTACTGACATTTATTAAATAAAATACATCCATTGAACTTTAACTTTTCTTTTAATTGATAAACAAATTCAATTTGGGTTCCACTAATTTAAAAATAAAAGACTTCGAATAATCATTAGGACAAGTGTTTACTGTTGCTGTCCATTCCCACGTGAAAGTGAAAAATTGTCGCCAACACGTTTTGCCCTCTTGATCATCTCATTATCAAGCTTTGCGAATTTGATGGATTAATAAGAAACAACCCTACAAAAATTGCAACTAGCCACCGAAAATAAAAAATCAATTACATGTGCAGAAATTCGTACTTTCATTTATTAAATAAAAAAAATTCATTGAACTTTAACTTTTCTTTTAACTGATAAAAAGTTTTCAATTTGGGTTCCATTAATTTATAAATAAAGGACTTCAAATAATCATTAGGTCAAGTGTTTACTATTGCTGTCCATTCCCACATGAAAGTGAAAAACTGTCGCCAACACGTTTTTCCCTCTTGATCATCTCACAATTTAAGAGCGTATGTACTTTAGCCAATGAATCAAAAACCTTCAAGTTTCATCTGATTCGTTCTTTTCACGATAAAAATATGTTTACCAACCAAGAATCATACATACAATTTCACATACATATATTTTATGTTATCTATAAAGATGTAAGACGGCTCTTGATGCCAATTGTTGGAAAATTATATGCACAACAGAAGCATATCGGAATCATAGAACTTACATGAATAATAGACAACACATAGTTTATGCTAGAACAAGTACAATCCTGTTAGACCACATAAACTTTCTGAAATTTAATTCAAGAATTACCTCTTGAAGCGTGATCAAATGTCTTCAAGTGAATCCACAAGCTAGTCGACAAGCTAGAACTTTCAAGAAAATTCACAAGTTAGTCCACAAACTGGACCAGAGTTCTGTGGTCTTCTACAGTGATCCCAAGTTTACTTCCGAACTCACTCAATACTTGGGTGGACAAGTATTTTATAAAAAAGTTATATCAATTCAAGGTTTAAAAGAATTCCTATTTATAGAGATTTCTTCCTAGTCCAAGGAGAAGGAATACCATGTCTTTCCTTAGAATAGAAAAAGATATGTATATCTCCCTTTCCTTAGAATAGAAAAGTCATGTCCTTCTTCCTTTCCTTAGAATAGAAAAAGTGATATACTTCTCCCTTGCTTTAGAATAGAGAAAGACACATATTTATCCCTTTCCTTAGAATAGAGAAAGACACATACTTCTCCCTTTTCCCTTTAGAATAGTTTCTGAGTTCTAGTTAAATATGGGCACGGTAGGGACCACAAAATTAATTACTGAGCCTTCCTATATTAGAAATTATTTCAAATAATTAATTTGAATTACTCTTACCATAATAACTTACAAATCATTCCACTAGAAATTCTTAATTGCGCTCTTCTATTTATATTTTGAAATTACCCATTAAACACATATGTTATTTCCCATGTTAAGATTACATATACTAATCAATAAATTAAATTACTGACAAACTTAATTCAATGATCAATCTCCTTTAGATGACTGCTTAACTTATTTCATATGTCGGATTCATAAATCCACTTGCAAGGTTTGACACGATGAAAACTTTTAAGCTTTCTCAAAAAGGCATATCATCAATCTCTATATCGAGACATGGATTCCATCAACTAATTTATTATTTCACCAATCTTTATATATTATCATCATCCAATCTACCAGGTATACTTCCATCTTAGAATCTCACCTTTTAATAAATCAAAACAATAATTAACATATACAGATATCAGCATTAAGAATATAAGTACATTTAATAGATTAGAGAATCTGCTTTTGTCAGTCAGTCTAAAACAGCTATCTCTACTCAGTCCCGTTCAATACATATAAAAAGAACTAGCACAAGAAGTTGGAACTATATCATTCCCATAATCAAGATAAACTACATATAATCTTGTGCTACAATCGTACCGATGACATGTCCAATTCCCATCTTAGATTGTGAACAAAAAACTTTATACTTATAAGAACCTATGATTTAATCCTCTGTGTATAAGCTTAAACTCTATATCCTAAATCATCTACTATATAAGTAAACATACACTATAAATGACCATATGATCTATTAAAATTGAATAAATAATTATTCTATAATAATTACTATATCTAAACACATGGTTAATAGTCTATATTCCAACACTTTTGATAAATGAAATATAGGCGGTTAAATCTTTTCTTTTTCACTTCTTTTGTCCACCACAAGGAAGAGTCCACAAAGAATATTTCTTTAAATCCTGATAGACATTTAATACCATTAAATTAGACAATCAAAATGTGTTTTTATGTCAATGGTCCGGGTATTCTATGTATCAAAATATATATTAATAGAGAACGCATAATTCAACCCTCAATTTCAAAAAAGACTTTTTAACTTTATTAGTCTTTTGACACGTGCGTTGCACGTGATTACCAATTCCAAAAATATATGTTCTAATAAATACTATTGTTTATTTAAGCAAAGATTTGAATAATAAACTTAGTACAAAATAATATTGCAGATTCTTTTGTGAATGTTCAATGTGTATCATCATATATATCTCTTATTCAAGCGAACCTATGAAGATGGTCAATGAAATTTTTTATTAGTTAAATGTAATAATATTATATTTATTTTAATTTGATGAGGTCCAATGATGTAATTAGTTGTATCTCACTAATATAACCTTGTAGACAATATTTGTTGTGTATATAAAAATTAAACTAATACAAACTTCAATTGGCATTAATACAAGTCATATGAACTTTTCTTCATCTAAAATACTAAAATATTAAGAAACACTAAATAAGTAAAACAAAAGGGCAATGTTTATATAGTATTAACTATTTTGAAGAAAAACTTTCTGATAATCTAAATCGCATAAGTAGCATTGATAAAAAAAAAGTCATTCTTTTGTTTTGAGCATAAAAAAAATTGTGACAATTCTCTAAATTTTGGAAAAAGATATTCAGAACCATATAGCTATATCACAAGATAAATTGTAAACAAAAATAAATGAATTTAGACTACATCATGTTAACTTCATATATTGGAACATTACATACTAATGTATATATTAAGAAAAAAATAATTATGATATCATCAAATTTATTTTCCTAAAGTACTTGAGGTTATAGAATATACCCTCTTAGGATAGAACGATTTACTTCATCAGAATAGTTGTACCTCATATTCCGCTAAGCTTTTGTCTCAACCAACAACAATAAATCACACAAAATTTTTAAAATACAAGAAAAAAAAGAGTAGAAGATTAAAAACAATTGTGGTTGAAAAATGAGAGGAAGCCCCTCTATTTTTAGTCAACAAAGGGTAGTATGAACAAATGCTTTTGTGTCTTATCTGATAAGACATGACCTTTCCGAGAAATCACAACCCTTTGAAAAAGTCACAACTTATTGAAAAAGTCACAACTTATCAAAAAATCACAACCCTTTAAGAAAAGTCACAACTCATATGAACAAATATTTTTGTGTCTTATCTGAAAAGTCATGACCTTTCCGAGAAATCACAACCCTTTAGAAAAGTCACAACTTATTGAAAAAGTCACAACTCTTTGGAAAAGTCACAACTCATCGAAAAATCACAACCCTTTGAGAAAAGTCACAACTTATCATTATAGTCACAACTCATCAAAAATGTCATAGCCTAAGTTAGGGATATTATAGTAATTTAACATTCAAGTTAGGAGTTCATGCTTTTAAGGTAATATAGAAATATAGATAGATATAGATAGATGTAATACCCTTTATTTTTGTCCCAATTGAATGACATGAAGAGTGTACTTTACTCACCAATAGAGCGTGACATAACTCTAATATTTAATATGTTTTTATATCTATTACATTAGACATATTATTTTATTACTTTATTTATGTTTATTTATTTTCAACTCTTTTTCCCTCCTATCCATTTCTTTCTCCATTGGTCATTTTTTCTAACGCCTCGCAACTCTACTCTTAGAATTTAAATTAGTTGTCGTAAGTATATATGCTTCAACCAAGTGATGTCATACTTTTACATATGTGTTAAGGCCCATTCCTAGGTGTGGAAAGTGTATTGGAAGTGGTTTAAGGTCATACGAGACTTATTGTAGTAAGTTGAGTTTAAAGCCTTTCTATCAGTTAAGTTTTTCACATAAGTTTATGTAAGGGTCACCTTCAAACGATCATATCATTCGACATATAAACAATTACATGGCCTATGACCTATCAAATTAAAAGTCCATGAGTCTTATTTCCAATGCCACCAAGTTTGCATCACTCGGAGTTCAGAGTAAAGAGTTATGACCGTTTTATTAGGTACACTTCTAGCAAAGTTTTATGAGTCTGACGACTACGAAGCTCATTTACAGGTCATCAATTGACGTACAGAATGTAAATGGAGCTTGGGGAATAAAACTTCAAAAACCATTTTTGGTTTGATTCTTATGAATTCATTTACGGGTCGTAAACCCATCTACGGTTTGTAAATTAGACACGTAGAATGATTCCTGAAACTTGTTTTTCGGTCTGATTTTCATGGGAACAAAGCACGAATTGTAAATCAAACAATGAGCCATAATTAGGGCATGTAGAATGAACTTTCGAGGCTCAAATTTAATGCCTAAATTCCACGATTAAAATTCACGGTTCGTAGATCAAACCACTATACGAGATCTCCCTCGTAGAATGTTCAAAAAGGTATTTAATTGAGGATATTTTAGTCTTTTTTCATTCTTCCTAAGCCTAAACCTGATTGTTTTAGCACCTAATATGGAATTATATCATAATATTACCTCAGATTACTATCATATCTTTCTCCCCAAGCGTAAAGCAAGAATTAAGACAAACAAACCTAGGGTTTTATGTTCCTCAATCCAGCTTTCTTCAAGCACTCTTGTTGTCCCAGGTATGTAAGACTATCATAGTTATGGATAAGTTCTTCCTCATGCCTTACATCCACAGTTTCAGTTAATAATATCAAATTTAGGGTTTTAACCCCATGATTCAAGATTATCGAATTTACTCTATAGTTCTACCATTGAATTATGATTTCCTTATAAAGATTTCATTACTTCATATTTAATGATCTTTGATTGTTGTTCATGCTTAATTTGTGAACTCTATTTTGCTAAGAATTATTTGAAAATCTTGACATACAATTTCCTATGCATGGTTTCATGAGTAAAGTAAGTTTCCAGTCTTAAAGTACTATTTCAGAAAGAGTTTCAAGAAAGTAAGAATTGCTTCAAGTGTATTATTTTCATAAAGAAAAAACGTATTCTAGATTTGAGAAAGTACAATTACGTTTCATAAAACCATAGTCTTTTAAAGTAAGTTCAATACAACTATAAAAAGGCATTTTTTAGTATTAACTCAACACCAGGATTATCAGTTTTCCCCTTAAGTGGGACCTTTTTTTCCTAAATGGAACATTAGAGAGTTAATGAGATTATTGCATTGTTTTGACAGTAGTATTGAGTACCAAGTTGGGTAAGGCTTGGATAATCTAAACCCCAATAACTATGCCATCAGCATAGGATAGGATCGTGCCGTTAGTTTAGACGACACCTCAGAAACTCCATAAGGGCACAAATATTAGGTCCATTAGTTAGTTCGTCCTATACTCTGACAAGGCATAGGATGTATCTACGTACGAGGACAAGATGTTGTATCATCATAATTCTTAAAGTGATGGTTGTCGGTTATAGCAACTCCCCAAGAACTATAAATTATGTTATTTTCAACATTTACTATTGTTGCATATAGTTTTAACTACAAAGCTTGGTTGTAAAAGTACATATTGATAATGCTCAAATTTCATCCTCATAACCAATTAAAAGAGCAAATGGTCGAAGTCAATAAAAATAGCCAACTAAGATTCGGGGTCGAATGATTTAATTCTCAAAAGGGAACTATGATAAAATGTGGAAATCGAAAGACAAGAATTAAAGGATAAATAGATAGACACAAAAAGAGGAAACAAAGAGCAACCAAAGGGTATATTAAACCCTAGGACCTTAATTCATTAATCTTATAATGAGCACCTAACTCTTATGACGACCTCAAGGGAATTGGATCCCCAAGCAATCGACGTTTCTAAACAACAATCAACAAAAGCTTAACCAAGCTCTCAACACCAAACATGAGTTTTCAGTCATCATTATTCAAAATAGTCTAAGTCTAAAATGAACCTAATCTGCCTATTTATAGTTTTAGGGCTTTATTACATGAAAGGGACAAAAAGTGACCCGAAATGACCATTGGGCGAGATAAGTCGAGCTCACCCAACTCACTTGGCGGCTCACCCTTCTGCTCGGCGATGGATCCTACTGGGTGGCTACTCCTATCCACGTTTTGTAACTTTGGGCGGGATGGGGACATCGCTCAAGCCCTTGGGCGATCCGCCGATTGGCCCTGTCTCACCAAAAGGGTCAGTACTCCCCCATTCCTCAAGACATATCCTTTGTTCTCTATCAACATCATCCCAAGGATCTCTAATTTCATGAATAATCCTTGCATATTTTGAAGGTCTCGTGCTTGGATTCTAGTGAATGGCCTTGATGGAATCTAGATTGCATCATTCTCTGCTTCTTGAAAAGAATTTATCCTGAAATTCGACATATCATCATCATCAATAGTAAGAAATGGGGACAGGTCACACACATTGAAAGTGTTGTGCACTTGATACTCCAGGGGAAGGTCAATCTTGTAGGCGTTTTTGTTGAGTCTTTCACGCACTTGAAATGGACCATCACCTCTTGGCATCAATTTTATCTTGCGATGAGTGGGAAATCGCTCCTTGCAAAAGTGTACCCATACCCAATCACCTGGTTCAAGCTTAACCCTCTTGCGACCCTTGTTAGCCTTTTTGGCTACTTCTTAGTTCTTCTTCTCTAAGTGCAGCCGCACCTTTTTATGAAGCTTCTTCATTGCTTCAGATCTCTTGGTCCCATCTAAGCTTAAGACAACACCTTGAGACAAAGAAGTGAGATCTAAAGGGGTTAGGGAGTTAAAACCATAAACCACTTCAAATGGAGTCATGCCAATAGTTCTATGAATAACTGAATTATAAGCAAACTCAACTAAAGGCAAATGTTCCTCCCATGAGGCCAACTTCCCATGTACTACGACACGAAGCATAGAACCCAAGGTCATATTCACAACTTCAGTTTGACCATTGTTTTGTGGGTGAGAAGAAGTTGAGAACAACAATTTGGTACCAAGTCTACCCCACAATTCTTTACAAAAATGACTAAGGAATTTTGGATCCCAATCACTTACAATGGTTTGAGGAATTTCATGCAATTTAACGACATTTTCAACAAACAAAGATGCCACATTGGAAGCATCATCACATTTATGACCTGGATTGAAATGAGCCATCTTTGAAAATTGATCAACAATAACAAAGATGCTATCTCTACCTCTTTTGGTCCTTGGCAAACCTAAAACGAAATCCATTTAAATATCAAGCCAAGGTCTTTGAGGGGTGGGGAGTGGAGTGCATAAACCATGGGGAAGGAGGCGTGACTTAGCATTTCGACATTCAATACATTGGCCACAAATTCGAGTAACATCCTTGTGCATTTTAGGCCAATATAATTATTCCTCAAGAATTCCCCTAGTTTTATCTACACCAAAATGAACCATTAATCCCCCATTGTAAGCCTCCCTCAGGAATAATTCTCTCCAAGAGCTCCTAGGCACACAAAGTCTCTTTGCCTTAAACAAGAAACCATCAAACTTGGAATAGGGAGTAGAAGAGCTATCCCTCATTCACCCTTCCCTCTCCTATTCCTCACAATCTTTGAATATTTGAGTAAACACAGGATCCTTGGGATACAATGTCTTCAAACATTCAAAACCAATCAATTTAGAAGACAAAGTATTTATCAACACATGTTTCCTAGATAAGGCATCGGACACCACATTTTTCTTCCCCTTTTTGTATTGGATTACATAAGGGAAAGTTTCAAATTCATTTGGCGTGCCTCTTGTTCAACTTTCCTTGGGCTCGAATATGCTTTAGAGACTCATGGTCAGTTCTAATGACAAATTCCTTGGGCCATAAGTAGTGTTGCCAATTACCCAAAGCCCTAATTAAGGCATACAATTCAAGATCATAAGTGGAATAATTCAAAGTAGCACCTTTAAGCTTTTCATTAAAATATGCAATGTGCTTTTGGTCTTGCATTAAGACGGCTCCAATGCCTACTTTACTAACATCACATTCAACTTCAAACATTTTATCAAAATTGGGTAATTGAAACAAAGGAGTGGAACTAAGCATGGATTTTAAAGCCTCAAAAGCTTTGGCTTGTTCCTCTCCCCACTTAAAAGGTTTATCCTTTCGGATTACCTCAATCAAGGGTGCTACTATGGTACTAAAACCTTTGACAAGCCGCCTATAAAAACTAGCCAACCCATGAAAGATTCTAACATCTCTTATGGATTTCGGAATTGGCCAATTCTTAATAGCGTCTATTTTAGACTCATCAACCTCAACCCCCCTTGAACTCATAACAAAGCCTAAAAAAACAACTTCATTAACATAAAATGAATACTTATCAAGATTAGCATAAAGTTGTTCTTTCCTAAGCACATCAAACACACACCTCAAATGCTCAACATGATCATGCATGGTTTTGCTATAAATCAAGATATCATCAAAATAGACAACCACAAATTTCCCTATAAAGGGTTTCATCATATGATTCATGAGACGCATAAAGGTACTAGGAGTATTAGTGAGACCAAAAGGGATCACCAACCATTCATATAGACTGAATGTGGTCTTGAATGCGGGTTTCCATTCATCCCCGGGGTTCATCTGTATTTGATGATAACCACTCCTAAGATCAATCATCGAAAACAAACAAGAATCATTCAACTCATCAAGAATATCATCTAACCTAGGGATATGATGACGATACTTTACCATAATCTTGTTGATGGCTCGACAATCAACACACATGCGTCATGTTCCATCTTTCTTTGGAACCAATAGAACCGGCATGGCACATGTACTCATGCTTTCTCTCACATAACCCTTGTTGAGTAGTTCCTCAACTTTCCTTTGTAGCTCCTTGGTGTCCTCCGGATTACTTCGATAAGCTGGCTTGTTTAGCAATTGTGATCCTAACACAAAATCAATTTGATGCTCAATTTCTCGAAGAGGGAGAAATCCACTTGGACGATCCTTTGGGAAGACATCCTCATAATCCTGCAAAAGAAAGGAAATAGATTTGGGAAGAGAAGAATGAGATTGGTTAGTTTGTAACACATGATCCCTATGTGTGATAAGGATCAAAGAACTCTTGGACTCCACTTCTTCTCTTATCTCCTTGTAATTATCCAACAATACTTGGGCCTTTCCCTTCAACTTCCTCCTTTCCTCTTCTTCATTGCCCTTGGCTGCCATATGTTTCTCTTCACTCCTCCTCTTCTCCCTTAGCTCACTTATCTTTTGATACGCTTCATTGACTTGAGAGGTGACTTGGGATGAAGTACATATTTATGATCATCTAACAGAAATGAATACTTTTTGGTTCTCCCGTCATGTTTGGTTGAACAATCATATTACCCAGGTCTCCCGAGTAACACATGACAAGCTTGCATTGAGACTACAACACATAGAACCTCATCTTGGTACTTTTCAATCTTTACCTTTGCCAACACTTATCTATGAACCCTCAATTCTCCATACTCACTTAGCCATTTAAGCTTGTAAGGTGTAACATGCTTAGTGGTAGAAAGTTTCAAGAATTCCACTAAAGCGGTGCTAGCAACATTTGCACAACTCCCACTATCAATGATCAAGGAACACACATTATCTTTGATAAGACACTTGGAGTGAAAAATACTCTCTCTTTGTCTTGGATCATCCATGGCTTTGCTAATCATCACTCGCCTCACCACATAGATTCGAACGGTATACTCTCCTTCTTGAGGCCAAACTTCTTCCATTGGAATCTTCATCATCAAACCATTAAGAACGACGACATTTTTTCCTCCCACATAGATCTTGTTCCTCATCATCCTCGCGTTCAAACTCATCCTCTTCTTGAGGATATTCCTCACAATCCTTGTCTTGCTCTTCTTCCTCACCAAGATACATTTCCCCTCCTTGAATTAGAACATTCAACCTATTGGGACATTCACGCATGATATGACCCCATCCACTACACTTGTGACATTAAACGCCTTTAGGAAATTTAGTTGGGTCATTGTTACCTTCTCCTCTTGGTGGGTACTTTAGAGTGTTTCCTTCGAAGGGCTTTTTCTCATAAGGCTTCTTGATGTCTTTACCCTTGTTCCAACCCAAAGATGTTAGAACTCCCCCTTTGTTCTTGTTCCCAGAATTTGAGGATGAAATACCCTTGTACTTAGGTACTTTCTCCTTCTTGAGTTCCCTCTCTATCTCAATGGCTGCTTCAAAGACATCATTGAAGGTACCAAACCTATGAATAGTCATCTTAGAAGAAATCTCTTTGTTCAACCCTACCTTGAAGAGAATAATTGCATACACTTCATTCTCGTCGTATTCTAGTTTCAAGATCAAGTTTTGGAACTCATCATAGTAGGTCACAACACTTTTTCTTACTTGCCTCAAGTTGTATAACTTGGAAAGTTGTTCTTGACGAAAACTCTCCGGCACATACTTGGATCTCATAAGAGCTTTCAACCCGGCCCATGGTGGAGGATGTCCCTTTTAGATGACTAAATGATACTTCTTCATGTAGTCCCACCATGTGATTGCATACCCTTCGAATTGTGTAATGGCAAAAGAACTCTTTTTGACTTTGGTCAAATCATTAACTTGGAAGATCCTTTCACAAAGAGACTCCCAATCTAAGTAAGCATCGGGGTTGCATTCCCCTTTGAAAGATGGGAGACTAACTTTGATAGAATTTTTCTCGACATCTCTACCTCCATTGACACCTTGGTCATTGTGGTAGTAACCTCTTTTATTCTCTCCTTGATAGCGGTTACCATGTTCTTCTATCGCTTCTTAACTAAACTCTTGATTGACATAGGCTTCCCGTTGTTCTCCACCTTGAGGGTGGTTTCCATATTGTCTCCTTCCATATAGTATCAGATCCAATCTACTTCCCGGTCCTTTTTGTAACAGTTGACCTCTTGGTCGATTCCTTTGAGTCTCATTCCATGGCACTTTCTCACCTTAACCCTCAAATCTTCCTTGGTACTCGTCATTCCTCACCCCATTCACACGATTTGGTTGTGGTTGTGGCATTTGGTAGAAAATATTTTGGTTAAGTGGTATTTGGTAAGGTCGGTTTTGATTTGGTAGAGCTTCTTGACTAAGCGGGAAATAGAATGGTCGATTGGTACTTTGGCTATTTAAACCCAATTGGATTAGTGTTGGGTTCAAGGCTTGGTGGTGGGTTCCAGGTATGATAGTAGGAGAATTAGTGTGATCGTGTCCACTTGTAGAAGTACGAAAAGTAGCTTGTGGTGTAGAGTTAGTGGAGTTAACCCGACCTTTCACATTGATCAATCTATCTTCCATCCTTTACATACTACCCTTCATGGTATTCGATTCCCCTCCTATGTTGTTTAACACCTCCATTAGAGATTCCATTGTAACACCTACGGTAGGTGGTTGAGTCCCACTTCCGATTTCCATTGTACCTATCAATAAGACAACTCACAAAATAGAAAACAATGTTAGAGTTAGTAAAATGAACTCACATTCACTCGTGTTTACACACCTTTGATTGCCTCTCAAATTGGGGTGGCTAATGTTGAAGATTGCTTATACTCGTTTGATCACAAGGTATCAATTCTATTCTTGGATGGAATGGATTCTTGTTTTAAAGAAAAGTCGGACTACTCGATTAAAGCAAAGACGGACTTGAATCAAGAAGTTAACTACGAAATAAAATGAATAAAAGCACGAAAAGAAAAGGCACTAACAAACAAGGGAATTCAAGAACCAATAGTCAACAAGTAGAGTAACTGCAAGTTAAAAATCAGTTTAGGAATCTTGAGAACGTTTGAGAATCAAAAGAAAAGAAACTAAGGATTAGAACCTGAGATTAGGAGCGTAAACTGAGTTTTTGATCGCCAAATGACCTATTTTATTTTCCAAAAGTGAAGTTCTGCTCGCCAACTTGAAGATAGGATCGCCAAACTTTACAATCTACCAAGGTAACTCGGTGATCTGGGTGCAAGTTCGGTGGTGCGCCGATTGGACTTGGCGAGCTAGGCTGAGCTCTCTAAAATTTCCAATATCTCCCAGTAATTGCAAGGCGATTCGGCGAACTACCTGCCCAAAGGGCGAGGGGCCGAATGGAATAGGTGAGCTAAGTTGGGGCTCGCCTAATGGTCCAACAGCTACACCTGAAGACCTCCGAGTTTGAACTCATGTGGTCCCCTCTGCACTTTGTCCTTTAGTCTTTACCCTTTTTAGTTAAATTCCCTTTGTACAAACACTTTTACACTTTATCTTTCTTCTCTTTTGGAATCAAACCCCTTTGTTTTTTAATATTCTTCCCTTTGAAGGTTTGAATGTTCTTCAAGAACTCAAGAACAAGATGAAGACCCAAAAATAAACCCTCTAAATTTTTGGCTCGGAATTTCCCAAAAATTGAGATACAAGCTCTCTTTGATATGGGGAAAAAACCCAATACTTTTTAGCTCTCAATTCCCAACAAAAACCTTCAGATATTTAACCCTAAGACCTCAATTCGTTAATACTACAGTGAGCACCTAACTCTTACGACGACCTCAAGGGAATTGGATCCCCAAGCAACTGACGTTTCTAAACAACAATCAACAAAATCTTAACCAAGCCCTCAACACTCAAACATGAGTTTTCAGTCATCTATATTCAAAATAGTCTAATACTAAAATGAACCTAAGCTTCCTATTTATAGTTTTAGGGCTTTATTACACGAAAGGGCCCAAAAGTGACCCAAAATGACCATTGGGTGAGCTAAGTCAGGCTCACCCAACCCACTTGGCGACTCGCCCTACTCTTCGGTGATGGATCCTACTAGGTGGATACTCCTATCCACATTCTATAACTTTGGGCGGGCTGGGGTCATCACCCAAGCCCTTGGGCAATCCGTTGATTGGCCCTGGCTCGCTAAAAGTGTCAGTACTCCCCCGTGAAATCTTCAAGCCATATCCTTTGTTCTTCATCAACACCATCTCGAGGACCTCTAATTTCATGAATAATCCTTGCATCTTTTGAAGGTCTCGTGCTTGGCTTCTAGTAAATGACATTGATGGAATTTGGATTCCATCATCAAATCCCATAGAGAATGGTATATCGCAGAGAATTCTATCAAACAATTTGGATTTTAATCTCATTCATTTGTAATAGTAAAAGCAAGTGGGTGGATGATTCCACCAATTTGATAAAAAGATTTGGTTATCAATTGTCAAAATTAAAGTAAAGTTTCAGATAATTCAAGAGATAAAGAGCAATCTAGGGGTGCGGGGATTTGAAATCAATGCCATATAGGGGCATTTGTGCTGCTTTATAATGATGAACACTCCTGAATAGGCTAGGCCATCTTCACTAATGCTAATCATCTTTCGATCTCAAAGCATCTATGCATAGAATCTCATTTCGGTCTCATGTATATGCCAATCTAAACAACCCAAAACTACTCTATTCTCTCTTTCGACAAATAGATCCAACCCATAACCTCTATTTTCAAGCAAGTTACAGACATAAAACCTAAATTTCTAGTATTAGAATCATTACCCACTCCAATCAATATCTTTAGAGTATCGACTGGAGATCGAAAATAGGAATTAATTTTGCAACCTTAACTCATAAATTAACTCCATGCTAATTATTCCAAATTCATGTATGAACAACAACAAAATAGAGCATAACACAATACCAACTACATTATATCAACAACGAACCCCATAATTGCACCCATAGATCTTGGATTTTTAGATACCCATCACAAAATTGCACTCTGAGAACTTTGAAATCACGCACTAAAGACTCACAAACACTAAAATAAGGCAATGGAAGAGAAGAGAGAGAAAAAGGCTTATAGATTTGAAAGGGTTTTCTTTGTAAACTGAAAATAGCCTTGGCCTTTTGATATCAGGCCCATTCGGTGGTCACAAATGTAACACATCAGTATTCGAAAGAACTAAATTGGAAATAGACAAATCTAAAATTTTGCAAGTTATGCATAAGCTATGAGTTTTGGATCAACTTCAAACAACCATAAATTTATGTACAAAATGTGTTAGGTAGCCCATAAGATATTAAATAAAATTTCTTCAAATCCTCTTTCCAACGCCACCAAGTTTGCTATATTTCGAGTTCGTATGAGGGAGATATGCCCGTTTGAAGTCTGGCTGTCTAGTTAAGAAAAGTTACCCGAAAATATGAGGGGTATTTTGATCTTTTCCTTACTCGATCAGCTTAAAACGAATTATGGTAATATTTAGGGGTCTAAACTGATTTGGTTCAGTTTTTACAATTATAATTCACGCTTAGGGTTTTAGAAAAGAGTTCAAGAAAAGAAAAGAGGAGAAATGGAGGGAAGATTCAAGGCGTTCATCAAAATTTCTTGTGGATCGAAGGTTGTTTCAACAAGGGTTTGATCCCTAAGAGGTATGTGAGTTCTCATAGTCTTGGGTTCGTTCGCCCACATGCCAATCAAGATATTTTAATGCAATTTCATTCTCAAAGTTGAAGGCTTTGAGTTCTTGATGATTTTTCTTGAAATTTCATTCGTAAATTTGATTGTTGGGATTTTGATGAGTTCTTGTGATTAAAGATAGTGATTTGAGGGTTGTTTTGAGTAGATTATTGTGTACTTATGGTGAGTATTCAAATCTAAGTGAGTGGGGAAGAAACCATTCGAATCTACGCGAATTAGGGTCAGAAAACGAGAAAGAAAATTCGTCAGGGATTTCTGGGCAGAGGCTGGCGCGCCGCCCCACTTGTGCACCAAAAATTATGTTCTGTAGTTCAGAGGCTGGCACCCTGAGCCACTCAGCGCCCCAAGGTTGCCTGCCTCCACATGTTCTACGTCGTTTAGCCCTTTTGAGTTCTTTCAAAGGGTACATTTACTCCCCTTTGATTCTAACTACTCTAACCTACTTCTAAACATCTATAAATCATTCATAACATGAATCATAACCTTGAATTCACAATTCAAATTAAAGGTAGAGTTAAGAGTCAAGTTTTGAGAGTTCTTTCGAGTCTTTCGAGAAGTCTTTTGCAAACATTTTAAAATTTTGTTTTAAGACTTGAGCATTTGAGTTAATGAATAGTAGAGTTGAGTTCATTTTCTTTAAAATGATATATGAGAACTAAGTATTTCCTAGATCAAATGTTTTTGCATTTAAGATGAGAGGAAACACCGATTTCCAAGTTCATGAACAATTTTGAGTATTATCTCTTTTAAGAGAAACCTTTTGAGTAATAATCTCAAAGTTGAGGATGAGGAAATGTTTTTTTAAAAACATATGAGCTAAGTTATATTTTGGGAGTACTATTAAGCACCGATATGGGGGAGAATTCAAACAACTCATAGCCCACATAAACCATGTATCCAATGTAGGTAGAAAGGGTCATACTTTTTAGATGATTCCTTATTGGTTTTTAAGCATAGCTTAGTGGATCCACTTAGTTGAGGAGTTCTATACCCCGACAAGGTATAGGACAGTTCCGGCAGCCTGGGCGAGACGTTGTATCATCACATAGCTCATAGTGATGGATGTTGGTTAGAAAATATCCCAAACAGAGTTTATTTTGTATTTTTACATACAAACTGAGTTATATTGTATTTTCCATACATTGTGTTATTATACTGTTTTAAAGATTTTATTTATATCGCATTATTGTTATTTATTTTATATTGAAATGAGTTGAGGTTGAGTTGAATTTGAGTTCAGTTGAGACAAGGTAAGTTTCTTCAATTCCAGTTCAAGCTTATGTCAAGTTTTAGATTTTTCCTTACATGCTCGTACATTCAATGTACTGACACCATTTGGCTTACATCATTTCATGATGCAAATATAGGTAACTAGGATCATCAACCAACTCTTTGTTGATCCAGTAGAGTTCCAGAGTTGTTTGGTGAGCCTCTTTGTTTTCGAAGGATCCCTCATTTATGTTTTATCATTTCCATTTGTTATTATGATGTCGTAGGTCCTGTCCTGACATCCATCTCAGTTAGTAGAGGCTTCATAGATAGGTAGACAATAGTTCATGAGTCTTTTCATTTTCCATTGTTTATGTTTAGACTTGAGTTACCTCTATGGTCAGTTGAGTATTCCTTTAAAACATTCTGAGTTTATTACATGAGTTTATCTTTTGAGTTCTTTTAATGGCGAGTAAGTCTTCCGCTGAGAGTTGAGCCAGACCAAGGGTTTGCTTGGGGCCATCAATTGTTCTCGAGTGCAGCCCACGCCCATGGTGTAGGCTCAGGGCGTGACAAACTTGGTATCAGAGCTTATAGTTCAAGAGTCCTAGGGTGTCTATGAAGCCGTGTTTGTAGAGTCGTAGTTATCGATGTTAAGCGTGCCACATCTATAATTAGGAGTCTGTGACATTTAGGGAACTATCTCACTTCTTTCATACTTTTTTTGTGCGATAAAGTTCATATATATAAAGTTTCCTTCTAATTCGTGCTTGCGTGTATATTTTAGATCATGCCTCTAAGAAAAGCTCTTCGAGGTTGTCTTGCTAGGAGAAATGCTGATCCTCAGGATCAAGGGGTACCCAATGCACTAGAAGTGCAACTCCAAGGAGAGGTTACTAATGCTGAGTTTCAGGATACTATCCAGATGTTGAGCCAAGTTGTGACCAACCAAGCTAGGCAACAACGAGGGAATCCAGATGATGTGGCTGATACCTCCAGAATCCATGAGTTCTTAAGGATGAATCCTCCAAATTTAATCGGTTCAAGTGTCACTGAGGATCCGAAAAACTTTACGAAAGATCTACAAAACGTTTTTGAGGTTATGCATGTTTATGATGTTGATCGAGTGGAACTATCCGCATACCAATTGAAAGGTGTTGCTAAAGTATGGTACGATCAATGAAAGAAGATTAGAGCTGAGCGTGCACCAATTATGAGGTGGGTTGTGTTCTAAGATGCCTTTATGGGGCATTTCTTTCCCATGACCTAAGAGAGGCAAATATAAGAGAATTCCTCATTCTTAAGCAGGTATCCATGAGTGTGCATGAGTACAACCTCAAGTTCACCCAACTTTCCCATTATGCTCCGGATATGGTTGCTGACATGAGGAGAACGATGAGTTTGTTTATTTATGGATTGTCTCGTTAGTCAAGAAAAGAGGATAAGAGTGTGATATTAATAGGGGACATAGACATAGCAAGGTTGATGATCCATGTGTAACAGGTTGATAGATAAGCTGAGAGATAGTGAAGAGTTTCGAAACAAAAAGCTAAGACAACATGAAATAAGTCTGGGTAGCATAAGAGTAATGTGAACCAATTATCTTTTCAACAGAAGCAAAATGGACCTGCTCCATCATCTGCTAGGGCACATGCACCATGGAACAGAGGTGAGTTCAAGAATCAGAATTCACAGAACTTTAGAGCTAGACCTGCACAGTCTCAAGGTAGTGTGGCACAAAGAGGTAATGGGACTCCTGCATATGCTAAGTTTGGTAGGAACCACTCAGGAGTATGTGGTGATGACTCTACTGGTTGTTACATGTGTGCTCAGAATGGTCACTTCATGAGAGAGTGCCCTAAGAATAGGCACGGAAATGGTAATGGGGGCAATAGAGCTCAATCTTCTTTAGAGGCTCCGCTAGACAAAGTTTCACCTAGAGGAGCTACTTCAGGAATAGGCAGAGGAGCAAACTGTCTGTATGCTATTACCATTCGCCAAGAGCAAGAGAATTCGCCAGATGTTTTCACTGGTATGATCAAAGTATTTTCTTTTGATGTATATGCTTTGCTAGATCTAGGTGTGAGTCTAAATTTTATGACTCCATATATAGTTATGAGGTTTGATATTATTCCTGAGCAACTTTTTGAACCCTTTAGTGTTTCTACATATGTTGGGGAGTCTATTCTAGCTGAGAGAGTTTATCGTGATTGTACCATTTATGTCAATCACAAGGACACCATGGCTGACTTAGTCGAGTTAGACATGGTAGATTTTGATGTTATTCTAGGTATGAACTTACTTTATGCTTGTTATGCCTCAATTGATATTAGAACTCGAGTAGTTAAGTTCCAATTTCCTAATGAGCCAATTATAGAGTGGAGGAGTAGTTCAGCAGTGCCTAAGGGTCATTTTATTTCGTACCTTAAGGACAAAAAGTTAGTTTCCAAGGGGTACATCTATCAATTAGTACGAGTTAATGACTCTAGTGTTGAGACACCGACTATTCAGTCAGTTCCAGTTGTAAGTGGGTTTCCAAAGGTCTTGCCAAATAATCTTCCCTGAGTCCCTCCTGAGAGAGAAATATACTTAAGTATATATATTCTTCCTGATATTTGTCCTATCTCTATTTCGCCATATAGAATGGCTCCAGCAGAGTTGGAAGAGTTAAAAGAGTAGTTGAAAGACCTTCTTGATAAAGGCTTTATTCGACCAAGTGTCTCACCTTAGGGCGCTCCGGTCTTATTTGTGAGGAAGAGAGATGGTTCTCTTAGAATGTGTATAGACTACCGTCAGTTGAACAAGGTTACTATTAAGAATAAGTATCCTCTTCCGAGAATTGATGATCTCTTCCATCAACTTCAGGGTGCGACTTGTTTTTCCAAGATAGACCTCATATTAGGCTATCATCAGTTCAAAGTAAGACATAGTGATATTCCAAAGACAACTTTTAGGACCCACTATGATCATTATGAGTTTCTAGTCATGTCATTTGGTTTGACTAATGCTCTTGCAACATTTATGGACCTTATGAACAGAGTGTTTAAGCCCTATCTTGATATGTTTGTTCTCGTGTTCATCGATGACATTCTGATTTATTCAAGGAATCAGGAGGATCATGCTAGTCATCTTAGAGTAGTTCTTCAAACTCTCAAGGATAGATAGTTGTATGCTACATTTTCAAAGTTTGAATTTTGTCTTACGTCAGTGGCATTCTTAGGCCACATTGTTTCTGGTGATGGAATTCGAGTTGACACTCTAAATATTGAGGAAGTGCAGAACCGGCATAGTCCCAAATCTCCAACTGATATTAGGAGTTTCTTGAAATTGGCTGGTTATCATAGGAGGTTTGTCGAGGGGTTTTCATCTATTTCATCCCCGTTGACTAAGTTGACTCAGAAACAGTTAAGTTTCAATGGTCTGAAGCTTGTGAGAAAAGTTTTCAAGAATTGAAAATGAGGTTGACTATTACCCCAATGTTGACCTTATCGGAGGGTACACAAGGTTTTGTTGTGTCTTGTGATGCGTCCAGTGTTGGACTTGGTTGTGTATTGATGCAGAATGACAAGGTTATAGCTTATGCCTCCAGACAACTTAAGATTCACAAGAGCATTTACCCAACCCATGATTTAGCGTTAGCTATTGTAGTGTTCACTTCAAAAATATGGCATCACTATCTATATGGTGTTCATCTAGAGGTGTTCACCGATTACAAGAGTCTTCAATATTATTTAGTGAGAAAGAGCTTAATCTCAGACAAATATGGTGGTGGATTTACTCAAGGATTATGACATGACTATTCTCTATTACCCAAGTAAGGCTAATATTGTTGCTGATGCCTTGAGCAGGTTGTCAATGGGTAGTACTGTAACACCCCAGATTGGAAAGAGGGAAACCTAGCAAAATCTAGACTTCCAAGGTGCCATCCACGAGGGGAAAACCACGGCCCATGGTGTGGGCCACAGACCATAGGTGGGTCCATGGATTGGTCCCTCAAAGGTTCACCAGGGCATGTGAAATGATCCAAAAGGTTCTTAAAAATGTGCTTCGGAAGTTACCGAAAACTTGTTTAGCTATATCAAAAAATCCATTTCGTTTTTCGAAAATCCGACTTCATATTCTTGTTTAGGGGGTCAAATTGAGTGGGAAATGGGTCTAACCCAAATTTTAGAGCAACCGTATCAAAATCCGAAATTTCCAAGTGAAGCCTTTTTCGAGGGTCTACTTTGGAGGGTCATATCTCCTAGCACACAAATAATTGGGTGGCCCATAACATATACATGGAAAGCCCTTTGAGTTAGCTACCTAACGCACTTCGTTTTACCTCATTCAGAGTTCGGACGAAGAAGTTATGCCCATTTTCATAAAATCTACCCGCCTCATTTTTTTTCTAAGTGTTGGACCATTTTTTTCCAAAGGGCATATGTTATTTCCTATATACCATTAGTTCAATTCCCATCTCTAAAACATTTCCCAAAACACCTCTCCCATACTTACACACATTTTCTCTCAAGATTCTCTCAAGAACCCTAATCCAAAACCTTCCTCAAGATTGAAGAGACTCTTGCTCCAAGTTCCAAGCTTCCATTGAAGACACACGAACTGGATTCTCTAAAGCTTAACCCGATAGGAATTTTCTCGATTTAAGAAGGAATTGACGTATAGACGTATATAAGTATATAAAAAGTCAGAATGGGAAAGGAAGAGAATCAGCAACTATTTCATTCGTCACTCTTTCAGCAGATACTTCAGTTGCTTATAGCGATGATGATGTCGCCTATCTGGAATGGCCTACTCCTTACTCAAGCTCAAGACCTTCATAAGAACTCAAGGTATGTGGTGTTGAACTCATGGGTCCTTCCACCCATAGTGCGTAGACTCTATTCTACTCACTAATTCATTGTTTAAGTTAAGATTCATAAATTAGTCTTGTTCTTTGTAATAATTTCCTGCACATTGAATTTTAAACATGAAAAGTGATTGTTTTGAGCATGTTGTGACTCTAGAACTTGAATCTAAATTTGGAATGGATGTGGAGATTTTCATGTGGTATTGTGGGTGTTAAAAGGTTGTTGTTGTAGGTTGTTCACTGGTTTGGCTGCATAATTACTACCCTATTTTCCATGCTCTTTGATTCCATTACATGCCTTCAAGGTGTTTGACAAAATGTCCAACTATGGAGAATTGATGAATCGATGCTTTAAAGCTTGAGTTATGAGATGTATGGCAATCCAGAGATGTGTTGATGACAAACTAAGCTTGTGTATATGTTCATTCCATACGTGAGATTGCATTAGAGCCTAATGGGAATTTCCTATATAAAGTGTTGCATGACCATGCCCGGTCCGGGGGAAAAGAACCGGACAACCATGTGAGAGGTTTATATCTCACCACCTAGGATGCTTGGGGTGTGACCAACATCAACCATGTGAGAGGTTTATATCTCACCACCTAGGATGCTTGGGGTGTGACCAACATCAACCATGTGAGGGGTTTATACCTTGCCACCAGGGTGTCCGGGTGTGAACGGCATCCCCCATCCTAAGTTGGGGTTATAGATTGGTTGGATCATGCATACACATATGATATCTACTATTAGTATAGATTTACTTAAACATGTTTTGACTTCACTTTGATCATGCATCCTCATATTGTTATTCATAATGCCTATGAAACTATTTCTTGTATTTCGATTGTGTCCTTGTCTATTGTTGTGTTGCACCCCGCATACTTAGTACATTCCAAGTACTAACGCATATTTTGCCTACATGATGTCACCATGTAGGGACCGGAGCTACTCTTGATCCTTCTCTCCATTCACGTGGCTAGTACGGTGCTTATCCGAGTTTGTTGGTGAGTCTTTAATGATTCGAGGGCTATGTTATGTTTCCTACTCCTATGTTTTGAGACTTTAGCTTGCAATTGTATTTTGACTATGAGGGGAGCCGGTAGTATGTCATGGCCCCCGTCCTATTTTATGTATGTAGAGGTGTGCGTTGGACAAGTATTTTGTAAATGAGCTTGACTCTTGTTCTATGATGTCATTTTGAAATGGTTTGCCCTTAGTCCCTATTTCCTGTTAATTAATGTTGTTTGTACTTCCGCGACCAATGAAGTGTGATGACAAGTTTGAGAGGCTTGTTTGGGGTTCCTTCGGGTTCCTCATTCGCCATGTCACGTCTAGGCCCTAGGCTTGGGTCGTGACAGCATGGGTCTCGTGGGTCACTGTTGTCAGTTATTTTTAGGGGCAGTTGGGTCTGTTCCTAATTAATTAGTTCCTATACTATGTCATTTTGCCTATGTTTAGGACCCCTATATAAGCCTTTTTACTCCCAAATTTCCCAATATAAATCATTCTCTCTAAACTCACCAAAAATATGAGCTCCCAAATAATTCTCTCTAGAAACTTAAGAAGAATAATGATTCATCTAGGGTTTCAAGCTAAGGTCTCAATTTCTCTATTAAAGGATAGCATTTGGATTCAAGGTATGATAGTTTTCATCCATAGATTCCCCTCATCCATGGAGTTCCCAAATTCCTCTATTTGTAAAGGTAGAATTCCCCAATTGAGTTAGGATTTTCTTTAATTATCATGGGTTTTTTCATTATTGATTTAAATGACTAAATTATTCTCTCTTATGCATGAATTGATGATACATGACGATTTTATGATGATTTCCCCTATGAACCCATGCAATCCCCATGTTTTCAAGTTGTGAATTATATGATGTGGGATTTTAATCTTCAAGGAGAGTTTTATGAAATTAAGCATGTGTTGCAAGCTTTACATGATTTTATGATGAAATCCATATCTAAACCATGTTATCTAAGCATTGATGATTGAAAGTGGGTTTTGAACCTCAAGAGGTAAAATATAGACTTATGCATTGTTTTATTAAAGCCATGCAAATATTTTAAGGGTTCTTTGAGAGTAAAGTACCAATGATAATGTTGTTTTGTGAAAGGACATTCTCACTAAATACATACAAGCATGATGTGAAAGGTTTTATCACATAGAAAGGATTCTTAGGTTGAAAGACGTTCTCACCTAATTGAATCAAAGAGTAAGAGCTATCCTAATGAACTAACTTGGTGGAACCTTTCCATGAATAATGAAGTCAAGTAAGAAATGACTTTTCCGTGGTATTTATGCTTAGCACCGAGTGGATATGAGGCTGGTATGGAAGCTCTCCCGTTAGTAGAGACCGAGTTTCTAGAAGCAATCTCATGAGAAGGAAGCTCTCCCATTAGTAGAGGTAGGGTTTTAATAGCAATCTCCTTATCCCATAACTATGTGCCACCATAGGATATTGTCTTAGATAGACATTAGATAGTGGATCCACAATAGCTAGAAGTTCATGGTCTTACCTTGGCAGGTAGGACACCTCTTTTTGGTGTGGGGTAGACACTGGATTCCATGTTATTAGCTCACGTGGTCTTACATGTCGGTTATGGATAATTCCCCACAACTAATAATGAACTAAGGTTACTTCATAAAGTATCGTATATGAGTTCAAAGGTTTTAAAGATGAAGTTAGGACCATGATTTATGGCTTATGTTTTATAACACTCTTATATCATGTTTAGCTTGGTCAATAGCATGTCATGAAATGAAATGTCCTTTTTAACATGATTTAAATGTCTTATGCATGACTATCATACTTGGTACATTGTTTTGTACTAACGCATATTCTTGCCTATATTTCCCCAAATATAGGGTCTGACAGTCAGGTTTCTGGGTTTCATGGCTAGAGGTTGCTTTGAGATATTTCCAAGTTTTGGCGAGTCCTTATGCTTTGAGGATGGAGTTTATTGATTTACTTTATTTCGTGTAATTTCTCTTTTGAACATGATGTATCGGTTATGACCAATTTCATTCTATTGTCTTAGATGGCTATGATGAGACAAGTTCATAGGATGAATTTACATATACCCGTGCCTAACCCATGTCTAGAATGATGAAGTTGAAGTAGATGGGTTTTATGCCATGAAAGGAGAATTTGTGGGTTTAGATGTATTCAATGTAGGATTGATGAAATACATTATAATTGAAGCTTATGAGATGATTAGGATATTTGATTGCTTGAGATTGAGCATATAGAATGACTATGAGATAGAGTGCTTTGAGAGTAAGGCTTATGTTGTCAATAGTTGACTATTGATGTAATTGTTGTGGAAGGGATAGTTCCCACATTAATTGCTTATGATTATGAATGTGAAAAGCTTTCTCACATTGAATGATTCTAGGTTGAAAGAATTTCTCACCTAAAATAAATCTAATGCTAAAGACTAATAAATTGATGAGACTAGAGGCGACTACCCATGATCTCTAAATTAGATGGATATGAGGCGATTACCCATATTCCATGAAGTAGAATAAAGAAGTGATTACCCTTATTCCTTAAAGTTGAACAAGAGGTGAATCCCCATGTTATTAAGATATGAATAGACAAGAGGTCAATACTCATGATCCTAATAGAATGAAAAGAGGCGAATACCAATGTCACATGTTGTTGGACAAGAGGTGAGTACCCATCATCCATATTTTAAGAAGGACTAGAGGCGACTACCCATATTCCTTTGTAGTAAGGTAAAGAGGCGATTCCGCATGTCTATAAAAGATAAGCTAGACTATGTTATGATGAATGATGAGCTTGGATGGTTGCTTGAGTTGCCTTCCATGATAAGTAAGGATGATTTGAGGTTACTTCAAGAGGTATTCCTCTTATGTGGATATGATCTATTATGTGCATTGATTATGCCTTATGACTGTTATTGTCTAACTCTTATATTTATGTTATGTTTATGCAAGCTATCATGTTTAGTACATTTTTGTACTAACACATACTCTTCCTTACATTTCTTATCCAAATGTAGGGTTTGATGATATTGACTCTCATTTCCATGGCTAGGATCTTAGTAGAGCAAGACTTGAAAATTGGTGAGTCCTCATAGCATTCGAGGATATAGCCGCCATTTCTCTTATGTTCTTTCATTTTTATGTTTTGAACACTATTGTATGGGTTGTGTCCCAAGACATTCATGTGTTAGATGGTTTGAGACAAAGTGTAATAGACTTCCGCTTTTTGATATAAAAATTTGATATTGGTTGAAAAATGTTTAAATTTCTGCTCATTTCTATTATCTTATGTTATGAAAGCTAAGTGGCTTATATGAGGCCTCTCGGGGTCTTGTATGCCATGTTACGTCTAGGGTGTACCCTTGGGTCGGGACAAACTTGGTAATCAGAGGACAAGGTTTATAATAGTTAGGATGTCTCAAAACCACGTCTAGTAGAGTCTTGTTCATAAGTGTAAAGCGCTCCACATTTATGAATGATCAGCTATTAGATGCTTAGGAAACTTCACTTCTTCATTTCTCTAAGTCGTGCGATATAGTGTAACTCTATAAGTTCTTTTCTCCTCATCCTCACCTGATGGTCTATATGATATGACTACTAGAAGAGCTTTTATTAGAAGGATCGAGAAGAAGAGATTAACCAAGTAGCTCCTCCTCAAGCTCCTTAAGCTCCGGTTGACCCTTTGGCTGACCAAGTGACCAATGCGGAATTTAGGACGGCTTTTCAAGTGTTGGCTCAAGCCATGACGACCCAAGCCAATAGGGAAGTTGTGAACCCCGTGAACCCAAATGTGGGTACAATGGCATCAAGAGTGACGGACTTCACAAAGATGAATCCTTCGGAATTCTATGTCTCTAAGGTTGAGGAAGATCCTCAAGAGTTCATCAATGAGGCCTATAAGGTGTTGGCTATCATGGGAGTGATTTCGGTGAAGAAGGTGGAATTGGCCGCTTATCAACTTAAGGGGGTTGCTCAAATTTGGTTCAACCAATGGAAGAAGCAAGACCTGTAGATGCGGGCCCTTGTGAATGGGAAAGGTTTAAGTCTAATTTTCTTGATAGGTTCTTTCATCTTGAGATGAGGGAGGCAAAAGTGCTTGAGTTCATAAATCTTCGACAAGGAAGCATGAGTGTGAAAGAATATGTTTTGAAGTTCACTCAATTTTATAAGTATGATCCTTCTATAGTTGCCGACTCTAGGGCAAGGATGAACAAGTTCGTTTCGGGTGTGTCTGACTTGGTAGTAAAAGAGTGTCGTACAACTATGCTTGTCTATGACATGGATATTTCTCGTCTCATGGTCCATTCCTAACAAATTGAAGAGGAAAAGCTCAAAGAAAGGTCTAGAGAAACAAATAGGGAAAGAACGGATGATGGTAACTATTCATACTCTAGATCCGGTGGACGTGATCTTTTAAGGTTTCGACAAAGGTTTTCCGAGCAAGGTTCTTCTAAGGCTCCCCCAAGGTTCAACAATGAAAGGTGTCTTACCCAAAGCCTCAAGGAGGTGGTAATGGGTCTTCTTTGACTAATTGTACTAAGTGTGGAAAAAAGCATGAAGGCAAATTTCTAGTGGGTTCCAATGCTGGTTTTGGTTGTGGTAAGATGGATCACAAGATAAGAGATTTTCCTTTGGTTTCTAAGAATGAAGGAGATAATCGTCGTAGGGCTCAACCCCATCTTTCATCCGATCAAAGTTGTTCGGGTTGGAATACTCCTAAGCAAAATAGGTTTTATGCTTTTTAGACTCGAGGTGAACAAGAGGGTTCTCCCCATGTGGTTACCGGTATGTTGAAAGTTTTCCAAATTGATGTATATACTTTACTTGATCCCGATGCTACTTTGTCTTTTGTGACGCCATATATGGCTATGAGATTTGATGTGTTTCCTGAAATGTTATTAGAACCTTTTTTTGTCTCTACTCTTGTTGGTGATTCTGTGTTGGTTGAGAGGGTTTATAGAAAGTCTCCCGTCTCCTAATCCCGTAGAGTTACTCTTGTTGACTTGGTATAGCTTGATGATACGCTCAAATTATACCTCCCTAAAGAAGTATAAGCGGTCATTGTCAAATTAAAAACCCAACTTGTAGGTTAGGGTCGATCCCACGAGGAATATGGTTTAGACTTAAACTTAACTCGCTATTATAATCGTTTAGTCAGCATATTTCCGAGACAAGTAAGTAAAGGGGGAGGGGGGGGTTTATGAAACAAATAACTGATTGTTGTTTAAGTAATAAGTGAGCAAGATTCAAACTTCGAGTTATCAATAAGAGAGAAAAACTAGGGTATATGTGTTCCCCATAAGCTCTTAACGTGGTAATCCTAATAATAGTAATCCTTTCCTAGTGTTTTACATGCAAATTTGGAGAGATATGTATCCCTAAGTGATTGGTCCTCCAAATAAGGAATTTCACTCCGCACCTTGGTCCGGACGTGTGTATAATTTCCTAACCCTTACCTTTACCACAGATTAGACATCACATCAATGTATGGCTTAGTTTTAACCCTCACACCAATTTACATTAGACTATTAGATAGTATCACACTAAATCTCTTTTGATAATTCTTTTCTTATTAACTACCTTCTTGGTCCGGCAAGTAGCAACAAGGCGAGTTCTAACGTTGGCTACCGTTAAAAAGACTCTTAAGTGAAAGAATTACCAATACATGCATCAACACTATTCAAGAATTACTTAGTTATTATTCATACGTTGTTAATTGCTCATGGTTCCCACAACCCTAGTTGTGGATTTAGCTACTCATGCTAGAAAGAACACAATTCATGTTTTGATAAGAAGAATTCATGAACTTACGTTTAGAGTAGAAGAAACCCGTAATGTCCAATTGAATTTCAAAGAGAAAATATTATAAACTAAAATCCAAAAATTAAATTGCCAAAGTTTGCAAGTTAATTCCCAAGAAAATATCAAAAACTAAAAGTAAACAATAATGTCTAACCCCCAAAAATGAGGTTTACATACCCTATTTATAGAAAAATATGTTCTAAACAAAATAAGAAAATAAACTTCTAGGACGCAACTTTGATCAATGACTTGACCTACGGACCATAGGTTAACCTACGGTCTGGGTCCTCTTCCGTGGCTCCACACTTAGGATTTTCATCAGGTACTGGAACTTCAACTCTCTGAACACCTTTTACGGATATGCAAGATGTCCCATAGGTCGACCTACAGTCTGTAGATTGCTTCATGGTTCCATACTTGGTCAGACTTCCCTAATGGTCCTATCTATGCCTACTTTCAACGGATCGTCATAGGATTTACGGTCCGTAGGTCCCTTCATGGGTGGCTGCTTCTATAGATTTTTTAGTTGTCATCTCACTCAATCGCGTCCAAGCCTAATTCCTGCAAACATGACACAAAAACATTATTTTCAATACAAACTGGCCCTAGACACACACAAATCTTAAGTGAAATGTTTCAAAAATACCGTAAACTCACAGTATATCACTTGATATGCTAGATTTTGATGTCATCCTTGGGATGGATTGGTTACACTCTTGTAATGCGTTCCTAGATGATTTACTCGGTATTCCTCCCGAAAGGGAAATAGATTTTTGTATTGACCTTCTTCCTAATACACAACCTATTTCTATTCCTCCTTATAGAAAGGCTCCGGCAGAACTTAAAGAGTTAAAGGAACAATTAAAGGATTTGTTGGATAATTTTATCCGACCGAGTATCTCTCAATCGGGTGCTCTAGTTTTATTTGTTAAAAAGAAGGATGGTTCACTCCGAATGTGTATTGACTATCGACAATTGAATAAGGTGACCATTAAGAACAAGTATCCTCTTCCAAGGATAGCTGATTTGTTTGACCAACTCCAAGGTGCAAGTTACTTCTCTAAGATCGACCTTAGGTCAGGTTATCACCAATTAAGGGTGAAAAATGATGATATTCCGAAAATGTCTTTTAAAACCTGGTATGGTCAATATGAGTTTTTGGTAATGTCGTTTGGGTTGACTAATGCTCCGGCGACATTTATGGATTTGATAAATAAGGTGTTTAGACAATACCTTGATATGTTTGTAATTATGTTCATTGATGATATTTTGATCTATTCAAGGTGTAAGATGACCACATTAATCATTTGAGGATTGTGTTACAAACACTTAAGGAACGACAACTCTTTGCAAAGTTTAGCAAGTGTGTGTTTTGGCTAAGGTCCATAGCTTTCCTAGGTCATACTGTTTCAAGTAAGGGTATCGAGGTAGATCCTAAGAAGATGGATACGGTCAAGAGTTGTCCAAGACCTCTATCACCTTCGAACATTAGAAGTTTTTTGGGTTTGGCCGGTTATTACCGAAGGTTTATTAAGGGGTTTTCTTCTATTGCCTCTCCATTAACGACTTTGACTCAAAAGAAAGCTAAGTTCATCTGGTCTGAACTGTGTGAGAAGAGTTTTCAAGAGTTGAAAATAGACTTACTTCCGCTCCAGTTTTGACATTACTAGAAGGGACTGATGGTTTTGTGGTATATTGTGATGCCTCGAGAATTTAGTTGGGATATGTGCTTATGCAAAATGGAAATGTTATTTCATATTCTTCAAGACAACTTAAGGTCCATGAGAAGAATTATCCGACCCATGACCTTGAATTTGCAACGGTAGTTTTTGCCTTAAAGATATAGAGGCACTATTTGTATGGTGTTGATGTGGATGTGTTAATCGACCACAAGAGCTTACAATATGTGTTTAATCAGAAAAATCTGAATCTTCACCAGAGAAGGTGGCTTGAATTATTGAAAGATTATGATATGAGTGTTATCTATCACCCGATAAGGAAAATGTAGTACCGGATGCTCTTAGTAGGTTGTCTATGGGTAGAGATGCTCATATTGATGATGATAAGAAAGAATTGGTACGAGATGTACATAGATTGGCCCGTTTGGGTGTTCAATTAGTGGATTCCACCAAGGGTGGTGTTATGGTTCATAATAATTCTGAATCGTCTTTTGTGAGTGACGTGAAAGATAAACAGTGTCTTGATCCAACTTTAGTAGAATTGAATGAAGTCATGCTCAAGAAGTCCATTGAGGCTTTTCCCAAGGGGAGATGGTGTACTTAGATATCAAGGTCGTTTATGTTTTCCGACTGTTGATGGGTTGAGGGAATAGATTTTGTTAGAAGCCCATAGTTCTTGGTATTCCATTCACCCGGGAGAAAGCAAGATGTACCATGACTTGCGGGAGATCTATTGGTGGAATGGGATGAAGAAGGATATTGCAGAATTTGTGGCTAAGTGTCGAAATTGCCAACAAGAGAAAGTTAAGTATCAAAAATCAGGAGGTTTATCCCAAGACATTAGCATTCCTACTTGGAAGTGGGAAGACTTGAATATAGACTTTATTGTGGGATTGGCACGTACTTGGCGAGAATATGATTCGACTTGGGTCATAGTAGACCGAATGACAAAATCGGCCCATTTCATTCCCGTCAAAGTTTCTTATGCGGTGGAAGATTATGCTAAGTTATATTTGAGGGAGATGGTAAGGTTGCATGGAGTACCCTTGTCCATCATCTGCGATAGAGGTACTCAGTTTACCTCTCAGCTTTGGAAGTCATTCCAAAAGGGTCTTGGCACTAAAGTGAATCTTACCATGACTTTTCACCCATAAACCGATGGGAAATCAGAGCGAACTATACAAACTTTAAAGGATATGTTGAGGTCATGTGTCATTGATTTCAAGGGAAAGTGGGATGATCACTTTCCATTGACAGAGTTCGCTTGTAATAATAGCTACCATTCTAGTATTGGTATGGCTCCCTTTGAAGCTCTTTATGGTAGGAGGTGTAGATCTCCATAGGTTGGTTTGAGGTGGGTGAAGTTGCCTTGATAGGACCCAAATTAGTTCATGAGGCTATGGAGAAAGTTTGACTTATAATGAGAGGTTGAGAACAACCCAAAGTCAACAAAAGTCCTATATTGATGTTAGAAGAAGAGAGATTGAATTTGATGTTCATGATTGGGTTTAGAAAATCTCACCCATGAAGGGTGTAATGAGATTTTGTAAGAAGGGAAAGCTCAGTCCCCGATATGTAGGGCCGTATCAAATTTTGAGGCATGTTGGTAAGGTTGCTTATGAGCTTGATTTGGCAAATGATTTGAAAATGGTGCATCGGTTTTTCCATGTCTCTATGCTTAAAAAGTGTGTTGATGATTCGACATCCATAGTTCCCCTAGAAGGCTTGGGGTTTGATGAAAGTCTCTCTTATGAAGAGGTACCGGTTGAGATCTTAGACTGGCAAGTTAAGAAGTTGAGAAACAAGAAAGTTGCTTCCGTGAAAGTATTATGGAGTAATCATTTAGTTGAGGGTGCTACTTGGGAGATCGAGGCTAATATGATGTCTCGATATCCTCATATTTTTCCTTCTACTCCTACTCTAGCTTGAGGTAATGAGTTCCTCATGGTTTGCTCCTTGTTCGAAGTCATGTGTGTTTTGATGATCCCATGATTTCCTTATGTTATGAATGTTCATGAAAACTTGTGTTTTGAAAGAAAATAAATTCATATGATTAATTTTCCTCATGTTGTAAGTGCATTGAGTATGAATTGCCTATATACTTCATGAGATGAATTGTTGAACATGCTTCAGCTATGCTTTTTTAGAACGAATTGCAAATGAGCTCCATGAGATTGTGTTGAGCACGATGTTAGCTTGGAGAAAGTAATTCATCTTTGAACATGAGTAAATTTTGAAATTTTATGCATGTTATGTTGCTAAATGTAGCTCCTACCTTTCCTTGAGATGCATTGAGTATGTTTAGCTTGGAGATGAAGTTACTCCTTAGTTATGTGCATTTAGATGAGTTGCATGCATGATGAGCTGCTAATATTGAGTCTCTTCTTTTTAGAAGGTGTCTAGAATTCCATTCGAGGACGAATGTTTCCAAGGGGGAGATAATGTAACACCCCGGATCCGAAAGAGGGCAAGATAGCAAGATTTGAGAAGTTGCAGGGGCCAATCATGAGGGCCACCCATGGCACGTGGGTAGTACCACAGACCGTAGGTGGCGGTCCGTGGACTGGGGATCCAAATCTGTCCAGTGGTCCAGGAACCACGGCTTGACAAATAGATCGTTGGTCAGACCACGATCTGTGGTCCAGGGTCCGTGATCCAAGACCCCAAGTTTAGGGTTTCTGACCCAAAGCGACGGACCACCAGGATGAGCCGTTGGTCCGACCACGGTCCGTCGGTCAGTACCCATGGGTCAGTAGTTGGCGGTTATCTTTAGGGGTAATTGAGTCTTTTCCTAATTATTTTATATTGATACTACGTAATTTTACATATGTCTAGGACCCTTATATAAGTGATTTCAACCCCCAAATTAGTTCATTCAACACATTCTCTCAAATTCACCAAAAGAACTCCCAAAGTCTTCCTCTCAAATATTTCTCTCTCTAAAACTTAAAGAAGACGAAAGAGTTGGACCTAGGATAAAGGTCAAGTCTCCATTCCTCAAGCATTTGTGGGCTTTGTCATCAAGGTATGATGACTTTTCATCCATGAAATCTTTTCATCCATGAAGTCCCTAATAATCCCAAATTAAGAAGATGAAATTCCTAATTTTAAGTTAGGGTTTTCTTCCAATGTTGTGGGTATTGATGAATGTTGATCCAAATGATTGTGTTATGATTGTTTATAATTTAATTGATAGGAATACATGTTTTTAGGATGAATTTACATATACCCATGCATAACCCATGTCTAGAATGATGAAGTTGATGTAGATGGGTTTTATGCCATGAAAGGAGAATTTGTGGGTTTAGATGTATTCAATCTAGGATTGATGAAATATATTATAATTAAAGCTTATGAAATGATTATGATATTGAGATTCTTGAGATTAAGCATACAGAATGACTATGAGATATAGTTCTTTGAGAGTAAAGCTTATGTTCTCAATAGTTTACTGCAAATGTAATTGTTGTGGAAGGGATAGTTCCCACATGAATTACTTATGATTATGAATGTGAAAAGCTTTCTCACATTGAATGATTCTAGGTTGAAAGGATTGCTCACCTAAAATGAATCTAATGCTTAAGAATAAGAACCTGATGAGACTAGAGGCGATTACCCATGATCTCTAAATTAGATGGACATGAGGCAATTACCCGTATTCCATAAAGTAGAATAAAGAGGTGATTACCCTTATTCCTTAAAGTTGAACAAGAGGTGAATCCCCATGTTCTTAAGATATAATTGGACAAGAGGCGAATACCCATGATCCTAATAGCATGACAAGAGGCGAATACCCATATTCCTTTGTAGTAAGGCAAAAAGGCAATTTCCCATGTCTATCAAAGATAAGCTAGACTATGTTACAATGAATGATGAGCATGGCTGGTTGCTTGAGTTGCCTTCCATGATGAGTAAGGATGATTTGAGGTTACTTCAAGAAGTATTCCTCCTATGTTGATATGATCTATTATGTGCATTGATTATGCCTTGTGACTGTTATTGTATAACTCTTATGTTTATGTTATGTTTATGTTATGTTTATGCAAGCTATCATATTTAGTACATTTTTGTACTAACGCATACCACATTTCTTATCCAAATGTAGGGTTCGATGATGTTGACTTTCATTTCCATGGCCAGGATCTTAGTATAGTCAGACTTGAAGATTGGTGAGTCCTCATAGCATTCGAGGATATAGCCGCCATTTCTCGTATGTTCTTTCATTTTTATGTTTTGAACACTATTGTATGGGTTGTGTCCCAAGATATTCATGTGTTAGATAGTTTGAGACAAAGTGTAATAGACTTCCGCTTTTTGATATAAAACTTTGATGTTGGTTGAAAAATGTTTAAATTTCCGCTCATTTCAATTATCTTATGTTATGAAAGCTAAGTGGCTTATATGAGGCCTCTCAGGGTCTTGTATGCCATATTACGTCTAGGGTGTACCCTACGTGAAAATGATGAGTTTCGAGCTGCATTTCATGCATTGGCCCAATCTTTGAGGCCTCTAGCAAATAGAGAGGTTGTGGCTTCCATGAACCCAAAGGTGGGTACGTCGACAACTAGAGTGAGGGACTTTACTAGGATGAATCCTCCAGAATTTCATGGGTCGAAAGTTGAGAAAGATCCTCAAGTATTCATTGATGAGGTGTATGAGGTGTTGATGATCATGGAGTGACACTAGTGGAAATGACGGAATTTGCCACTTATCAACTTAAGGTGTTGCTCAAGTGTGATTCAACCAATGGAAGAAAGAGAGGGTGGTAGATACGGGTCTTCTTTATTGGGAGAAATCTAAGGTTGATTTTCTTGATAAATTGTTTCCCCTGAGATGAGGGAGGCAAATGTACTTGATTTCAATAACCTTCGTCAAGGGGATATGAGTGTGAAAGAGTATGCTTTGAAATTCATGCAATTGTCTAAATATGCTCCAATTATGGTTGCCGACCCAAAGGCAAGGATGAGTAAATTTGTTTCGTGTGGTTTGGACTTAGTGGCCAAAGAATGCCTAACCACCATGCTTGTTAAGGGGATGGATGTCTCACATTTGATTGTTCATGCACAACAAATAGAAGAAGGAAAGCTTAAGGAGAAGACTAGGGATTCTAAGAAGGCAAGAAGGGATAACAATGATTTTTTTCCATTCAAGGTTTGGTGGAGGAAATCGTTCTCAAGGTCAGGGTTCTAGTGAGCAAATGGTGTCCGAATGTAGGGAGTGTGGAAAAAGACATAAGGGTGAGTGTCTAGCCGGTTCAAATGCATGTTTTGGTTGTGGAAAGATAGATCATAAGGTAAGAGATTTTTGTCATTCGGTTGCTAGGAATGAGGTAGATAAACGTCGATGGGCTCAACCCTTCCCTTCCTAAGGTCCTAGTGGTGGTCAGGAACTAAATAGGTTCTAATCTCTTCAGACTCGACAAGATCATTAGGGTTCCTCGGATGCGGTAATTGGTAAGTTATGGGATTTTAGCTTGTGGTTATGCATTGTTTGATGTTAGTAGTTTCGTTGGCTATAGTAAGACTCCATGTATGGTTATTGTGTTAGAAGGTGACCTTGAAATCCTTATGGATACTTCTTAAGTGTTTACTTGTATCAATGGTTATGTGGTTGTTAAGACTTTTGCGTATGCTTGGGTAGTGGAAGATGGATTTGAAAGGGGTTAGTGAGGTTTTCTCACAAGGGGGATATAGTGTGCTTCATGGTTGAAATACGTGAGTAGAAATATATGGATTTTGCAAGAGTTCCTTGTTATGGTTTGGTATGTGAATATAACACCTCGAAATCTAGTAGACTAATCAAGGGGATTAGTGAGAAGTCACAAGCCAAGGACTTAAGCCTGGGCACCCTTCAAAAAGGCCCAGATAGGCCGTGAATGGCACCACGAGGCGTGGTGTAGCCCGTTGTGGCTCACAGAGTTGAGCCAAGAAGGCTCCCCTCCCAAGAGAACCCAAACGACTAGTGAAGAGCCTAACGAGCCATGGTAATGGCCGTGGAGAGGAGGTAGTAGCTACCCAAAATGTTGACCTTTCACATGAGCCACTTGACGGCTCGTGAGAGCCAAGACAACTCGTGGAAGGGGTCGTGGGGTGCATGAGTTTTTGGGGATGATTTACAAGCCACAGGCCAAGGACCACGACTGACACAACGGGTCGTGTGGTCCTTGACGACTCGTGAGGGGTGGCGTGAGGGGGTTCAGTCGACTATAAGTTCAGGGGCTTTTGGGTCTTTTTCAGATTTCTTTAAAACAATACTATGCCATTTTAATCATGCCTAGGACCCTATATAAGTGATTTTAACCCCAAAACATACCCATTGAAGTCATTCTCTTTCCACTAAAGGAAATTGGGTTTTTCCTCTCTAAAAAATTTCTCTCTCTAGAAACTTGAAGATGATGAAGAAGAAGAAGGGTTGAAGCTAGAACTCAAGGTCAAGTATCCATTCTTCAATTATTTGTGGGCTTTGATAGCAAGGTATTATAGCTTTTCATCCATTGAACCATTGCATCCATGGAGCCCCTAACTTCTCCTAATTGAAAAAGTGGAAATCCCCCCAATTTGAGTTGGGGTTTTCTTCTAAGTAATGGGTCTTTATGAATGTTGATTCAAGTGATTGAATTATGTTTGTTTATGCATGAATTGATAGGATTCTATGCTTTTATGATGAATTTCCATGTTCCAATGTTTACCCATGTTTCTAAGATGAAATTGATGTAAAAGGGTTTTACTCTGCGAAAGGAGAATTTATGGATTTATGTGCAATCTTATAGGATAAATACGATATGATATGTATTGCTTTGAGATTGAAGCATATGTGATGATTATGATAGGTATTGCTTTGAGAGTGAAACACATGTTATGAATTGTTGATTATTGATGTAATTGTTGTGGAAGGGATCTTTCCCACGTGATTTTCTTATGTATGGATGTGAAAGGTTTTCTCACATTGAATGATTCTAGGTTGAAAAGATTTCTCACCAAAAGTAAATCTAAGCTTAGGAATTATGAAAATGAGATGAGGCTAGAGGTGATTACCCTTGACCTCTAATGAGAAGAATATGAGGTGATTACCCATATTCCTTAGAGTCGGACTAGAGGTGAATACCCATGATCCCAAGTATAAGACAAGAGGCGAGTATCCATGTCATATGATAGAAAGATAAAAGGCGAATACCTATGTCACATGATGAAAGGACAAGAGGCGACTACCCATGATCCCAAGGTAAGAAGGGCTAGAGGCGATTACCAATGTTCCTTTATAGTAAGGCAAAAGGCAATTCCCCATGTCCTTAAAACTTAATCTAGGATATGTCATAATAGGTGATGAGCTTGGATTGTTGCTTTAGTTTGCCTTCTATGATGAGTAAGACTATTGGCGGTTACCCATGTCTTGACTAAGTATGAATTGAGGTTACTTCAAGAAGTACTCCCTATATGTGAAATGATTTATTATGTGCATTGATTGTACTTTATGACTTATGTTGATTAACGTTTATGTTATCTTTATGCAAGTTATCATATTTAGTACATTTTTGTACAAACATATTCTCTTGCCTACATTTCTTATCCAAATGAAGGGTCTGGCGTTCCCGATTCTCATTCCCGTGGCTAGGATCTATACTAGAAGAAGAGTTGAAGATAAATGAGTCCTCATTCATCCGAGGATTTGGACACTACTTTCTTTATGTTCTTTTCATTTGAGTTTTGAACTATATTGTATGGGCTGTGTCCCGAGATTCTATTGTATTAGATGGTTTTTGATACAAGTGTATTAGACTTTCGCTTTGCAATTAAAAACATTGGTTATGTTTGAAAATCTTTTAAATCTTGCCGATTTCTATTATTTTGACTATGAAAGGTAAGTGGCTTATATGAGTCCTCTCGGGGTCTTGTATGCCATGTTACATCTAGGGGGTGCCCTTGGATCGTGAAAGTGACGGTTTGAAAACAATGAGATGTCTTAGTATCCCTATATTTTCCTTCTATCTTCAGGTCTAGCTTGAGACCTTAGGCCCCACATGGTTCACATTTTAGGATTCTTGTGTTTTAGTCATTCCCATGTTTCCTCATGCATGCATGCTTATGAAAAAATTGATTTTTCGAAGCTATGGTTTTGCTTTATTGATTGCTTCATAATTATGTGAATTTGAGTATGAGTTGCATATAGACCTTATGAAAAGATGTTTTAAACATGCTTTAGCTTGGAGTTGAAGTTTCCTCCCTGGATATGTGCATTTATGTGATTGCATTCATGTTGGGCTGCTAGGTCCAGTTCTTACCCACCTTATGATGTCTTCAATCTCATTCAAGGATGAATTTTTCCAAGGGGGAGATATTGTAACACCTCAGATTCAAAAAGAAGAAAAAATTTCAGTCTCTAAAAATCTTGTGCCAGTTTCGACGAAACCACCGATGGTCCGTAGGTTGGACCACAGACTGTAGGTGGAACCGTGGTCGGCAAGTTCAAAAGTTCAGAAAATGCCCATTCCCAATACTCTTTAACCGTTCACCAGGACGGTCTTTCATTTAATGCACGAGTCGTAGGTAGGTCTTGTAGATGATCCGTAGACTTTGTAAAATTTTATGATCAAAATTTGGGACCCACGGATGAGGTGTACGGTCCATAAGTGGACCTACGAACCGTACACGGGGTCCTATCATTGAAGGTCCAAAAATTGTGGTCTTTAAACCCACCAACGATCTAACAGGATGGTCTGTGGTATGACCTACTGACCGTAGGCCAGGCCGTCAGTAAGGGTTCAACATTTATTTTAAATGGGTTTTTCAATCATTTCCCAATTATTTTAACTCAATACAATGTCGTTTCACCTTCTACCCTATGCCCTATATAAACACTTATACCCCCCAAAATCACCCAATTCAATTCATTATCCTAAATTCCCCCAAAGTTGATCAAGTTCATCCTCTCAAACATTTCTCTCTCTAAGGATGAAGAAGAGGTCTAGGCTTTCGAGATCAAGTCTCCAAATCCTCCATTAAATTCAAGATCTTGGCATCAATATATGATAGTCTTCACCTATAGAGATCTTTCCTCCATATGATTCTAAGTTCTCCAATTTTGTAAAGCTAGATTCCCAAATAAAATTAAGGTTTTATTCAATTATCATGGGTTCCTTTCAAAGTTCATCCAATTGATTTTTTTATGTCTTATTATGCATGAATCAAAGTAATTACATGTTTCTAAGTTGAATTACCATGAAACAATTCAATATCCATGATTTTTACTATGAACCATGAAACATGAATTTATGAACATATGCATGCCTTTTTTATGAAATTGGTGTGAATGAATTTGAGCATGCTTGGACTTTGAAAATAAGGAATTATTGAAAAATGAATATTTTATGAAAGTAATGCTTATGACTCAAGTAAGCTTATAGATGAGGTATCTATATGTTCCATGAAGCTTGGCCACATGACTTGAATGGCATATAGATTTTCCCTCAATGCATTTCATGCTATTTTCCTAAATTAGGTCCTTATAAGTATGGTATCCTGATATTCCATCAATGATCATAGACTACGCTTTCAAAACTATATCCATTAGTAATAAGGCATTTCTACCATGGAGTCAATGACTATGGGACTTAAAAGCTATTATGAAAGGATCATGGATTGTGAAAGGTTTTCTCACGCATGGCCTAAGGAGCTACTCTATAATGTTTGTAGCTTGGATTGGTTGATTAATTGTGCCTTTCCATGGATTATGAGACAAGCGGCGATTACCCATGTCCCATAATGATAAGACAAGTTAATATTAATAATTATTCCATGGGATTTATGCTTAGAACCTAGTGGACAAGTGGACACTACCCATGTCCCATAACTATGTGCCACCATAGGATTATTGTCTTAGATAGACGATGATGGTCTTAAAATTTTAGCTAGTGGATCCATGTAAGCTAGAAGTTCATGGTACATACCTTGGCAAGTAGGACACTCTATTTTTTGTGTGGGAGGAGTACACTAGATTCCATGTTATAGCTCACATTGTCTATGTTGGTTAATGGATACTTCCCATAATAATGAACAAAGGTTACTTTTAAATTATCTCATATGTGTTTTAAATATTATTTAACTTGCAATGACCATGATCACAATTTATGTTTTCTAACCCTTTTATCTTATGGTTTAATTTGGTCATTGCATGTCAAGAAAATTCCTTTTAGCATGATTACATAACTCTTATGTATTGCTATCATACTTTGTACATTTTTTGTACTACCGCATACTCTTGCCTACATTGTTTCACTAATGTAGGTTATGGCACTCTTATTCTGCATCCTCGTGGTTGGTAATCACCTAAGTAGCTTCTGAGTAGTTATGATTCCTCATGTTCTGAGAACCAAACCCTTTATTGCTTATTGTTTTTGCTTTCAGATGTTGTATGTTATGTATGGGTTACGTCTCAATCACTCTTAATGTAATAGATAGCTTTGAGATTATGTTAGACTTCCGCATTTTATTAAACTCAGTATGATATAAAACTATGTTTTGACCTCTTTCAATGCTACTATCTGGTATGATTTATGTTAAGTCGCTTGTGTATGGCCTTATAGGGTCTTATACTCCATGTCACCTCTAGGGGGTACTTTGGGTCATCACAAACTTGGTATGCAAAGCACAAGGTTTGGAAAGGTCCTGGGATGTCTCATAAGCCACGTCGAGTAGAGTCTTGTTCATGAGTGTGAAGCGCTCCACATTTATGAATAAGAGGCTATAAGATGTTTAGGAAATTCTACTTCTTTCTTCTCTCTAAAATTGGTTCAATAGAGTTTAACTCTATAAGCCTCTCTCCTAATCTTTATTCTATGCTTTTTAGAATATGCCTCCATGAAGGAATTTGGTGAGAAGAAATGTTCATGAAAATGTGAGGCAAGAGGTTCCCCAAGTGCCGATCAACCCTTTGGCCGATCAAGTGACTAATGATGAGTTTCGAGCCGCATTTCACGCATTGTCCCCGACTATGACGGCTCAAGCAGATAGAGAGGTTGTGGCTCTCATGAACCCAAGGGTGGGTACAATCACAACTAGAGTGAGGGACTTTACTAGAATGAATCCTCCGAAAATTCATTGGTCTAAAGTAGAAGAAGATCCTTAAGATATCATTGATGAGGTGTATCATGGGAGTGATGCCGGTTGAAAAGGCGGAATTGACCTCTTATCAACTTAAGGGTGTTGCTCCAGTGTGACTCAACCAATGGAAGGAACAAAAGGCGGTAGATGTGGGTCATCTTGATCGGGAGAAATTTAAGGTTTCTTTTCTTAATATGTTCTTTCCCCTCTAGATGAGGGAGGAAAAGGAATTTGAGTTCAATAACCTTTGTAAGGCGGATATGAGTGTGAATGGGTATGCTCTGAAATTCACGCAATTATGTAAATATGCTCCAATTATGATTGTCGATCAAAGTGCAAGGATGAGTAGATTTGTGTCGTGTGCTTTTGACATATTGTTTAAAGAATGCCTAACTGCCATGCTTGTTAAGGAGATGGATATATCCCATTTGATGGTTCATGCACACCAAATAAGAGAAGATCTTAAAGAGAAGACTAGGGATTCGAAGAGGGCAAGAAGGGATAATGGTGATTTTTCGCATTCAAGGTCCGGTGGAGGAAATCGTTCTCAAGGTAAGGGTTCTAGAGAGCAAATGGTGTCCAAATGTATGGAGTTTGGAAGAAGACACAAGGGTGAGGGTCTAGCCTGTTCAAATGCATGTTTTGGTTGTGGAAAGATGGATCATATGATAAGAGATTGATATTCGGTTGCTAGGAATAAGGAAGATAATCATCGAAGGGATCAACCCTTCCCTTTCTTAGTTCCTAGTGCTTGTTTGGAACTAAATAGATTTTATCCCCTTTGATGAGTCAGGGATTTTGGCTCATTTAGTGGTTATTATTCAATGATTTAGTGTCCTCAATGCATATTTTATGCGCATAGTTGATGTTAATATGTTGATGTGTAGCAATGAAGGCTCAAGAGTGAGGCAAGGACATTATGATGCAAAAAGGAATGAAAAAGATGAAAAAATTGAAAGGAAGCAAAGTTGGAACTCGTCAAAGCCACTCGGTGACTAGTTGAGTGAATATTCAGCTCGCCTAAAGTTCCAGCAAAATAACCCATGTACAACATCAACTTGGTGAGCAAATGGGCAAATTGACGACGCGCCAAAAGGATCAGTGATGGCAATCTAGCTCACCAAAAGTTCCAGAATAATTTGATGAAAGAGCCAAACCAAATAGCGAGAAGGGGAGCTACTCGGCAGATCGCTGAAGTGGTCAGTGAACCCTGCTTACTTCGCCGAGTTAACTTCATCCTCAAATACGTATAAATACAAATTTTAAAAGAAGAAAAGGAGTTCATACATTGTTTGCCTCTGGGTTTTTGAGTTTTTACATTCTAGAACATTGTCCTTATATTTTCAGTAGATATTTAGAGATTGTGATATTTTTAGCTTTAATTTTAGCATTTGGGAATTGCAGATCATTAGCAAATCAGATGGAAAACTTCGTTGGTAATGATTTGTTGTTTTTCACTATGCTTGGCTAAAACCCCTTTCCATGGGGGATGTGGTTATGCAGTTGAATGCATTAATTAGTTAATGGGTGTTGTTAGTTACTAATTTTAATGTTGTTTTGAAATGGGTTCAATTAATTGTTCATATCTTAATTGAGGAATTGTAGTTGCAAATACAATTCTAGATTAGTTCTCTATGCTTGCTTGAGGAAGACGTAATAGAGTAGAATTATTAATTAATAATTGTATTGACTGCATCTTTAAGAATATAGTTTGAGAAAGTGGGTTTGATTACGTCTTTACTAATCTAGCTTGAAAGAGTGGATTAATTAAGGAATTTGTTTGTTTGGTTGTGTTATCCTCGTTAAGGTTCGAAACAACTTACTTGAAATGCAACAATTGATTGAGAAATGGCTATTGCACTCAAAACCTAGCTTACCCACTGAGATTCAACACCTTTGAGTAACTAGTAATCACCCATTACGCGAAACTAACATTAACTTATCACACTCCTAAGGTCTAATCTCTACTTGTTTAGTTTATGTGTTAGATGTCTTAAATTGGTTACCCGAATCCCCCCATTTGATATTAATCGTCGAAACTTTGTGATTTGTTTTAATGTTGTGAAAGTGTCACCTCTACAAACAATTAGGACACATCTTTACATCTTAATCGAATTCTTTAATGTATCACTTTCTGTGGGATCGACCATAACTCTTAGTTGGGTTTATACTTGTTAGCGACTGCCTACACTTAGAATTGGATGAAGTGTAGTTGAGAGTTATCGAAAATGGTGCCACTGCCACGGAGTGGTGTTTAGAATTCTTTTATTGAAGTATAGTTGTGAACTAATTTTGTTGTAGTTCAATTATCTTATTTGTGTTCTTATTGGCTGCTCTAAAATAGGTGAAGAGATGAGTGTAAATGGGAGCAACGCCAGTTAACTTGGGAACAACGATGACATCAGGAATTTGCATGATGTCAAAGAGGATTAGTTGGGAAGTGTGGGTGCTATTCGATTGCCTCTGATTGTGAGCAATGTGGTGTTTCATGTGACCAGCACGATGTTGCAGTTGTTGCAAATGAAGGGTCTCTTTGGAGGACTTTCTCATGAGGACCCTCATGACCACATCCAAAACATAGTGGATATGTGTGGGCCATTTTCTTTCAAGAACATTATTCAAGAGTCATTCCGACTCTGTTTGTTTCCCGTCTCTCTAATGGGCAAAGCAATGAAGTGGTTGACCAAACTACCAAGGGACTCAATTACTTCTAGGAGGAGCTCACCAAGGTATTTTATGAAAGGTTTTTCCCTCCTTCAAAGATGGTTAAGTCGAGGGATATTCAGAACTTCAAGCGAGTCGATGGCAAACCTATCCATGAGACATGGTGAAGGTTCCAAAAGTTGTTGCTCCAATGTCCAACTCATGGGCTACCGGAAAATGTGTTATTGCAATATTTCTACCGGAGCCTTGACATGGTCAACAAAGGTATTGCAGACTAGCTCATTTGAGGTGGAATTATAAGACAACTGTTTGACATACCATCAGCCCTCCTTGATGAGATGATGAAAATTAACCATGCATGGTAAACAAGAGAAGATCAGATGTCTCTTTTGAATTTTGGGCAGACAAAGGAACAAATGAAAAGGAACCAAGAGCGAGATGAAAACATGGACAAAATGATGGCCCAAATGGACCTATTGATGAAACATTTCACAGGAAATGGTTGCAAGGCTGTGAATGTGGTCGGTATTAATAGTGGTGTAAATCCCGATAAAGCACACTTTGAGGCCATGTACAATGAATAAGTGTATTTCTTGAAAAACCAAGTGGGGGGTTTGCGTCCAAACTAACCAAGGCCGGGTGGAAATCAAGGTTGTAATAGATATCGAGATGATGGTTGTAGAGATAGAGATCGTGAATGACATGACTATGGCAGAAACTAGAGAGATATAGATGGGGACAAAGATCTCTATGTGCCTCCTCACGAACGTCAAAAGCCAAAAGAACTAAGGGATGATCCTAAAATTTCCACACTGAGGATATGCTTGCTCGTATTTTGAACAAAGTGGAAGGATCGGACAGGGTGCTAAAGGAAATGAAAGATGATGTCTCTTCTCTTAACCAAATGGTCACATCACACTCAGTATCCATTAAGTAGTTGGAAACACATATGGGCCAAATCTCGACTTATTTAAATTCAAGGCTTAAAGGGGGGGTTCCCAAGTGATACATTGGTGAACCCGAAAAATGAGACATGATCCCATGGCCACATCGTGCAACAATGTTAAATAAGGTGTTTCTTGGAAGGCAACCCAAGTTTTACTTTTTGTCATTTGAATAACGTTTGTTGGATGTGCAGGATGAAAATTCAAAGTTTAGGAAAATGGGGGAAGTCAGAACCCACTTGGTGCATCGCGGAGTAGTTTGGAGAGCCCGATGTTGATCGCCTTTTGGACCAACTAAATGGGTGGAGTTCTGGTAACTTCGACGGGCCAAAAGCTATTTGGCGCATCACCGAGTGGATCGGCGATATTACTGAGGCTCGCCGATTGAGGAGCGAACTGAAGGGTCAAAGGCTTTCAACTATTTTAAATTCAAAACCTCCCCTTATTTTGAACTTTTTGACCCTTGTACTCTCACAATTACATTTTAGATATTAGTTTTTACTTAATTTTTGTGTGGGTGTCATTATGTGATTGGAATTAGTCGCATTGCTCGCCTTTGCTTTTGCCTTATCATCTCCATGTCTGCTTTTGAGATTTGTGTCCGGAATGAGCATTAATCTCATGATGTGTTCTAATCATGCTAGTAAGTATTGTGTGTCCTTGTGTGTTGAATCAATTGTTGAATATTATTTGGTAATCGAGCATGTTAGATATTGTGTTTAGCCTAAATTAGTTTAAATTTCATGTTTAAATTACTTAAATTGCGGTTTTGCATGTTGGGCTTTGTGTGGATGAGGTCTGAGTAAGCCAAATTCCACAAACAACTTGAATTATCCCAATGATGGATCGGGTAACATCGTTCTTAAGGGCAAAGGCGTGTTAGGTCAAATCTAGGTAAATTAGGGGTAGCCTGAGTACCCCGGGGTAGGTAGTAGTATGGATTAGACTTGAATTGTGTAGAATGGAGCTTGAATTTGGTTATCATAGGTCGTGCGTTGAGAATTGGGGTCAAGGTAAAAATCTGGCACGATGATCCATTTGGCGAGCTCAGTCAAGCTCGCCGAATAACTCGGCGGTTCGCCGACTGACTTATCTCATTGCCTTTTTTCCTTGAAATGTTGCTATTTTGTTCTGTAACTTTTGACAATACGCTTGTGCTCTCCAAGTTGACTCGGCGACTCACCGAACAGCCTTAACATCGCCTTTTTAAAGCCTAATTTTTGCTAAATTTTCTGTACCTTTTGGCGAGACCCATTTGTATCACCGATTAGGTTTGGTGACTCGCCGAATCGTCTTTTTTCTCGTGAATTTGTTCTAATTTATTGTTGTGCTGTTCTGTTACTTTCAGCGAGCACTCTATAGCTTGCCGAATGACTTTGGCGACTCAGCTAGTTAGTTGGCGAGCTTTTCTGCAGCTTTTTGAAATTTGTATTCACTAACCCTTTGCAACCAGATTTGTTCTTGTTTGTTTGTTTTGACAAATATGGCTAGACCAAAGGTTCAGTAAAGGTCCTCAACCTCGGAAAAGGGAAAAATGGGTAGTGATTGTTGTTAAGGTTGACCCTCCTCGACCTACTAGACCTCACCCTTCTCAAACAAGTTGTCCGAGAAGAGGAAAGCAACCAGTAGGGCCCAGTTCGAGCAGCTCCAATTCTAACAGTATAGGTGTATATTCCACCCACCTCACCATATCTAGTTCTGAGAGTGAGAATTATGAGGGGTGTAGGACTCCCGGTTATGAGTTAGAGCCAGCAAACGATCAGACATTAAAACACAGAGGTGTTGTCCAAGTCATTGAATGATCCAGCACAACTCCCGACACCTCCACCACCTCCAACACAGGCAACAAAGCATTGCACTATAAGTTCCTCTGTCCCAAGCACCTCTGCTACGCTCGATAAACAGGTTGAAGGCCACCAGTTTGTGAACAATTCTAGAGGAGAAGAGGTTGTCCACCAATGGGATAGTGGACATATATCCAACAATGTGGGACACACTCCGGTTCCATAAATTTGAGCAGTTCACAAAGCCTCGAAGTCCATAGGTGCCTATGTGGGTCAAAGAGTTCCACGAGAGCTATGTATGGTTTCTCCTGAAAGGCAAGAAGAAAGATGGATCAGCAACACTGTTAGAGTATATTAATGTTAGTGGGAAGAAAGTCAAATGCAACGAGAAATACATAAATTAGTTTCTTGCTTGCACAGTTCGGATAGTCCATACGTTGACTACTCAGCTCAAGACCTAGTCATTTGACGACTTCAAAGGGTTGTTGGCGCCATTGCTTTCCGATGCTTCTGTAACACTCTGTATTATGCATTAGCTAGTTCTATTCATATGATACTTGACATAGACTTATCGTATAGGTCAGGGACCATGTTTCTTATATGATTAATATTTGTTTAAACTAGCTTGGAAGGTGATGTGATGCCTTGCACGTTTCAGCATGTATACTCCAAGTTTACTCCGATGGAAGTATTTAAACTCGAAACAGTAAGGTGGTAATTGAGTTTAAAGTTAAAATCTAAGTGCTAAGCTAAGGCAAAAGATATTAATAATTTAGAGAATGGGTTAAAATAAATGAGTTGCTTGCTTGACCTAACTAAGCTAGTAGGTGACAACTAGGTGCATTACCTACATAGACTTATTGACAAGCTTAAATAACCAAGTAGGTGCATCACCTACTAAGATTATTTTGAACATATTGGGCCAAGTACACTACTACCTACTTGCACAAATTTTGGCCCAACTTGAGTAGAAGTATTAAGGGATAAAATGGATCATATTTAGGCCTATGTTAATGGATTCACTTGAGGCCCAAACTAAGTTAAATAAAATGAAAATGAAATTAAAAAACAACAGTCGAATCTTCCAAGGCCCAATGTAGGTTAATCCCAACTAACGAAAAGGGCAAGTAGGTGAATCACCTACTTTGACCTTTTCAACAGCTTGATGTACATAAGTAGGTACATCACGTACTTGACCATTTAAAGTGACACGAGTTTTCACAAATGGGACCATTGAAGTCGAAGGTAAGGAAGGTCCAGCCTTTAAGGTGAATGGTCAACGCTTGAAGTTATATTTTGTAGAATGCCATGATATTTCAGTGATCGAAGTTGTGTATTTAGAAGATTCTTGAAAGCATTTACACGTCGTGCCACGACGTTAAATAAGGCACTTCTTGGGAGGCAACCCAAGCATTAGTGGTTTTGAATAATGTGTGTTGAATGTGCAGGTATGGGTGATTCTGCGATGCCAGGACTATTTCTGCGAATCGTTAGTGGATTTGGTGATCACGACTTTGCTCGCTTTTGTGGCATCAAAAGTGAGTTGAGATTCTGCAATATTTGGTGATATATCCAGACCACTCGGTAATGTTTCACCCACACTAGGCGATGCACCAATGACGTTTGGCGTACCCGATCTCGATCACCCTTCTTCCATGATTGGAGCGGTAGTAGTCTGGATATTTCGGTGAGTTGCACGCAGTTCGGTGGTTTGCCGATTGGTTTGGTGGCCTCTATAACCCTTCGCCAGATGGCCACCTAGTAAACATTCCTTCTAACCCTACTCTGATTCTTTTAGTGCCAATACCTCTCATTTTTATTTTATTTTTATTGTCTTTTGTTTATTTGGTGTTGTGTTCGTTCTTTAATTACATTGAGGACAATGTTGGTTGCCTTTGGTGGGGTGGTGTCTTGTTGTTTTCTTGCATTTTCAAGTGTCGGTTATGTTCAATACCGATGACTTGAGTAGTGCTCTTAATTGAATGACCTGAATGTGTGACTACGATGTGGCAAACGAAGTTACATAGACAATATGTGAACTTTGAGCATATTGTAGTGACTAGCCGATTGTTGATGAAGTCTCTTGTCATGAACGTTGCACGCTACCTAGAAAATGTGGAGTCTTGTTTTATAATTGTATCAATTCCTTGGTGAGGCTAACTTGAACATTGTGCTTGATGACACATATAATTTGCCCAGTTAGTTCGGTCGATTGAGTGAAGCAAGCAATTGAAATGATCTTAGGCAACATACCTCTTTGTGACCATCCTTGTGAGAAGTGTGAATCTTGTTTTGGCACCCTTTGAGCCTACCCTTTTCTTGGAAGAAACTTGAACAACTTTGACCTATTTACCCCTTCACCCATAACCTTCATGAAGTTTTTGGTTTGTTTGAATAGCTAACTTAGGCCAAAAGCCTAAGTTAAGGGTGTGGTGAAAAAGAAGGAAACTCAAGAAGTGTGAAGAATTCCCCCTTTGATCATTGTTTTGAAAGAGATGGAACCCCACCATGTAAAAAAATAGAAAAAGTTGTGAAATAAAGTTGTGAAAATTGCAAAAGAAATGGGGTATCAGGTGGTTAATACGAAGTTGAATAATGGGATGGATTATGAGCATGTTTGAAATATTAAAGAAAGGGAGGAAATTGATGTTCATGCCATACTTCATGAAGGTAAAAGCCACTAAGCCTAAATGACTATACCTTTACACTAAACCCTATTACAAGCCTTGAAAAGTCCTTTGTGATCTTGAGTGAGCTCAAACGACTTTTGATTGGAAAATAAGGGCAAACTTACGGGTGAAGTCATGCATGTGTTCATATTTGTGAGGTTGAGAGTTGTATGTGATTTCGGAACTTTAAATTGTTGAGAAATTTTGTGTGAATATAGAATCCCCTTGGTTGTGAGGGCATTTGAATACTTTTGTTGAGCTTGAACTTGCATTTGAAGCAAGCATTGTGAGCTTGAGTACGCTTGATGATGGGAAGTCACAATTTGAAACATTGAGTGCACAATTGATCATTGTATTAGTAGTTGAACCTAGTTGTGTGCATTTATGTTGAGTCTTATGCAGAACTGTTTGTAGACATCCTTGTAGAACTGATTGATCTTAAGGTTACTTGAGGACAAGCAAAATTTTAAGTTAGGGGTGTTGATGTGTCTGAGATTTCGACTCATTTAGGGCTTTATTTTGATAGGATACTTATCCTCATATGCCTAATTTATGCTCTAAACTGGTGTTAAAGTATTGATTTGCAGCATTGGAGGTTAAGGAGCACACAAGCTGAAGAGGTGAAGAAAAGTAATCCTGATGATCACCAAGACCACTCGGGGAACCGCCGAGTAGATCTTTAGCCCGCCCAATTTTACAGTATACCACTTCTGAGGTGAGAGAATTTGAGCGATGAATGTTCCCTATTGGCGAATTGCCGAAAGGATCGGCGAAGAGAGATTATGTCCACTGAAGAGTACAAGACTATCAGTGAAGCTGCAAGCTGAACGAACATAAAAATGAATGAAGGGCGGATCACCGAACCCATTGGTGATCCCGACATAGACAGTCGAAAGTTACAGCGTGAAATGGATGAAAACATGAGCTAAAAGGGCGATGGACAAGAGTGATTGGTGAATCGCCAACTGGTCAATCCACCAATTTACCCCAAAGGCCAAATTTCGAAAGAGAATAAATTGAATTTTTGAAAAGATAAAGGCATCCAAACATTGTGAAAACTAAATCTCAGAATGAAAACACTGTTCGTGTTGGTGCTTGAAGCAATTTCCAAGTAGATTTTGAGTTGGGTGCTGTAATTGAAGGAAGATTTATTCATTTTTAGATTTCGGAACCTTGCTATGGAGCATGTAATAGGTATTGAATTTCCACTTTATGATGACTAGCTAAAACCCCATTCTTGGGGGTTCGACTATGTGATTAATTGCATAATTTAGTTGATTGGGTGTTAGAAATTATTGATTGTATTGCTAATTCGAAGTGGGTCTGATTTATTACTGTTGTTAAATTGTTGTGTTGAATGTTTATTTCAATGAGGTTTAGTGTTTTATGCTTGCTTGAGAGAGAGGTGTAAAACCAAGGCAATAAATTAGCATTCCTAGTGATTGGACTACTGTGGGTTCAACTCGAGAGAGTGAATCCTAAGCCCGCTCTACCTATCTAGCTCGAGAGAGTAGATGAAGTGAGGTTGTGGGCTGATTTTCATGTTTAGCATGTTGAGGTTCTAAAGAATTCAATTGAAGCGAGGTAGTTGTTCGAGAGAAATTTATCTCATCTAAGGTCCATCCTACCCATGAAGACTTAGTAACTCTTAGTAATCACCTAGCACCCATTTAGTGAAAATTGGCAATTGGTCGGTCATTCCTCCAATTACCTCTTACTCGTTTGATTACTATTGTTGATTGTTATTGTTGTGATTGTTGATTGATATAAAAACCCCACCTGACATTTATGTCAACCCTTTTGATTTAATTAAGAGTTTTCGATAATTTCTAGTCCTACAACCATTCAAATCTCAATTATAACTTCATAATTGAATTCAATCTTGTACTGCTCCCTGTGGGATCGACCCCAACTCACTTATTTGTGTAACACTCCGGAAACTAGTAGGCTAAACTAGAGCTTAACATGAGGGTTAGAGTTGTAAATGTACCTCCCTATACCTAAAAATATAGGGCTTCATGTTAGAACGTCAAGGTACGACCCCCAAGGACCAACCATGGGTCCTTGAGGGAGACCCTTAGAAGCTGTCTGGGCAGTGACTAACGGAGGGCACCCATGCCTCGTGGGTCAGACTACGCTCGTGGGTGAGTGGTCGTGGGTCAAGACCTTGAAAACCAAGTCTCTGAACCTAGACCACACTTCACTAGAACTGGACGTAGGTCTAACCACTGCCCGTCAGTGAGGAGTCGTGGGTCAGGCTCTTGAGCCATGGTTCACTAGCATGCCACGTGGGTCCATTAACGGACCGTGGTCGTGGGGTTGTGGGTGGTCACCTATAGACTATTTTGAGGAATTAGTTTGGGGCACTTTGGGGTTTTCCGGTTTTCATTAATATTAAGTGACGTTGTTTTATACTAATTTAGACTAACTATATATTGATTTAAGACCCCTAAATTTAGTCATCTTCCTCATTATTCCGAAATCCCAACTCAAAACATACTCTTCACAAAAAAATTTCTCTCTAGAACTTCAAGGAAGAAGAATCTCACACCCCTTTTTCGCATGGCGGAGAGGGTTTTTCCACTTAAAGTGACGTTATTGATTAGGGATCATTTTATTTTTTCAGAATCGTCACTTGGAATTGAGTTATGGTGTTCCAAGTCACCTTTTTTTAAATCCCTAATAAAAAGGAAATGACTCTTTATTTTGGTCTGCGAACTAGAAATTCAGGTAAGAAATTATGTTGACCGAGGGGAAGGTGTTACGCATCCCTCGAGTCCCATGGTTCTAGCATGGTCGCTTTTATTGACTTAAATTATTTTTCTGGATATATTACTACATGCCATGATTTTCTCACATTTTTTTACTACTGAACTTTTGTAAGTCTCAGCCTAGATGCGTAACTGCATTCTTGGTCTTGACATTTAGAGGAATAATTGTCTTCTTTGCATCACACCTAATAATTTTATCTATAAGTGATCTTATTTTGAATTAATGAAAGTTATTATATTTTTGGACAAGATGCGTCACCACATCCTTGAGATTATTTTTCAATGTCTCAAAAAAGATGCGCAACCGCAATCTTAATCGAAAACAAATATTTTTAATGTGCATAAAACTCATCTAGTATTAAAAGTATTTACTCTTATTTTTTTGTGAATTCTAGACAACTAATCTTCTCATTTCATTATTATATTAATTGATGATACTTTTAATTAAAATAATCCTCATATCAAATGATTAAACTAGTCCAAAATGGAGTAAATTCGAGTTTAACAACATAACCCATTTTTTGTTTATTTGGGTAATAACCTATTTATCCAAAAAAAAAAAACATAAATTAGAACATAAAATTGAAATCAACATTAAGCTACAACAATGTCATAAAAACAATGGCTTAGGCACAACAAACTTGAATAACAACAAAATAAATTCTTACATAATAATGGGATTCATCTTTTGAAACTCAACATTGCGAGCAGTTTATTTTAACTCTCGAAATAAACTAAAGATGTCAATACTCATTTCAATTAAATTATGAAGGAAACAAAACTATATAAAAAAAAAACTTATCACATAATTACATCAACTTCCATAAAGAAATTAAAGAGATAAGGTAAAGTTCAACCTCAAATGAAGAAAATAAGTACCGCAAAATTTGACCGAAGCTCGATTGAAACACCCACAAATCTTTTATTATTGTACGTGGGTATTGGTGTAATTTAGTATGGATTGTGTTTTTCTGTGTGTCGTGTATGTTGGGTCTCTTTTTCTTTTCTCTAGTCGTCTTTTTGTGTTTCTGTATGTATGTTAGTTGTGGTTTCTCTGTGTGTAGGTTGTGTACATATATGTATATGTATTGTAGTGTGTATGTGTGTAAGGGTTAGGGTAGTGGTTTTTTTTTCTTTTTCTTGATTGCTGATTGTTTCTCGTGTGGGTGTGTTGTACAGAGTAGTCTGGTTGATTGTTGTTATAGGTGTAGTAGTGGTGTATGTGGGTAGTGTGAAGTGGAATTAAGGTAATGGCTACTGTTGAGGATAATGGGTAATTTTTTATAAATTAAATATATACAAAATTATAATAATAAAATATTAATTATTTTGAGCAAATTAAAAATACTAAATGGCTAATTAAAAGATATAATTAAGAAACACTAGTTTATTTATTATATCTAATTTTAAAGAAAATATTTTTTTTTTATTTTTTCATTTCCTTTTTTAAACAATTAAAAATAAAACTTACCTTAAAAAGTGATTATATTTTTGTTGTTTTCAAATCTTTTAAAATAAACTTAATAAAAATAAGATAAAAATCAAAATATTTAATTTAGATTTATAAAAATATTTAAGCTCTAAAAATGGTGTAAAATTTTAGGTTCGGTCAAAATTACGTGTCTACAGTTTGCCCCTCTTTGACTGAAAACACGAAGGATTTTCAGACAAAGAAGTAGATAACGTGACTAGTTTTGACCGGACTTGTATTTGAAGGAAAAATATGTGTGACCGAGTCTTAGTTTTGGACATCCTACATATCCCTGGTTATAAGGGAATCAGGTCACATGTAGTTCAAGGAGATGAGGTGATGAGTTTGAAGTTAAGTGAGGTTTCATCGAGGCTCCAAGTCGTGGTTCCCATCCTTACATAAAAATAATGAAAGCTAGTAGTCAAAAGGAAAATAAAAGTACAAGCTCCTATCTATACAAACTCTCTTGAGTTTTCACTTGTGTCTTGACTTTCAGATATCACTTTGATTTTTGGAAGTGTATATTGATCTTGAATTGGATTGAGGCTTAACTTGCCGCTTAGAGTGAGCTTTTGACACTCTTCAAAAATGAAAATTTGAATATGTTATTGAATGACTACATGTTTTCTTGATCAGAAGCTGAACAGAACTAGATGTCAGGAAGTCGGGCTACTACATTCATTGAAGAAGTTGATTCTATCTATCATGGGGATTGATCATTCTAAAAAAAGTTGAAACTTTGTTCTTGAATTTTAAATTCATGTTTCGTTTGAAGAAACCTGAAAACCATCACAAACAAAAGAAATAAACAAAAAATATTCCCCAGTTTTCACTGGAATTTTTTTTTTGTAAGTTATTACCAAATTAAAATAAATAAATAAATAAAATAATCAACTCAGACTAGGAAGTGCTTATCCTAGGAGAAATATTAACGGTCTCAGACTAGAAAGTGTTTATCCTAGTAGAAAGTAACAAAATCCCATTATGTAGGAGGGTCCTACTAATCCCATTCTCCAGAAGGGTCCTGCTAATCTAAATCTCATTGTTTAGGAGGGTCCTGCTACACTAATTCTCATTGTTTAGGAGGGTCATGCTACTATAATTCTCATTGTTTAGGAGGGTCCTGCTACGCTAATTCTCATTTTTTAGGAGGGTCCTGCTACGCTAATTCACATTATTTAGGAGGGTCCTGCTACTCTACTTCCCATTGTTTAGGAGGGTCCTGTTACACTAATTCTCATTGTTTAGGAGGGTCCTGCTACTCTAATTCTCATTATTTAGGAGGATCCACCTACACTAATTCCCATAATTTAGGAGAGTCCTACTACACTAATTCTCATTGTTTAGGAGGGTCTTGCTACTTTAATTCCCATTGTTTAGGAGGGTCCTGCTAGTCTAATTCTCATTGTTTAGGAAGGTCCTGCTACTCTAATTCCCAATGTTTATGAGCATCCTGTTACTCTAAATCTCATTGTTTAGGAGGGTCCTGCTATGCCAATTCTCATTGTTTAGTAGGGTTCTGCTACTCTAAGTCCCATTGTTTAGGAGGGTCCTGCTACGCTAAATTCTCATTGTTTAGGAAGATCCTGCTACTCTAATTCTCATTGTTTATGAGGATCCTGCTACGCTAATTCTAATTGTTTAGGAGGGTCCTGCTACGCTAAATTCCATTGTTTAGGAGGGTCCTCCTACTCTAAATTCTTATTGTTTAGGAGGGTCCTGCTACTCTACTTCTCATTGTTTATGAGGATCCTGCTACTCTAATTCTCATTGTTTAGGAGGGTCCTGCTACTCTAACTTCCATTGTTTAGGAGGGTCCTACTACACTAATTCCCATTATTTTGGAGGGTCCTGCTACTCTAACTTCCATTGTTTAGGACGGTCCTGCTACTTTAATTCTCATTGTTTAGGAGGGTCCTGTTACACTAATTCCCATTGTTTAGAAGGGTCCTACTACTCGAATTCCCATTATTTAGGAGGGTCCTGCTACACTAATTCCCATTGTTTAGGAGGGTCCTGCTACACTAATTCTCATTGTCCAGGAGGTCCTGCTACATCCCATTGTCCAAGAGGGTCCTGTTATACTATCCCATTATTCAGGTGGGTTCTTGCTATACCACATCCCATTATTCATGAGGGTCCTTACTATTATATGACCCATTCTTTAGGAGGGTCTTTGCTATTCTACGTCCCATTAATCAGGAGGGTCCTTGCTATTCTACGTCCCATTATTCAAGAGAGTCCTTGCTATACTGCGTCCCATTATTCAAGAGGGTCCTTCCTACACTACGTCCAATTATTCAGGAGGGTCCTTACTAAACTACGTCCCATTATTCAGGAGGGTCCTTGCTATACTACGTCCCATTATTCATGAGGGTCTTTGCTATACTACATCCCATTATTCAGGAGGGTCCTTGCTATTCTACGTCCCATTATTCAGGAGGGTCCTTTCTATACTACGTCCCATTATTCAAGAGGGTCCTTACTATGCTACGTTCCATTATTTAGGAGGGTCCTTGCTGCAATACGTCCCATTATTCAGGAGGGTCCTTGCTATACTACCTCCCATTATTCAGGAGGGTCCTTGCTACACTACGTCCCATTATTTAGAAGGGTCCTTGCTACACTACATCCCATTACTCAGGAGGGTCCTTGCTCTACTACGTCTTATTATTCAGCAGGGTCCTGTCTATACTACGTCCCATTATTCAGGAGGGTACTTGATATACTACGTCTCATTATTCAGCAGGGTCCTTGCTACACTACGTCTCATTATTCAAGAGTGTCCTGCTATGCTAATCTCGTTACTTAGGAAGATATCTCTTAACAGAATCATCGAACAGAAATACAACAACATTATTTTTTGCCCCAGTTTACACCAAGAAATTATCATTTAAGCTATTAGCATAAATAAGAAATACTTGTACCAAAAGAAAAATGCAAGACATCGATGCAATTAGGGTGTTTGTTCCCTAGAAATGAAAGATGGTGTCTCTAGGGTGTTCGCTCCCTAAGATCAAAATGCAACTAGGGTGTTTGTTCCCTAGAAATGAGAAATGATTGAGTGTTTGTTCCCTAAGGTTAAAATGCAACTAGGGTGTTTGTTCTCTAAGGTCAAAATGCAACTAGGGTGTTTGTTCCCTAGAAATGAAAGATGACGCCTCTAGGGTGTTTATTCCCTAAGGTCAAAACGCAAATAGGATGTTTGTTTCATAATAATGAGAGTGATTTTTTAAAACAAATAAAAATATGCCCCAGTTTTAAATTGAGGAACTTTGAAACTCCTTTTAATTTATTATTGTTTCGATTTATTTTTTGTAAAAAAAATGATCCAATTTCATACCTTCAAGGATATAAAATTTTATTTTGCGAGACTGAATCCATTGTAAGACTGCCTACGTATCTTGTATGGCAAAAATTAGGTCAAACATAGTTTATATAAATAAACAAAAAATATTATTTATTTTTTGTGATTTTTTTTCTTGCAAAAGACCTCTTTAAAAAAATACTAGAGGAGAAAAGAAACAAATTAATTCATGATTGAGTTTGTTTTGACTTTAGTTGGTACCAAAAATTAGTATTATGCATATGAATCACCTTCAACTACTTTCAGAAAAATGTGAAGTCAACTTTGAGTAATTTCTATAGGTTCAAATGGTATCTCAAACATTCTTAAGTATTAACAAGATCAGTCCATCTTGTATAAATTAAGAGACTAGAACTATTCATATCCTCATGTTTCAAGCGTCCTTACGACAAATAAAGTCATTTTTCACACACTATAGAATAAGTTAGATCATAGGACATTTTTGAAAGTCACTCACACTCAAAAAGATGTTCAAAGAATGAGATTGAGATACCATATGCTTGGCCCTCATGTAAGTATCCACTAATGTGAGAACACAAAAATAAGATCAAATAGGACTTGTGATTGGCTTGTAATGTAGGCTTAGGAAATGGTAGGATATTCATTTGGGATAAAGTGACTATTTCCTCCTTAAAATTTGCACAACACTCTCAATATTTTTCATTTTCACATTTGACCTTTGTTTTCTTCAAAGCTTCTCCTCATTTATTCTCTTCTTCTTTTTTTTCTCATTTTCCCTCCTTTTTGTTGGAGGTTTTTTTTTTTCATTTTTTCATTCTAGCTTTTCTTTGTCATCTATTTTTTTACTTTCACATGTTTGACCTTTTCTCTTTGTTACCCAACTTAGGTCTTTGACACTGTGTAGATAATTGATAGTGCACTCAGGGAGAAGAGATCAAGGAATAGTGCATTTATGCACTCAAGAGGATATATGCTAAGATGTGGTAATTCAAATGAAAAGTTTTATGCTCAAAATGGAAGTTCTATGGATAACATGTCATTTGGTAGGTTTGAAAGGCACAATCGGATCAAAGAAAGCTTATTATCCTTTCCCAAGTTAAATATCGTTCAAAATTTCGCCTCAGACTACATTCGGGCCAAGTTCTAGATTAACAAAGTCATGCCTTTGAGTTTTACATCTAAAGCTCACCACACAATGCACATGAAACAATGAGGTCAAATTATTTTATGCCTTAACTTTAAACAAGATAATTTATCAAGTATTACATAAGTAGATCAAGAAGTACCAAAAGAATCTATGGGTCACGACAAAGTTGGTCTGTCTTGCCAAATAGTTTAACACTTTATCTTATTTTTTATGCATATTCCTAAATATGTTGGTACCAACCAAGTGAAGAATTTTTTTTAATTAATTTTTTACCCTAAACAATATTTTTAAAATTTTTAAAATAAGGAAGAGAAACATTTTTATTTGAATCTTGAATAAAAAAAGAATCCTTTTTTTTGCCCCAATTTTTGTGATGAGGACTTTCTAGATTTTTTGTTAGTTGGACCGAACCTCAAAATAAGGTTGCCTACATATCTTGTCAAAGCAAGAATCAGGTCAAACGTAGTTTAAGAAGATTATAAACACAACATTATTTTTAATAATAAATACTTCTCTCTCTTTTTTAAAATTTTTATTTAAATAAGGATCACCAAATCTGAGGAGGGTTGCCTACGTATCTCACTGAAATGAGAATCAGGTGTGCGTAGTTCGTTCAAATTGGACAGTTAAAAAAACTTTAAGATATTAAAACTTCATGCAACACATAAAATTATCTAAGTGATCAATTAAGAGATGGATACTTGTCCTAAACGGACCCAACTCTTGCTTCAGGTCTCACTAAGTCAAAGATGCAAATGATGCAATTGATGTCTATGTTCCAGTTTTACTAGGCTCAAACCTGAACGAAATAGGTATCTACACTAGCTTACCCGAGTGGAAAACTTGAGCCAGAGAGGGGAAACTTATCGGTAGCAGCGTTATTCCGACTTCATTACTGGTCCAACCCCACCTAATATATTTGACTAAAAGTCCTTCATTGGGTGTCAAGACACTCCAGTTTTATCTCAATTAAAAGTAGGATACATAACTGCATTCCTGTGAATGTGTGTGAAGTGTCACTAGAGACTCAGAATGGTGTACGACAGAAGACAATAATTTATAATACAGTTCAACAATATCAAAGCAATAAATGAGCAACAAGTAGCACATTAGGTCGTCATACACAATATACCCAAAAAATACAATAATAAAATCAAGTAAGAGCTAATATAATAAAACTCAAATTCTAGTTATTCCCCAACAGAGTCGCCAAAGATGTCACACCCTTTTTTGCATGGTGGAGAGAATTTTTCCAATTAAAATGACGTTATTGATTAGAGGTCATTTTATTTTTTCAGAATCACCACTTGGAATTGAGTTTTGGTGTTCCAAGTCACCTTTTTTTAAATCCCTAATCAAAAGAAAATGACTCTTTATTTTAGTCTGCGAACTAGAAATTCAGGTAAGAAATTATGTTGACCGAGGGGAATATGTTACGCATCCCTCGAGTCCGGTGGTTCTAGCACGGTCGCTTTTATTGACTTAAATTATTTTTTTGGATATATAACTACAGGCCATGATTTGCTCACATTTTTTTACTGCTGAACTTTTGTAGGTCTCAGCCTAGATGCGTAACTGCATTCTTGGCTTGACATTTAGAGGCATAATTGTCTTCTTTTCGTCACACCTAATAATTTTATCTATAGGTGATCTTATTTTGAATTAATGAAAGTTATTATATTTTTGGACAAGGTGTGTCACTGCATCCTTGAGATTTTTTTTCAATGTCTCAAAAAAGATGTGCAACAGCATTCTTAATCGAAAACAAATATTTTTACAAATATTTTTAGTGTGCATAAAACTCATCTAGTATTAAAAGTATTTACTCTTATTTTTTGTGAATTCTAGACAACTAATCTTCTCATTTTATTATTATATTAATTGATGATATTTTTAAATTAATCCTTATATCAAATGATTGAACTAATCCAAAATGGAGTAAATTCGAGTTTAACAACATAACCCATTTTTTGTTTATTTGGGTAATGACCTATTTATCCAAAAAAAAAATACATAAATTACAACATTAAATTGAAATCAACATAAAGCTACAACAATGTCATAAAAGCAATGGCTTAGGCACAACTAACTTGAACAACAAAAAAATAAATTCTTACATAACAATGGGATTTTATTCATCTTTTGAAGATTTGCACTAAGTAATAACATAAATATATAATTCAAGATTGCGAGCTGTTTATTTTAACTCTCAAAATAAACTAAAGATGTCAATACTAATTTCAATCAAATTATGAAGGAAACAAAACTATAAAAAAAAAATATCACATAATTACATCAACTTCCATAAATAAATTAAAGAGATAAGGTAAAGTTGAACCTCAAATGAAGAAAATAAGTACCGCAAAATTTGACCGAAGCTTGATTGAAACACCCACAAATCTTTTGTTGTTGTGCGTGGGTATTGGAGTAATCTAGTATGGATTGTGTTTTTCTATGTGTCGTGTATGTTGGGTCTCTTTTTCATTTCTCTAGTCGTCTTTTTGTGTGTCTGTATGTATGTTAGTTGTGGTTTTTCTGTGTGTAGGTTGTGTACATATATGTATATGTATTGCAGTGTGTATGTTTGCAAGGGTTAGGATAGTGGTTTTTTTTTTGTTTTTCTTATTTGCTGATTGTTTGTCGTGTGGGAGTGTTGTGTAGAGTAGTGTGGTTGATTGTTGTTATAGGTGTAGTAGTGGTGTAGGTGGGTAGTGTTAAGTGAAATTAGGGTAATGCGTGAGGGTAGTGGGTAGTGGTGAGGATAATGGGTAATTTTTTATAAACGAAATATATACAAAATTATAATAATAAAATATTAATTGTTTTGAACAAATTAAAAATACTAAATGGCTAATTAAAAAATATAATTAAGAAACACTAGTTTATTTATTACATCCAATTTAAAAGAAAAAATATTTTTTTTTGTAACTTTTCATTTCTTTTTTTAAACAATTAAAAATATAACTTACCTTAAAAAGTGATTCTATTTTTGTTTGTTTTCAAATCTTTAAAATAAACTTAATAAAATTAAGATAAAAATCAAAATATTTATTTTAGATTTATAAAAATATTTAAGCTCTAAAAATGGTATAAAATTTTAGGTTCGGTCAAAATCTACGTGTCTACAAAGAAGAAGGAAGTTGGAGATAGGGTTGAAGGAGCAAGGTTTTCTTCTCAATTTCATTGGAATTCATAGCGAAGGTATGGTAGTCCTTCATCCATGGATAGTCTTCATCCATGGAGTCCCTCCAAACTCAATTTCAAAGATAGTAATTCCCCAAAAGCTAGGGTTTTACTCCAAGTCATGGATTCCTTTCAAAAACGATTCTAATGATTTAATTACAATATATTATGATTGAATTGAAGATTTATTGTGATTTTATGTATAAATCCCCAAGAATCTAAGAAATCCCCATATTCCCAATTTATGACCTTGTGATGTGGGTGAATTGATGAAAGAAGGATATTATGAGATTATGCTTGTAGTAATTAAGTTATTTGAATCATGCTATTATCCATGTATAATGTATTAATTCTAGATGTGTTGATTTGATATGAGCTTTGACCATTGAAAAGGCAAGATATAATATTATGCATGTTTTATGAAGGTTATGTTTATGCTTTAAAGAACACTTTGAGAGTCAAGTGTCCATGATTATGATAATGTTGTTGTGTTGATTGAAATGTTATTCTCATGAACACATAATGAACATAATGTGAAAGGTTTTCTCAGATAATAGAGATTCTAAGTTGAAAGGCAATTCTCACCTAATTAAATCTAATGTTATATGTAGACATAGACGGTGAAAGGTTATTCTCATGCATGATCTTATAAGCTACCCTAATGAAACAAGTTATGACTTAATAAGTACTCCATAGGATAAATGCTTAGCACCGAGTGGATATAAATTGAATATGAGATGGAAGCTCCCCCGTTAAGAAAGGCCAGGTTTCTAGAAGTAAGCTCATGAGATGGAAGCTCCCTCTTCAACAAAGGCCGGGTTTCTAGTAACAAACTCTTTATCCCATAAACTACGTGCCCCCGTAGGATATTTAGCTAATGGATCCACCTAAAGCTAAAAATGATGGTCTTACCTTAGGCAAGTAGGACAACCCTTTTCGGTGTGGGTAACATAGGATTCCATGTTAAGCTCACATGGTCTATCTCGGTTAAAGCTTATTCCCACTATGACAAGAATATGAATAATGAACTATGGCCACTCAAGAAGCTTTACGTAGTATGGGTGAGATTATAGGATCTTATTCATGTATTTCACAAGTATGCTTGGAGGGTACTTATGGGATGTTTCTCTTATGATATGATGAGCTATGTAATGAATATGCTTATGACTTGTGCTTTTCCATTTTCTTCAAAATGATGATTTAACTTAGTAAATTGCATGCATTCAACTAAAATATCCATTTACCATGGTTTCAAGGTTTTTATGCAAGACTATCATACTTAGTGAAATTTTGCACTAACCCATATTTTCCTACATTTTCCACAAGTGTAGGGTTCGGTTCTCAAGGTGGTCCTCATTGTGGTTAAAGCTTGGAATTGCTCATTTCTCCTAGCTTGTTGGTGAGTCCTCATGGTTTGAGCACGGATGTTTTCACTTAGTAGTTTCTTTCCTTGTATTTTCTTTTTGGACTACGATGTCCTTTTTATTTCGAGTATTGTAATTGATGTAATACAAAGTACCTCAAGGCTATCCATTTACGAACTTCAATGCTTTGATAGAGTGTTCACACGGATGGAGGCTATTGGGCTTGAGATGGTGCCAATGAAGGGGTTTCCAAGCCTTGCTTGGTAACAAATGCGCTTTGAAGGAGCTCCCAGCTGAGAAACATCATGTGTGGATGATAGCTTGGAGCATGGGAATCCTAACGAAGCAAGGAGCAGCAACTGAATGCATTGCTCCATTCAGCGAGCAGACCTCCACTTCGGTGACTCACCAAACTACCTTGGCAAGGGTTCTAACATCGCCAACTGGTCCAATGAGCTACAGAGGGAAAGTTGATCATTCGGTGAGCTGGAGACCATTGGCACATTGCCAAGTGGATTGGGTGATGGTTCCCCAGACCGCCCAAAGTTCCAGTAGCTTCCATGGACGGGCGAGGAGAAGGGTTCCTCATGAACCCATTGGGAAGATTACCAAGTCATTGGGCGAGCCCGACTCAGTTCGCCTATTGGTCCATTTCGGGTCACTTTTGGTCCCATCTATGTAATAATGCCTAAAATTATAAATAGGCCTTTAGGGGTTCATTTTAAGGTAGATTATTTTGAATGTTGAAAACTGAAAACTCATGTTTGAGTGTTGAGAGCTTGGTTAAGTTTTTGTCGGCTTTTGTTAGAAACGTTGGTTGCTTGGGATATCGATTCTCTTGAGGTCATCGTAAGAGATTTGGTGCTTCAATGTGGATTAATCGATTGAGGTCTTTAGGTTTAATATACCTTTAGGTTGCTTTTGATTTTCTTTTTTTGTGTCAATCTATTTATCTTTACTTATGTATTTGATTTCCGCATTTTAGTGTAATTCCCTTATAGGAATTACATCATTTGGTATCAGAGCTTGGATTAGATTCGTTCTTACGATTCTAGTCTTGGGTTTGTTACAAAAAGAATTTTAAAAAAATTGTTCAAACGTTTTTGTGAAATTTCTGAAAATGGGTTTGATGATTTGTGTCTTGTTTGAAGTTTCTAAGGTTGGATTAGTGTTCCCTAACCTTATTTGATTCTAGGGCTGAGATTTGAAAGGGTTTGGTATACTATTGAAGAATCCACCATTGTTGGTTGAAGAAGCTTTGAAGAAGACTAAGTGGGTTTTGAATCTGGAAGATTTGGCAAGGAATTGAGTGCTAAAAAGTATTGGTCTTTGTTCCCTATATCTAAGAGAGAATGTATCTCGAAATCCATGAAATTTTGAGCTAAAAATCTTCAGGGTTTATTTTTGGGTCTTCATAGTTGTTCTTGAGAACATTCAAATCTTCAAGGAGGAAATCACCAAAATAGAAAGTTCAAAAGAGTTTGTATAAAGGGAATTTACCTAAAAGGCTAAATACTAAAGGACAAAGGATGTGGAGGGCAACAGCAGGTCAATTTTTGGAATTGTGCAACTGCAGCTTAAGGAATTTGGGTGAATCCCGACTTAGATCGCCCATTCTACTCGACGCCTTGCTCTTTGGGCAGCTAGTTCGCCGAGTTGAACCTCATTTTGGTGAAGACACTGGAAATTTTGATGAGCTAAGCCCTGATCACCGAATCCATTCGGTGCATCGCCGAACTTCCACCCAGATCGCCAAGTTGCCTTGTTCGTTAGTAGAGTTTGGTGAGTCAATCTTCAAGTTGGCGAGATGAAATTCACGTTAGGCAAAGAAAACAGTGCATTTGGTGATCGAAAGCTCATGTTATGACCCTTTCTTCTCAGGTTCTAATTCTAGTTTCTTTTCTTTTGTTTCTAGTTTGTTGTCAAGAATCCTAAACTGATTTTCAACTAGTAACTACTCTACTTGTTGACTATTGGTTATTGAATTCACTTCTTTGTTAGTACTTTTTCTTTGTGTTCTTTTATTTGTTTTTACTTCGTAGTTAACTTCTTGATTCAAGTCTGTTTGCTTAAATCGAGTCGTCCGTTCTTCTTGAAATAAAAATCTATTCTGACGAAGAATAGAAATTGAGACCTTGTGATCAACTGAGTATAAGCAATCTTCAATATTAGCCGCACCAATTTGAGAGGCAATCAAAGGTGTGTAAACACGAGCGCTTATGAGTTCATTTTACTAACGCTAACGTTATTTGTTGTCTTTGTGAGTTGTCATTTTATAGGTACAAAGGAGTTATAAGGAAGCATGTCCTCGATAGCTTCAGACCCATATGACTATGATGTGGGAGATTATGATTGTAGTGATGGGGGCTATGGATGTGAATATGATGGTGATTATAGGGGCTATGATGATAGCCATGATCAAGAGTCGAATGGGAATGAGAGCTACTATTCTAGAGGAGAATATGAGAAAAATGTTAAACATAGCTCTTATGGCAAAGATAAAGAAGAAGGCTCTTATGGTGGCTCCTATGATGATGTGGGAGCATATGAGAGGTCTTACTCTCACTTCGAGAGTGAAGATGGTTCCTATGATGATGCCGAAACATGTTACATTTCCCACTCCAAGGATGAAGGTAAGGTGAGGTATAATACTCCATTATATACGAAGTATGAGGAGCATGCCCCTAAGGCTTGTGAAGATTCGTATTCTCACTCTAGTGCTAATCCTTACCCTAGTCGAAGTAATATGTGTGGCTACACTAGCTCAAGTCAGAGTCATCCGAGGGGAAGGAGAGAGTGTGCAACTCTAAAGTCTAAGGATACTTTATCATATACTTCTCATGGGAATGGACACTATTCAGAATTTGGAAACCAAGACAGGTATGAAGGATTGTCAAGGGTCTCGGTACCAAAAGGATTGATTTTCCTATCTTTAAGGGATGGAGTGATCATGAGGCATATCTTGATTGGGAGTGGCAATGTGAGCAGATTTTCCAACGCCATGATTTGAGAGGTCCAGAGCGAACCTTGTATGCCCTTTATCATTTGAAAGGTCTTGCATTGGGTTGGTAGAATCAAACGGGTAAGCTCCGAACACTCCACGGAAATACCCACCCATTGACATAGGAAGAATTAAAAGGGATGATGAGGTTCAAGTATGTGCCAAAAGGGTACACCAAGCTTTTCAATGTCGATCTGAGAAGACTAGTTCTTAGGACAAAGGTTGGCATTTGTGGGTCTTTAGGACTTGACATTGTCCTCGATGATGGGTATAATCTGAACTATATCACTCCAGAGGTGGTAGCCTACTTGGGACTACCTCGACTACAAAGAACTTATCCATACACCATGGAGGGATGTAAGGTTACCGAAGGGGAAAGAGTCTCTTTCACACGCGCCAAATACTATGAGGAGGTTTGGTGTGATATAATGCCCATGGCTTCTTGTCACTTAAGTTTGGGAGCCAATTGGTTTACTAAACATAGGGTCCCAAACGAGCAGAATTGGTACAAGTGTGTTGTGGATCATTGGGGAACACCTTTATTTTCTCCTCCTAAGGTGAAAGGTGAGAAAAAATATATTAAGAGGAGTAAGGGAAAGCAAGGTGGCAACCTCGGAGTGGAAAAAGGAGAGGTTGAGAGGAGTGAAGTGATAGGGTTGCCACAATCTCAATCTAACATTGTTATTCATCCTTTACTTGGTAAGGATTTTTATATAGGTACAAGTGTAATGAATGGAGGAACACAAGTTCCAGCCAAAGAACCTACAGTCGAAGGTGTGATGGATGCACTTATGGGATGTCCCAACATCCAAGGTAAAGAAGATCGTTCTTGCAGGCATCAAGGTACAATAGCTAAACTTAGCACTTTTACCATTGAAAATGAACAAAGTGTGAATGTTGGCTTGTCTTTATGTGAGCCTATTGATTCTTTACTATGTGTTGATAATCTGCTTGTTGAAAGTGTGGATACACTAGTTGATCCTATTGATGACCGAATTTATTCTTCTAGTAAGATCGATTTGTGTCCACCTAGTGTTGACACCTATGCTTTGAATGCTAGCTCATTATTTTGTAATGATTGTGTTGATCAACCTGTTTGTGAGTGTAGTTCACTAGTTGAGGGTTCTTGTAATGTGATTAAGAAACCTCAATTTGGTGGTACTAACGATAATGTTGATCAGTTGAATAGGAATGACTCTTTGAGCATATCTTTTGTGGAAGGTCCGATTGCTTACTTTGCTCATAGAGACCTTGTGCTTGAAAGTATTTCGAAAAATGATGTGCCTTGTTGAGGGTGAACTTTCATGTGTAAATTCTTCCCTGGTGGTTGATCACTCCCTCGCCAAGTGCAATATCTCATCTGAAGATGATGAAATCACTCCTAGTGATGTACATAGTGGTGTAAATCATGAAAACAGTATAGCTCTTGATAGCCATACTTGTTATGGTATCCCACTATGGTGTGATGTTTTTCCTCCCGAAGATGGAAATCTCCTCTGGGAAGATTATAGTACTCTTGTGGGGAAGGGAGGTGATGAGGAAGGTGGTGTTTGTTTTCCCATTACTTCTACTTCTTAGTGTGTTTCACTTCTTAATGGCATGACCAATACTTTTGAGCCTATTAGTAGTCATACACATGAAAACACCCTAGAGGAAGTTGAATTGCGAGACATATTTCTCTATTGCTTATTTACATATGATAATGCTCATGTTGTTGAGTGGAGTAGTTGTTGGAAGGAAAGAGTGTCAACCAGATAAATGGATGTGCACTTGATCCTAGTACATGGCTTACCTTTCTATTTGACCCCAGTAGCAAGCTGAATTATAGCATTTGTATGGGAATATTTGTTCTAAATGGCAAGCAAATGGTGGTTGACATTGTTAATTCCTTTCCCTATGCAGGAAAGCTCTTCTTTAGGTTTTACCATCCACTTGAAGAGCCTACATTGTGTGTCGGGAAGGATAGCTTCCTAGACCCCTTTTTTATTTCTTACCTTGAGCATGATCTTGTTGAATGTGCATCTCATGGGGGTAGGAGATATTTGTAGAGAGAGGGTGAAATTTGTACCTTCCTTTACTATCCCTTTGCATATGATGAGATCCCTAGTTGGATTAGAAGTGCATTGCATGCGGATCAGGGTATCCTTGTGGTCTACACTTGTTGCTATGACCCTGTTTTGTGGACCCTCTATCCTTTTGATCTTGGTGAATGCATGAAGGTATTTGAACTGGTGGGAGTATCATCTTTTGGGTGGTACTACCTTGTTGTTGAGAAGAATGACCATTGTCCTTGTTCTCCATTAATGGGCTTAATAGCCATGACAATAGAGGATGTTTGGTTGTTCCATGATTTTGAGTCTCCTCGGTTAAAGGATATTTATGCTAATCTTTGTACTACATATCATGCTAAGAGGATAAGCTTCTTGCTTATGATCTATATGGTTTTACAAGGTTTAGATTCGAGGACTCACTTTTATCTACTTGCATATGATGATACTCATACTTGTGTGGGTTGCATATCTTATGTTAGTAGTGGTATAAATTGGGTAAATGAGAGTCTCCTTTACTCGATGCTATGCAATCCTTTTCCATTTGACCCCGGTGTCGTCTATAAGTGTGTTGAGTGTGGTAGTAACACTATATGTCATTTGCATGATTCTTCAGTGGTGTTATTACTTGATCCAATGTTCTTGAATAAGGTATGTTTACCAATTTGGGTGAGGGATACTTATGTACTTGAACCTACTCATGAATTGGGAATAATTACTCTCTTGAAGTTATCTAGTGCATTGGATGGGGTCTTAATTTAGGTCAACACTATTTGTGCCTTCGCATTTAGGTATGAGAGTGTTCATGTGCTACTTGACAAAAGGGAGGTCATGTGCTTGTTTGGATGTGGAACCAATGAGGGCTTACATATGAGATTGTTTAAGTGTATTGGTTCCTTTGCTCTACCCCTTTGTCAATATGTCTTGCTTAGCCAAGTATCTCTTGCTTTGATGAGTTATAGACCCTTTGTTGATATTTGTGACACTTGATTATATGTTAAATTTGTGCATCCTTGGCATGGTGATGAAATTATTTTTGCTAACGCTAACCCTCATGCCATGAGGATCTTTGTACTGTTTGCTTCCCCTATGGTTTTGCAAGGTATGGATTCGAGGATGAATCCTTTTCAAGAAGGGGAGAATGATGTAATACAGATTACCTCAAGGCTATCCATTCACGAACTTCAATGCTTTGTTGGATTGTTTACACGGATGGAGGCTGTTGGGCTTGAGATGGTACCAAGGAAGGGGTTCCAAGCCTTGCATGGTAACAAATGCACTTTGAAGGAGCTCCCAGCTGAGAAACATCATGTGTGGATGATAGCTTGGAGCATGGGAAGCCTAACGAAGCAAGAAGGAGCAAATGAATACATTGCTCCATTCGGCGAGCTGACCTCCACTTCGGTGACTCACCAAACTACCTTGACAAGGGTTCTAACATCGCCAATTGGTCCAAGGAGCTACAGAGGGAAAGCTGATCATTCGGTGAGCTGGAGACCATTGGCGCATCGCCAAGTGGATTGGGTGATGGTCCCCCAGACCGCCCAAAGTTCCAGTAGCTTCCATGGAAGGTCAAGGAGCAGGGTTCCTCGCCGAACCCATTGGGATGATCGCCGAGTCATTGGGCGATCCCGACTGAGTTCGCCCATTGGTCCATTTGGGGTCACTTTTGGGCCCATCTATTTAATAATGCCTAAAACTATAAATAGGCCTTTAGGGCTTCATTATAAGGTATATTATTTTGAATGTTGAAAACTGAAAACTCATGTTTGAGTGTTGAGAGCTTGGTTAAGCTTTTGTTGCGTTTTGTTAGAAACATTGGTTGCTTGGGATATCGATTCTCTTGAGGTCATCGTAAGATATTCGATGCTTCATTGTGGATTAATCGATTGAGGTCTTTAGGTTTAATATACCTTTAGGTTGCTTTTGATTTCCTTTTCTTGTGTTAATCTATTTATCTTTACTTTTCGTCTTTGATTTCCGCAATTTAGTGTGATTCCCTTATAGAAATTACATCAGTAATAGATGGGTAAATTGAGACAAGTCTAGATTTCCGCTTTCCATTTATGAAAATTTTGGACTTGAAATGCGTTTTTACTCTTTATTATTCTATGCTTATGTTATGATATGCTAAGTGGCTTACATGGTGCCTTTTGGGGTTGGGTCGTGGCAAACTTGGTAATCAGAGCACAAGGATTAGAATGATTCTAGGATAATGTCTCATAAGCCACATCTAGTAGAGTCTTGTTCATGAGTGTGAAGCGCGCTACATTTATGAATGAGAGGCTATAAGATGTTTAGGAAATTTCACTTTTTTCATTACTCTTAAGTCGTGACATGGATTTTAGCTCTATAAAGTCCCTCTATTAATCCTTCTTTTGTGTCTTCAGGATATGAATACATGAAGGGCTAACGCAAGAATAATGGAGGCTGACAATGTGAATGAAGAAGCTCCTCAAGTTAATCAAGTTTCTATTAATCCTTCGGATATGGAGGTTAGGTCGGCTTTTCAAATGTTGGCCAAGCTATGATAACTCAAGCTCAAGCTATGACGATTCAAGCTCAAGTTGTGACGGATCAGGCCAATAGAGATTATGTGACTCATGTGAATCCTAATATGAATCCGGCCACCTCAAGGGTTAGGGATTTTGCAAGAATGAACCCTCCCAAATTTCGTGGCTCCAAAGTGGAAGAGGATCCTCAAAGGTTTATCGACGAGGTTTATAATGTACTTGCTATTATGGGGGTGTCTTTGGAGGAGAAGGCGGAGTTAGCTTCCTACCAACTAAAAGATGTGGTTCAAGTTTGGTATGATCAGTGGAAGGGTGAAAGACCCGTAGGAGCGGGCCCGGTAGAATGGGAATCGTTTAAAATGGTGTTTCTTGATAGATTCTTTACCCTAGAGTTGAAGGAAGCAAATATGCAAGGGTTCATTAACCTTCATCAAGGAGGCATGAGTGCGAAAGAGTATGCTCTAAAGTTCACCCAATTATCCAAGTATGCTCCAACTATGGTGGCGGATTCAAGGGAAAAGATGAATATATTTGTGATGGGAGTGTCCAACATGGTATTTAAAGAATGTCGTATGGCAATGCTTATCCCGAAGGATATTTAACATCTCATGGTGCATGCCTAACAAATGGAAGAAGAGAAACTCAAGGAAAAGAATAGAGAGGTGAAAAGAGCTAGAATCGGTGATGAGAATTTCTCCAATGCTAGGTCCGATGGACAAGGTTGACCAAAGTGCAAACAAAGGTTCTCCAACCAAGGTTCCTCAAATGCTTCCCCAAGGGTCAACAAGGATAGTGTAACACCCAGAAAATTAGTAGACTAAACTAGAGCCAAGAGCTAGGGTTCTAGAGTGTGATGTTGAGAATTTGAGTCGTAGTTGAGAGTTTGCGTGCTTAGAATGAGGATTTTAGTGGATGAACATCAAGGTATGTATTCGACCTAGCACGCAAAATCTCAACTACGACTCAAATGGCTGGGACGGGGCTTCCAAGTAAGGGACATTTGGGTAAAATCCTATTCAACTAGTTTTAAGTGGGGGTCATTTTATATGTGTTTTATTCACCTATTTAGAGTATTTTAAGTCTTTAACCCCCAATTCTAAGTTACTTTACACTAGACCCAAATCAAAATCCCAAAGACCTCTCCACTCAAATAATTCTCTCTCTAGAAAACCTAAGAAGAAGAAGAGAAGGAGTGTAGGTCGAATCTCACCATTGAAGCAAGCTTAGTAGGGCTTTTGAATTAAGGTATGTTTAGCTTTTCATCTATGGGTTCTTCCACCAATAAAGTCCCCTAAGATTTCCACTAATTTGTGAAGAAGAACCAATCTAAGCTAGGGTTATTTCCAATGTGTGGATGTTGTTGGGTATGATTCCAAAGTGTTGGATAATACTTGTTTATGGCTAATTTGGCATTTAATTGTGATATTATGATTAAATTGTGTGGTTTCAATTTTTAACCCTAGTTTTCTTGATGAGTTGGATGATTTGTGGGTTGATGCCATTAAAGGGCAAATTGAAGGCTCATGAGTGACCTTCTTGTAACAATGTCATGAGTAGTAATTGTTCAAGGTTAGGAACACATAATCATGAATTGAAATTAGCCTAATTTAATATGATTGATCTTGACTTGTAAAGTTAGAATTGAACCTTTAAGATGAATTATGGCTAGAATCACCTAGTAATGAGGAATGTGATGATAATTGCTTAAGAAGAAGCCTTTTTCTTTAATGTCTTGTAATCTAGATATGAATAAGGATATAATTAAGTAAAGCTTTGAGATGAAGGCTTGTAGTCATGAATGTTGAATCACTAGGGCTTGAGAGTAGGGTCAATGTGATGAATATAATCTAATGGGTGGGTTTATGGTGAAAGGCCTATACTCACCTAGTCTACTTTATGAATGCTTGAAATTATGAAGTGATAGAATCACTTGAGCATGGATGGATTGTCAAGGACATCCTTCCATGAGAGATGAATGTTAAGCAAGGCTTAACAAGTAAACCTTGGGGTGTATGCTTGGCTCCAAGTGGATATTGACAATGAGAAGGAGTGTCACACAAGAAAGGATCTGGGCTCCAAGTAGAAAGGAGAACCACACCTAGTTGATGTGAGGACTATCAAAGTACAAGGGGGAACTCTTACGTAGTAGAGTGTGAGTTTTCCCATTTTTTGGTCTCATGAGATGGGATCTTTCACATAGTTGAGTCAAGGTTCCTAGTAGCAATCTCCATATCTAATGAACAACGACATGCTTGAGAAGCATCTCATAGTGTTCAAAGTATAATGAACTAAGACTTACCTAATGAAGTAACGCATAGTGTTCTAGGGTGTAGATGGACTTAGACTTGTTTAAGATACCATCTCATAGGGTCCATGTAAAGAAGGAACTTAGACATACTTTATAGAGTATCTCATATGGTTCCAAGTATAATAGAGCGAGACATACTTAAGTAAGTATCTCCTAGTATCCATGCTAGTAATGAACTTAGACATACTAAAAGTTGTATCTCATAGGGTTCAAGTTATAAGTGAACTGAGATGTGCTTAAGAGAGTACCTCATAGTGTTCTAAAGATAAAGAGAGGAACTAGGTTCCAAACCAAGAAGTATTAGTAAGAGGACCTAGAAGTAATACTTAGCATGATTATTATTATGGGATTCTATGATTGCATTGCACAAGTATGACTTAGGGTTACTAAAGAGAATGAGTTGAGATAGGATTGTGCCATAGTTGCCTTCCTTACTTTAGTGACTAAAGGTGAGAGACTCCCTTAGTTATGAGAAATTAAGTAAATAATGAGAACAAAGTAGGGTGAATATGACTAGGATGGCTTCAAAGTTATGCTTAGTGTAAAGGGTATTATGGGATGTTTTTCATGAATTGCACAACTGTGCTTTGAGGTTGCCTATAAGCATGGTGCCCTTATGGTAGAGAAGCCTAGATAATTAAACCATATATAGACTATGATTAAGATGACTAAGAAGGGATACATGACTTGGGTAGTATTATGGGATGCTATTCTTGCTTTGCACTTGTATGCTTTTAATGTTACTTAAGAATGGTACTATTATGGTATAGATGAATAAGAGTCAATAATGCTTATATGATACTTATGATGTTATAGTTGGCTTATTGTAATTATGAGGTTAAGTAATGATTTAGCTCTTATGTTCATATATCTTGCATTATGTTGACTTATGATGTTATGTTATCTTATAGGAGTTTATCTTATTATGTCTTATGACTATGTCTTATGTTGACTAACCATTTGAGATGGTTTATGTTGGTATGTTATCTTTCATACTTGGTACATTTTCTACTAACACATATTGCCTACATTTTAATCAAATGTAGGGTTTGGAGACTTAAGTGCTACTTGGGAGATAGGTTTTCTAAGGAGCTAAGAAGATTTAAGATTTGGTGAGTCCTCATAGTTTCGAGGACGTACCTATTACTTTTATTATGTTTTAGACTTTATATGGGCTGCGTCCCAAGACTTTAATTCATGTTATTCATAGATGGTTTGAGACAAAGATGTTAGAAAGACTTCCGCTTTTATGAAATGTTTTTGATATTATGTTTTAAAGAAAGTTTTAAATTTCCTTAGATTTTCTATCATCCTATGTTATGAATATGCTAAGGGCTTGTATGTGACCCCTTCGGGGTCAACTACACCATGTTACGTCTAGGAGGTACTCCTGGGTCGTGATAGATATGGTGTCTAACCTTAAACCTCAAGGAGGTAATAGTGGTGGCTCTTATGTGAATAGGCCAAATTGTGCAAAATGTAGGAAGAATCATGATGGTAAGTGCCTAGCTGGCACCGACATTTATTTTGGTTGTGGTAAGGGTGGCCATAAATTAAAGAATTTCCCAACACTTACGGCCAAGGGGAGAGAAGGAAAGCATGCTCCTCCTAGCTGTTCAAACTCCAATACTCCAAAGCAAAACCGCTTTTATGTTGTTCGATCCTGAGGTGACCAAGAGAGCTCCCTGGATGTGGTGACCGCTATGTTAAAAATCTTTCTTATTGATGTATATGCCTTATTAGATACCGGTGCTACCTTTTCCTCTATCACACCTTCTGTGGCTATGAAGTTTTATATGCTCCCCGAAGTATTATTAGAACTCTTTTTTATTTCTACCCCGGTTGGTGACTCAGTGGTGGCAAAAACAGTTTATAGAATATGTCTCATTTCCTTGTCCCATAGAGTTACTTTGGTGGATTTGGTAGAGTTAGACATGTTAGATTTTTATGTGATTTTGGGTATGGATTGGTTGCATGCATGGTATGCCTCTATCGATTGTAGAACTCGTGTGGTTAGATTCCCATTTCCACATGAGCCTATCTTAGAGTGGAAGGGGGGGAAATTCTATACCTAGAGGTTGATTTGTCTCTTGTATTAAAGCTAGGAATATGATCTCCAAAGGGTGTATTTACCATCTTATTAGGGTGAAGGATGTTGAATCTGAAGCCCCTTCTCTAGAGTCAGTTCCGGTAGTGCATGAGTTCCCAGAAGTTTTCCCTGATGATTTGCCCGGTATTCCTCCCGGGCTGGAAATAGATTTTGGTATTGACCTTCTTCCGTATAGCAACCTATCTCTATTCCTCCTTATAGAATGTCTCTGATGGAGTGAAAAGAGTTAAAGGATCAGTTAAAGGATTTTCTAGACAAGGGTTTTATCCGGCCGAGTATCTCTCCATAAGGTGCTCCCGTATTGTTTGTTAGAAAGAAGGATAGGTCTCTTAGAATGTGCATCGACTATCAACAATTAAATAAAGTGACCATCAAGAATAAATATTCCCTTCCGAGAATTGATGATTTGTGTAATATCCCGTAACTTAAAATACATTGGTGACTCGTAAACACTAATGCATAGATGTGATATCGGGGGAGGTATATAAATTGGTTAAGCGTACCATGTAACCTTTATATTTAGTCATTTGAAGGGTTAAACAAAAGTTTTAGGCCAAAGAGATCATTAAAGAAAAGATTAAAGTTTAAAGGTTCATTGTGGAGGAATACTACAAATGATCTCATTTCTCATCTGACTTTGAACGAGCATATCTCCTAATATATAATGATTTAAAGGGCCTACAACCATCCAATTGAAGGTATTTCAGTCTAGTTTCCAGCAAAATAAACCGCTCGTTAAAATGATATTGGAGTAAAAAGTTATGTTCATTCTACGACAGACGCGCGCTCTGCCCAATCACTGCGAGACATGTGGCACTTTAGAGAAATTCGGCCAAACTTGTTGTTTTATATTAGAAGTTTGGGATATACTTTCTCATATACTCAAGAACGTGTAAGGACTGGTTTCAAGCTATTTCTTCAAGTTTTTCTCATCTTCAATCCACCAAAGCTAAAGGTAAGTTGGTTTCTTCAAGAATCAAGTGTCTTCCTCTACATAGACCTATGGATATACTTAGCTAAATGTTTTCTTGAAGGAAAAAGTATTGTTCTTGGAGAATAAAGAAGGGCAGGGGCTGCTTTTCTTTGATATATAGGTATGAATCCTCTTCTATCTTCATAAATAGTATTCCAAGGATGCTTTAAGTATAATTTGCGGGTAGGACTCACGGGACGGTGATAGGAAGCCGTGAGTCCATGATTTACCCATTGTATTTGATGTTTTGGTGAGGAAGGAGTTTGTAGAAGGTTGTGTTGGTTGTTGTTTTGACCAAATGAGGGGTCAATGGTATTGTATTGGGGAAGTAAGCTGGTTACATTAAAACGGAAGGCAAGGTATAGAGAACATGACTATTATAGTTCTTGAAAGTTTGTCGCTCACCAAGTGTTTGATGAAATTCCTAAGTCTCTAAGAATATGTTGTAGCTGGTTATATGAGCTCCTATTATTTTAATTTATGGCACTAGTTCTCTACCAACTTAAACTATGAGCTTATAAAGGAATTTGACATCGTTAACAAGAACCAGTGGGATGGTGATCGGAGGCAATGAGTTTTACTTTTATGTTAATTGTGGATGATTAAGCGGGCTGGTTATTTATGGTTAAAGGATGAGGATTAATACTAAACATGTAAATAAGTCATAAGCCTACTTGGAAAGTAGAGAAAGAGAAGGGTGTGGTGATACACCACTCATCTATGGTAATTGTTAAGATTGTCGCTCGCGAACCATTATTGTGTTTTTGGCGTTGTTGTGACTCTTGATTAGTTTCTTATACTATCCTTTTATGATTTTATGTTATAGATAAAGTTTTCAGCAAAGGAGTTTGACGACGTAAGATAGTAAGTCCCGAATTAAGGTATGTAAAGCTAAAACCTCTTTTGCCCTTAAGGCACGACCTAAACTCGTATGTTCTTTGGATAAATGTCACTATAGTTTCTATGATACTTGAAAGAAAGTTATCCTATTTTATAAACCCTCTCATGTTGAGTCCTAAACCTATAGAGTTATAGTACTCTTCAAGGAAGCAATATGTTTCACACAACTACATTTATTTACAATTGGAACTCTTAGAAGTTAGCGGTGTACATGTTGCATAAATTTAAGGAAAGCAACCAGCCACAGATTGTTCGTAAGTGCATAGGTCACAAGATATATAATTCTCAAGCTAAAGAATGTAATCACGAATTGTATCACGAGCTATGTGATTAATGAATTAATTATTATAAATAATTGCAAGCAATTGAGATTATAGACTACTCTACAGCGTAGGGTTGGTATATTTAGGGCTACTACGTGCGACGCTACTCTGTGCACAAAATTCAATTATAGTCAGCTGGAATTTCCCATCGTGGATTCACCTGACTGATACAGGCCTGCGGGCATACCATACAGGAGCCCTGGGGAGCGTACCTTGATAGATCTCATTACCAGACTATGAGATTTCACGCGTGGTCATGACAGTGGACTACAGATGCCATACAGGGTTCACTAATCGCTGTCAGTAGGCCATTATGTGATTCCCTGACAGTTAGCTTTACAAATAGCAAAGAAGCGATATAATAAAGTAAAGATATCACTTAGGCAAATTATAGGGATTGTATATATATAAATGACTAAACCATGAAACGTTCGATGAGGACCCTTGAGGTTGGTCACAATTCCAATTACGGATTATGTCTCCAGCATACACATGCTCAGATTTGCCTATCATGATATTTGATGTCTACTTGTTATTCAGTTTGCTTTACATACCAGTCCATGTTTTGTATGTACTGACGTCCCTATTATTTAGGCGTTTCATTTGTATCACTACATGCTTAGGTACTCAGGACAGCAAGCATTTTCAGTAGACTAGAGACTTCCAGTTTAGCAGTTGGTAAGCTCCACCTCTACCTGGAACTATCAGATATTTAGAGCCTATATTTTGCTACGTATGTACATATATTAGAATGGTAATGTCGGGGCCCTGTCCCGACTAGTTATCAAATTCTCAAAGGCATACTCTTTAGAGGCTTCGTAGACTTAGTCTTGTTTCCATTGTAAAGTAGCCCAATGTGCCCTTTTGTTATCTATGTTTTAGTATGTGTCTTCATATAGATTCCGCTGCTTATGAATCTACAGCTTTGGCATAAGATTAGTAAGATATTTAGCAGGTGCTTGTGTATGTCTGCCCCTTTCTAGTTAGGGGTGTGACAATTTGTTTGACCAACTTCAAGGTCTAGCTATTTTTCTAAGATTGATCTTCATTCGGGTTATCACCCATTGAGGGTGAGAGGGGTTTATTTTCCAAAGACAGCCTTTAGAACCCGGTATGGTCACTATGAATTTGTGGTTATGTCATTTGGGTTGACAAATGCCCCGGCGACATTTATGGACTTGATGAATAGAGTGTTTAGGAAATACCTAGACATGTTTGTGATTGTCTTTATCGATGATATTTTGATCTATTCAAGGAGTGAGAATAAACATGTGGACCATTTGATAATTGTGTTGCAAGTTCTTAAGGACCAACAAATTTTTGCAAAGTTTAGCAAGTGTGAATTTTGGTTAAGGTCTATAGCTTTCCTTCGTCATATGGTATCAAGTGAGGGTATTGAGGTAGATCCTAAGAAGACGGATGCGGTCAAGAGTTGGCCTAGATCTTTAACTCCTTCCGACATTAGAAGCTTTTTAGGTTTAGCCGGTTACTATAGGAGGTTTGTTGAGGGGTTTTCCTCCATTGCTTCTCCATTGACGGATTTGACTCAAAAGACAGCTAAGTTTGTGTGGTCGGAAGCTTGTGAGAAAAGTTTTCAATAGTTGAAAGATAGACTTACTTCCGCTCCGGTGTTGACCTTACCAGAGAGTACAAATGGCTTTGTGGTGTATTATGATGCCTCTAGAGTGGGTTTGGGATGTGTCCTCATGCAAAACGGTAAAGTTATTGCCTACGCTTCAAGGCAACTTAAAATTCATGAGAAGAATTATCCAACCCATGATCGTGAATAAGCGGCGGTTGTGTTTGCCTTGAAAATATGAAGACATTACTTGTATGGGGTCCATGTGAATGTTTTCACCGATCACAAGAGTCTTCAATATGTGTTTAGTCAAAAGGACTTGAATCTTCGTCAACAAAGGTGGTTAGAACTCTTGAAGGATTATGACATGAGTGTCCTTTATCACCCCGGCAAAACTAACGTGGTGGCGGATGCACTTAGTACATTGTCCCGGCAAAACTAACGTGGTGGCGGATGCATTTAGTACATTGTCCATGGGTAGTGTGGCTCATGTAGAGGATGAAAAGAAAGAATTGGTTCGTGAGATGCATAGATCGGCCCGACTAGGTGTCCAACTAGTGGATTCCACCAAGGATGGTGTCTTGGTCCATAATGGTTTCGAATCGTCCTTTGTGATGGATGTAAAGTCTAAGCAAGGCCTTGATCCTATATTAGTTGAGTTGAAAGATTCGATACTAAAGAAGTCCATTGACGCTTTCTCCCAAGGGGGAGACGAGGTGCTTAGGTACCAAGGTCAGTTATATGTTCCAGATTTTGAAGGTTTAAGGGAACAAATTTTAGAGGGAGCTCATAGTTCTCGGTATTCTATCCATCCAGGAGCCACCAAGATGTATCATGATCTACGGGAAGTCTATTGGTGGAATGGTAGAAGAAATATATTGCGAGATTGTAGCCAAATGTCCTAATTGGCAACAAGTTAAGGTTGAGCATCAAAGGCCGGGAGGCTTATCCTAAAATATAGGTATCCTCACTTGGAAGTGGAAAGATGTAAATATGGACTTTATTGTAGGTTTTCCTCGCACCCGAAGGCAACATGATTCTATTTGGGTCATTATAGATCGAATGACAAAATCAGCCAACTTTATTCCCGTCAAGGTCTCTTTTTCGTTGGAAGACTATGCCAAGTTGTACATAAGGTAGATAGTGAAGTTGCTTGGGGTTCCTTTATCTATTATTTCGGATCAGGGTACTCAATTTACTTCACACTTTTGGAAGTCATTCCAAATAGGGCTTGGTACTAAGGTTAATCTTAGCACGACTTTTAGTCCCCAAACCGATTGGCAAGCGGAGCGTACCATCCAAACATTGGAAGATATGTTAAGGAAATGTGTTATAGATTTCAAGGGTAATTAGGATGACCACTTTCCATTAATAGAGTTTGCCTATAATAATAGTTATCACTCAAGTATCGGTATGGCTCTCTTTGAAGCCTTGTAAGGTAGGAGATGTAGGTCTCTGGTTGGTTGGTTTGAGGTAGGTGAAATTGCTCTTATTGGTCCCGAATTGGTTTATGAAGCTATTAAGAAAGTCTGGCTCTTTAAAGAGAGGTTGAGAGCGGCTCAAAGTAGACAAACGTTTAATGCCGGTCTATTTGAAAATCTCACCCATGAAGGGTGTGATGAGTTTGTCAATAAAGGGAAACTTAGTCCCTGGTATATAGGCCCATACCAAATTTTAAAACGTATTGGGAAGGTTTCATATGAGTTGGATTTTCTAAATGAGTTAGCCCCGGTTAGTCCAGTATTTCATGTTTCTATGCTTAAGAGTTGTACTGGATATCTGGTAACCATTATTTCCCTGGAAGGGTTGGCTGTCGACGAAAGTCTTTCATATGAAGAGATTCCGGTAGAGATCCTAGACCAGCAAGTCAAGAGATTGAGAAATAAGGTCTTATGGAGGAATCACTTAGTTGAGGGTGCTACTTGGGAGGCCGAGGCCGATATGAAGTCCCGATATCCTCATTTCTTTCCTTCTACTCCTATTCAAGCTTGAGGTAAATAGTTCCTCTTGAGTTTTAGTGTTTTGGGATTCATGTGTGTTATATGTGTTTTCCCATGATTTCCTTATATTATGCATGCTCTTGAAGAAAATCATGTTTACTAAGAAAATGAGTTTTCATGATTTATGTTCCTCATGTTGCTGTGTATTTAGTATGAGTTGCCTATTTGACATCATGAGATAAGTTGATGAACATGTTTTATTATGCTTTTGAGAATAATTGCATATTGGCTCCATGATATTGTGTTGAGTAGGCTTTTAGTTGGATAAGGTAGTTCTTCCTATGAATGTGAGAAATATTGAGTTTCATGCATAATGGGTTGTTAGATGTAGTTCCTACTTCCTTGTGTTGCATTGATTATGTTTGACATGGAGTTGAAGTTTTCTCCTTTGGGATTGTGCATTATTTTGACGTTTCATGCATGATGGGCTACTAGTTTTGAGTCTTTACTTCCGTAAGGTGTCTAGATCCTCATTCGAGGATGAATGTTCCCAAGGGGGAGATATTGTAAACACTCCGGAAACTAGTAGGCTAAACTAGAGCTTAACATGAGGGTTAGAGTAGTAAACATACCTCCCCGTACCTAAAAACATAGGGCTTCGTGTTAGAACGTCAAGGTACGACCACCAAGGACCAACCATGGGTCCTTGAGGGATACCCTTAGAAGTTTCCTGGGCAGTGAACAACGGAGGGCACCCACGCCTCGTGGTCCAGACCATGCATATGGGTGAGGGGTCGTGGGTCAAGACCCTAAAAACCAAGTCTTTGAACCCAGACCACGCTTCACCAGAACGGGTCGTGGGTCTAACCACGGTCCGTCAGTGAGGAACCATGGGTCAGGATCCCAGAAATAGGCTATAGACACCCACCCACGATTCACCAGCACGCCACATGGGTCCATCCACGGACCGTGGTCGTAGGGTCGTGGGTGGTCACCTGTAGACTGTTTTGAGGAATTAGTTAGGGGTACTTTGGGGGTTTTCGGTTTTCATTAATATTAAGTGACGTCATTTTATACTAATTTAGACTAACTATATATTGATTTAAGACCCCTAAATTTAGTCATCTTCCTCATTATTCCAAAATCCCAAATCAAAACTAACTCTTCACCAAAATATCTCTCTCTAAAACTTCAAAGAAAAAGAAAGAAGTTGGAGCTAGGGTTGAAGGAGCAAGGTTTCCTCTCAATTTCATTGGAATTCATAACTAAGTTATGGTAGTCCTTCATCCATGGATAGTCTTCATCCATGGAGTCCCTCCAAACTCAATTTCAAAGATAGTAATTCCCCAAAAGCTAGGGTTTTACTCCAAGTCATGGATTCCTTTCAAAAATGATTCTAATGATTTAATTACATTATGTTATGATTGAATTGATGATTTATTATGGTTTTTATGTTGAAATCCCCAAGAATCCATGAAATCCCCATATTCCCAATTTATGACCTTGTGATTTGGGTGATTGATGAAAGAAGGATATTATGAGATTATCTTTGTAGTAATTGAGTTATTTGAATCATGTTATTATCCATATCTAATGTAGTAATTCTAGATGTGTTGATTTGATATGAGCTTTGACCATTGAAAAGGCAAGATATGATATTATGCATGTTTTATGAAGGTTATGTATATGCTTTAAAAACACTGTGAGAGTAAAGTGTCCATGATTATGATAATTTTGTTGTATTGATTGAAAGGCTATTCTCATGAAAACATAATGAACATAATGCGAAAGGTCCACATAATGGATATTCTAGGTTGAAATACAATTCTCACCTAATTGAATCTAATGTTATATGTAGACATGGACAGTGAAAGGTTATTCTCACACATGATCTAATGAGCTATCCTAATGAAAAAGTTATGACTTAATAAGTACTCTGTGGGATAAATGCTTAGCACTGAGTGGATATTGAATGTGAGATGGAAGCTCCCCCGTTAAGAAAGGTCGAGTTTCTAGAAACAAACTGCTTATCCCATAAAATATGTGCCCCCGTAGGATATTTAGATAGTGGATCCACCTAAAGCTAACAAATGATGGTCTTACCTTAGACAATTAGGACAACCATTTTTGGTGTGGGTAACATCGGATTCCATGTTAAGCTCACATGGTCTATGTCGGTTAAGGCTTATTCCCACTCTGACAAGAATATGAATTATGAACTATGGCCACTCAAGAAGATTTACTTAGTATGGGTGAGATTATGGGATCTTATTCATGCATTCCCCAAGTATGCTTGGAGGTTACTTATGGGATGTTTCTCTTATGATATGATGAGTTATGTAATGAATATGCTTATGACTTATGCTTTTCCATTTTCTTCAAAATGATGCTTTAACTTAGAAAATTGCATGCATTCAACTAAAATGTCCCTTTTAGCATGGTTTCAACATTTTTATGCATGGCTATCATACTTAGTGCAATTTTGTACTAATCCATATTTTCCTACATTTTCCCAAGTGTAGGGTCCGGTTCTCAAGGTGGTCGTCATTGTGGCTAAAGCTTGGAATTTCTCATTTCTCCTAGCTTGTTGGTGAAACCTCATGGTTTGAGGATGTATGTTTTCACTTAGTAGTTTATTTCCTTGTATTTCCTTTTTGCACTACAATGTATGGGCGATGGCCTTTTTTATTTTGATTATTGTAATAGATGGCTAAATTGAGACAAGTCTAGACTTCCGCTTTCCCTTTATGAAAATTTTGAACTTGAAATGCGTTTTTACCCTTTATTATTCTATGCTTATGTTATGATATGCTAACTGGCTTACATGGTGCCTTTCGGGGTTCTATGTGCCTTGTTACTGATGAGTCCACAAATTGGACTCATTTAGGGCAATATTTTAATAGAAATTGTGTCCTCAAATGTTTATTTTATCTCAATATCTGATGAAAACCCTTAAGTTTCAGGTATTTGAAGTTTTGAGGAAAGCATGGACACTACGTCGCAAAAAGGAATGAAAAGACTGAAAAGAACGAAGAAATGAAAGCATGAGGATTGCCGAGTACACTTGGCGAGTCGTCAAAGGGTCTTACTTCGCCTTTTGTTCCAGTGTGCTGAGCCCTGAAGGAAAGGATCAAGTCCGCGGAAAAAGGGAGCAGTCAGTGCATCGCCAAGAAGTTCTGTGAAGCAGTACCATGTCACCCAATGACCCAGAGCACGAAACGATATTGAGGGTTGGTGCAAGACGGTGATGAACTACACCAAAGGTTGAATCGCCAAGTTGATCGGCAATTCTAACTAACGACGCCGAATGATCCGCTGTAGCACAAATCTGTGAAAACTATAAATACTTAGTTTTAAGTGTGGAACAATTATTATAATTTTCACTTAGAGTCGAACAATTGTGGTAGTTTGCATATAGAATAGTACTTTTTGATATTTTTCTCTAAGTTTGAGAGGGTTTTGAAGACTTAAAGAAAAAAAAGGTTTCATCTCCAAGGATTTGTACTTGGGTCTCTTGGATTCTTCAGTCTTGGTCTGTAACAAGACTTAAATCTTCATACCCATTTGAATGCAAGCTCATTTAGGTATAAATTTCTATCTCTTGATGTGTGGGTAAAACCCCCAATTCTTGGGGTGTGATTTAGCGAATATGGGTTAAGATAATTATTAGGTCTTGCTTGATGATAGTTTATTCGTAGTTTAATTGTGATTTCGTTTAGTGGTTATGGATGAATTTAATGAATTTATAGTTGCAAATACAAGTTTATTTATGTATTTTCGGCTTGCTCGAAAGAGAGGTCGTAAAACTAAGACCACTAGATTGATGGCCAGTGTGAGTAGGTCGACATGAGGTTCAGCTCGAGAGAGTGAACCCTAGTCCCATGTCCACACACTCAGCTTGAGAGAGTGAGTGGGTTAAGGCGTAGGCTGGTCTTCATGCGGCAAGTGGGTGTCCGAGAGGAACGCATTTGAAATGGGGTAAGTTGCTCGAGAGAGAGCTTATCCCCCTTAAAGCTTAGCCTAGTCACAATTACTCTATGAATCTTCTATCGAAAGCATGTACCCAATAATCTAGTTTAACCCGTATTCCCATCACATCCCAATGATTCCCTCTTATTACTTAGAAACCCTTGTTGATTTTGCTTTTTTTTACTTATTAGTTACAAAACCCCATTGTTAATTGACACTTTTGTGTCCCTCTTTAATTTACAATGTTTTTACTCGTTAATGTCTTTAGCTACGACTAGTTAGAACTAAATTTTATTTTTCTATAAATTCTCAAAACCACTCTTTTGGGACGATCCCAACCATTGGTTGGGTTACTAAACAATTGTACGATCGTAGACACTTGCATTGGAAGTTGTGTTTTGAATACGCAAACATCAAAATAGCGCCGCTGCCGGGGAGTGGTGTTATTTGAGAATTTTTAGATTAGTAGAATTTTTGTTCTTCTTAGTTGTAGTTTACTCACTTAATTTTCAGTTTTGTTTTGAGTGTTTGTGTGTTTCAACAGACATATGAGTATGTCAAGCAGTACTCGTGAGCAAATGGAGTTCCCTCCATTAGAAGTAATGATGTTTAGGGATCGTATTCTAACTTTCAAACAATTGGAAGGTGAACGGATTCATGAGGCATGGGCAAGGTTTAAATCACTTCTGATTCGATGCCCCACTCATGAAATTCTCGATATAGTCCTCTTGGACTGCTTATACAGAAGTCTTGGTCCCAGAAACAAACAATTGCTGACCGACTCACTCCGGGTGGTATTAAACATCAGCCCTATGTGATAGGAGCCCACCTGCTTGATCACATGGCTGAAGCAAACCAAGAAGTAGAGAAGGACTTCATGTTGGCCGCACTGATGACTCAGATGGATGAGTTGGCCAAAAAGATAGTGGTGATTGAAGTCCAATGCAAAAGGAAGGACAAATACATTCCCCCTCATGAGCGAAGAAAGCCCAAGGACAATGAGGGTAAACGTGTTGAGGGAATGCTCTCAATCATTCTTGACAAGGTAAGTGAGCATGATAGGGTGCTGGAAAAAGTGAAGAAGAACATCAAATTGATGAAACATATGATTGGTTCTCATTCCAGATCAATTCAACTGCTCGAGAACCTTACGGGTCATGTGATGCCTCATCTCCATCCGACACAAAGCAGGGGGTTGCCAAGTGATGTTTTGGTTAACCCCAAAAGTAAAGTTTAGGTGTTAACCCACATCGTGCCACGATGTTAACTAAGGTGTTGTTTAGGAGGCAACCCAAAACCCCTAAATGCTTTAATCTTGTTTAAGAAATAATGGTGTGTTGATAATGTAGGTTTGAGTTTGGAAAGTGTTGATAGATGCAAGTTGGCGAAATAAGGATCCAGTTGGCGAATCGTAGAATTGGTTGGCGATCTCTCTAGTGTCCAGCATTTGGACCTCCATTTAAACTGGAAGCCCTGTAAAACTTGGCGAGATACGAGACCATTCGGCGAATCGCCGATTAGATTGGCAAAGTGCGACTAATGTCGCCGAATGGGCGCGAACTGGACGGTTTATAATGGCCAAAGGTCCTAGAATTTAAAATCCTTCACTTTCCCCTCGCTTATAATTTTCACAAACTCACACCAAGGTAGTATTTCCAATATTCTTATATTCCACTAGTATTTTGGTTGGTTGATTTGTGCTCAGAGTTGGATTTCTTTGCCGCCTAGTTTTTCAATCACATTTTCATCGGCACAGAAGCTTAGTTCTCCAAACCCTGAGTTTGCTTCCGAATAGTTTGTACTCTTTTGCAATGATCGTATCTTATTGATGTGTGCTAGGCCTCTCTGCTAGAATTAGAATGTTTAAATTCCTACTTTAACTTGAAAACCTTGCCTGTAATGTTTGATTGTCAAATGCCCGTGGCTTTTGTGCTTTTTAATAAGTTGTATTGTGATTGTGTGTGGTTAAATTGATTGGATGAAGTCGGAGTAGCCCATAATTTTGCTAAATGTGATAAAATTGCTCAATGATAGAGCGGGTGACACCGCTCTTAAGAGCAAATATCATCAAATGGCCAAATGCAGCAAATTCGGGAGAAGTCTGAGTATTCCGAGGTGATGGATAGTATGGGTCTTGTTTGAATTTCGTTAGTGCATGGTTTGATTTTGTTTTCAGGGTTTGCGGGATTGAATTGGACAAGGTAGATTGAAAATGGGCACGTTGGGCCATTTGGCGAGCTGGGTCGAGCTCCCCGAATAGTTCGGCAGTTCACCCAATGTATCCATCTCACCCTTAAAAGCGTGTCAAATTGGATGTTTGAGTCTATAACTTTCGGTGAGAAGCCATGGGTCACCGAAAGCACTCAGAGACTCACCGAAAGTATTCTTGATCGCCTTTTGTATGCTATTCTGACCCCCTCATGCACTGTAACTTTCGGCAGACAAACCCATACTCGCCGAAAGTAGTCGGCGGTTCGTCGAAAGGACCTTACCATCGCCGACTTGCTATAATTTGAAGTTAATCCTTTTGGCGAGCCTGAGTTAGCTCGCCAAAGAGGTTCGGCGGCTCGCTGATCCACTTGGCGAGTCTTCCTGTAGTAGATTGCCTGAGCTTTTATTTGACTGTTTCCCCCAACTCTTCTCAATCTTTTGCATATATGACTAAACCTAACAAAACAGGTAGCAGCACACCACCCTGAGGCAAAGAAAAAGGGATCACAATAAATGAGGATGCAACTACATCCAGGAACAAGGCCACTAAACATTCCACAACTGGTGGGAAAGGCAAGGGCAAGGACAAAACTGTTGAGCTATCAGATGCAAGTTCTGACAGTACTGGTTTATACACCAACGACCTAACAACATATGACAGTGAGAGTATGGATTCAGATGAAGAAGAACTGATGGAGGCACGGAGGAATAAATTACGATCTAAACAGCTAAATGACCCATCTCAGATAAAAAATCCTCGATCCACCACTTCGACTCCTCCAGTTCCAGAGCAGGCAATAGTACTGGCATCTCCAGTACAAGGTCCCCCACCTAAATCAATAAATAGATTAAAGTCTGAGGGGCTGAGAACGATCATTGAGGAAAAATGGTTGTCCATTGATAGGGTGATCGACAGGTATCTCGAAATAATAGAGTGCCTGAAATACCACAAATTTCAAATCTTCACAAAACCCTGTGGCTCTTACATACCAAGCTGGGTCAGAGAATTTTACAATGCATACAGTGTATTGGTACCTCAACGGAAGAGGCTAGTATCGTATTTCAAAGTAGTTGACTATGTAGTTGTCAGAGAAAGGAAGGTAGCTTGTGACAGTGAGGCTAGCAACACAACCTTGGGTATGTCCAATAAGATTAATTATCACTGCCAGCACTTGATCAGAACAGAGAAGTTGGATGCGATGAAAAAGTGGTTAGCCCCGCTAATCTCAGACGATAATGCTCCGAAGTGGTTAGCAGAAGGAGTTTTGATTGAAAAGAAATATCTGAACGTAGCTGCAAGATACTAGTTTGGGTTCATTAGCAGCACAATTATGCCATCAGAAAATGAATCAATCATTCGCCTTGCTAAGGCAGCTTGTCTTGGATGCATCATAGAAAAAACCAGGATAAATCTAGGGATGATCATTGCTTCTGAGATCCATATGTCTGCAAAGTAGAGCAAGACATCTCTCCCTTTCCTAGTGTTAATCACTACATTGTGCAAAGGAGCTCAGGTGCCTACATATGCAAAGAGGGATGTGGAATTGGTTGCCACCGCTTCCACCAATATCCGAAAGATCAAAGCTGAATATCTTAAGGACCAAGTGGAAAAGAAGTAGAAGAAAACTGTGGCCACTAGATCTATACATGCAGAGGCATCTTTGCCTACTCCGGCCCTTGGGCCTTCAGGTATATCTTATGCCATTACCACTCCTATTGACCCTCCAATTCCCTCTACTGTTGTGTTACCACCCAAACCTACTGCTGTTGTTGCCTCCTGTGAGCCGATCTCTCAGGCATCCTTGATCCGGATGGGACAGCTTGCCTAAGATACTAATTGTCGGGCTGCCAACATAAAAAGCTCCATTTCAGGCATGATTCAAGCTGCCCTCAATGATGTTGTGGAACCACTGAGCACTACTATTGATGCTCTAGCGGCCAGGATAGCAGTGTGTGAGCGCGACCAAGGAGCCACAGAGGAGGTGACAACCTTAAAGGCCGCTATTGCAGAGCTGAGAAAAGATGTGGACTACTTAAAGTCCAACGATATGTCCATGATATTTGGAACAGTGGAAATTCCAGATGTCCCCGAAATGCCTCAGACCACCACAGGACATGGGGATTAAATGGAGCATACAGTCGATCCTAAATCAGATGCAGAGACTGATAAAGAGATGTTTAAGAGAGCTACAATGGATGACATAGGTGAGACCGAAGAAATCATGATAGATGATGTTGTGCAAGCTTCCTTGGCAAAGGCTTCTGCTGCTAGATCAAGTGAAGCTGGTCCTTCTGGGGTCACTTTGGGCATTGAAGCCCAGACAGATGGAGCGACCAATTAGCCAGGATCCCGTCTTCACCTCCCTCTTTGTCTTTCCTTATTTTACCTTTCGGATTCTATGTTAATTGCATTTGAGTACAAATTGCTTTTATTGGTGGGGTGAGGCCCACCTTTGTGTGCTATTTGATGTTCGTGTTTTGTGTATATATTTGGGCCGTTCTGTTTTAACTAATATTATCACTAACTTTCTGTGGATGTTTGAGCTTACGGCTCCTTTTATTTTAAATTGCAAAATGATTTTTACCCTTCCAAATAAATTGAATTTTTCACACATTTTTGCCACCATTTATATGCTCTTGAATGTGGCTGTTCTTTTGCAAAAATTTGAGTCTCGGTTCCAATCAATACCAATGACTTGAATAGTGCTCTCAATCGAACAAACATGAATGCGCGGCTACGATGAGACCAAATGAAGTTTCATAGATAATATGTGAACTCTTTGCATCTCTTTATGACTAGCCTATTATCAAATTGAGTCTCTTGTGATGACCATTGCACACTAGCGAAAGTGTGGAGTCTTGTTTAACTTATAGTGTCAATGCCTAGTGTGATGAGCTTACCTGTGAACTTTGCATGATAGATCCTAGAATTTGCCCCGTTGGTCCGGTCAACTGACTGATGCTATCTCGTGATATGATCTTAGGCAACTTCTACGAGTGTAAACCAATTTGATGTATACCTCTTTTGTGACCTACATTGTGAGCGTGTGATTCTCTCTTGAACACCCTTTGAGCCTTACCCTTCTTAGGAAGAAACTTGATGAAAGCAATGGCCTTTCTTTATCCATCACTCATAATCCTTATGAAGTTGTGGTTAGTTGAATAGCCAACTTAGGCCAAAATCCTAAGTTGGGGTGTGGTGAAAAGATAGGGGCAAGTCAAGAAGTGCAAGGAAAGTCTCCTCTTACCCATGGTTTTGAAAAAAAAATGGAACCCCTCCATATAAAAAAAAAAGATAGAAAAGAAAAACAAAAAGAATGAAAAAGAAAGTTGTGGAATAAAGTACAAAAGAGATGGGGTTCCCAAACAATCCATGGAAAGTGAATAATAGGATGACTTATGAGCACTAAAGAGAATGATGAAGGAGAAAGGAAAGGAAGTGTTGTGAGCACAACATCTCATGAGGATGAAAGTCACTGAGTTCTCATGAGGATGAAAGTCACTGAGTCTAAATGACCATACCTTTGCACTCAACCCCATTACAAGCCTTGAAAAGACCTTTTTGATCTTGAATGAGCTGAAACAAATGTTGATTGGAAAATACAAGCAAACTTATGGGAGAAATTATGAATTGTGTTCTTCTTTGCGAGTGTGAGCGTTGCATCTGATTCCAAAGCTTTAAAATGTTAAACCATTGTGTGAATATGGAATCATTCTTTGTGTGAGAGCATTTGAATACTATAGTTGAGCTTGAACTTGCATTTGAAGCAAGTATTGTGAGCATGAGATTCGTTGATATTTGTGAGTCACAACTTGAATCTTTGAGTGAACATTTGATCTTTCCATAAGTAAATTGAGTCTTGTTGTGTGCATTCATGATTGAGTCATGTATAGCACTGTTCGAGACACCTTTTTTGAATGGCTGAACTAGAGTTTTCTTGAGGACATGAGAAAGTTTAAGATGGTGGTGTTGATGAGTCCACAAATCGGACTCCTTTAGGGCTATATTTTAATAGAAATTGTGTCCTCAAATGTTTATTTTATCTCAATATCTTTTGAAAACCCTTAAGTTTCAGGTATTTGAAGTTTTAAGGAAAGCATGGACACTACGTCGCAAAAACGAACGAAGAGGCTGAAAAGAACGAAGAAATAAAGGCCTGAGGATCGCCGATTCCACTTGGCGAGTCACCGAAGGGTCTTACTTCTCCTTTTGTTCCATTGTGCTGAGCCCTGAAGGAAAGGATCAAGTCGACGGAAAAAGGGAGCAGTCGGTGCATCACCGAGAAGTTCCGCAAAGCAGTACCATGTCGCCCAATGACCCAAAGCATGATGATGTTGAGGGTTGGTGCAAGACGGCGATGAACTACACCAAAGGGTGAATCGCCAAGTTGATTAGCGATTCCGACTAACGACACCGAATGATCCGCTGCAGCACAAATCTGTGAAAACTATCAATACTAGTTAGAGTTGTAGTTTTAATTGTGGAACAATTATTATAATTTTCACTTAGAGTCGAACAATTGTGATAGTTTGCATATAGAATAGTACTTTTTGATATTTTGCTCTAAGTTTGAGAAGGTTTTGAAGACTTAAAGAAAAAAAGGGTTTCATCTCCAAGGATTTGGACTTGGGTCTCTTAGATTCTTCATTCTTGGTCTGTAACAAGACTTAAATCTTCATACCCATTTGAATGCAAGCTCATTTAGGTATAAATTTCTATCTCTTGATGTGTGGGTAAAACCCCCAATTCTTGGGGTGTGATTTAGCGAATATGGGTTAAGATAATTATTGGGTCTTGCCTGATGATAGTTTATTCGTAGTTTAATTGTGATTTCGTTTAGTGGTTATGGATGAATTTAATGAATTTGTAGTTGCAAATACAAGTTTATTTATGTGTTTTCGGCTTGCTCGAAAGAGAGGTCGTAAAACTAAGACCACTAGATTAATGGCCAGTGTGAGTAGGTCGACATGAGGTTCAGCTCGAGAGAGTGAACCCTAGTCCCATGTCCACACAACTCAAGAGTGTGAATGGGTTAAGCCATAGGCTAGTCTTTATGCGGCACGTGGGTGTCCGAGAGGAACGCATTTGAAATAGGGTAAGTTACTCGAGATAGAGCTTATCCCCCTTAAATCTTAGCCTAATCACAATTACTCTACGAATCTTTTATTGAATGCATATACCCAATAATCTAGCTTAACCTGTATTCCCATCACATCCCAAAGATTCCCTCTTATTACTTAGAAACCCTTATTGATTTTGCTTTTTTTTTACTTATTAGTGACAAAACCCCATTGTTAATTGACACTTTTGTGTCGCCCATTAATTTACAATATTTTTACTCGTTAATGTCTTTATCTATGACTAGTTAGAACTAAATTTTATTTTTCTATAAATTCTCAAAACCACTCTCTTGGGATGATCCCAACATTTGGTTGGGTTACTAAACTATTGCACGATCGTAGACACTTGGATCGGAAGTTATGTCTTGATTACGCAAACATCAGTTACATCTAGGGGATCCCCTAGGTCGTGACAGTTGGGTTTATACTAGATTATGATCGTCTACACCTAGTATCGAATAAGGTGTAGTTGAGTGTTAATCACCCTTCACAATCATGATGATATTCGTATGTGAGAAAACCTTCAACAATAATATTGATACTTTGATTTTAAGTCACCATATCATCATAAACAGCATTTTCATAAGACATGTATAATTCTTCGAAATTCAAAGCTCATAGGTCCATAGGTTCATAGTTGAAAATCATGAATTAGGCATGGGTCAATATAACTTCAACAAAATATCATGTATTATCATTGAATCATGTATTAGAAGATTTTTCCAATAATAAAAGCATAATTGGAAGAAAACACATATAGAGTTAGGAAGAACCCTTACTTGATCAATTGAATTTGAAATTGAGAAATTAAAACTATAGGGACCCCGTGGAGGAATGAACTCCTTGGGTGAATATCCCCATACCTTACTACTAAAAGCCTATGATGAATGGTTAATTGATGCCCTTAAATGAACCCTAGATTCTTCTTCTCCCTTAGAATCAGAGGGAAATTGGGGAGTGAATTTGGTTAGGTTTTTGGGAAATCGGGGAATGGATGTTTAAGTGGGTACTTTCAAACTAAAAAAATCTTTATATAGGCCTTAGGATGAAGGCCAAAATTACTTAGTTTTGGTATAAAGCAAATAGAAAAACACCCAAAAACCCCTTAAGATAATTGTTAGACTTGATCTACGGTTCCAACCTCAAGTTGTAGAACCTTCTACTATTCGTACTGGTTAATCGTAGACCAAGTAATTGGACAATGAATTTTAATAAACTTTGACCGAAACCTTCTATGGCTCGTAGGTCTTCCTAGGGTCTGTAGTCACCAATCCAAGAAACCAACTTGTGCCCTTAAAATTTCATCAAGTCTTGATTGTTTCTATGGACCCTATCTACGACACATAGATTGATTGACGGACGTAAACCGTAGAAAAGGTATAGGGAATTTATTCTCAAGAAATTATTTCCCCTCTTTCTACATATACCATCTATGGCCCGGTGAAGCTTCTACGGTCCATAGATGGGGACTCGTGAAACTAGCCTGCAACCCAAAAACTCTTTTTCTTTCTTTACCAAAATTCGAGGTATTACAAGGTCGATCCTTGCAAAATGGAGATATCCTTCATGTTATTCTCAACAACCATCAACCTCTTTCCGATGAAGACGTCATCCATTCGTGTGGTTCTATGATTGGATGTAAGTCTGAATATAGACTATAAACAAATGAACGTTAAAACTGTTTTTCTCCATGGTGATTTAGATGAAGAAATTTATATGGAGCTGCCGGAAGATTTTAAAGTCAAGGGAATATAGAATTATGTTTGCAAATTGAAAAAGAGTTCTGCGGTCTAAAACAAACTCCAAGACAATGGTATAGAAAGTTTTTTTCCTTTATGAGTTTATAGGGCATTAAGAAGACTTCTTCAGACCATTGTATTTTTGTGCAAAAATTCCCTGTTGATGACTCTAATATCGTGTTTCTTTATGTCGATGACATGCTTGTTTTGGTGATAAAACTTGTAGGATTAAAAAGTTAAAGCAAGAGTTGAATAAGTCTTTTGCTATGAAAGGCCTGCGACCTACAAGGCAGATTTTTGACATCCAAATTGACTGTGACAGAGAGGCAAAGAAGTTGTGGCTATCACCAAAGAATAACATTCAGAAAATACTTCAGAGGTTCAACAATATGGACAATGCTAATGTTGGCAGTACACATTTTGTTCCAGTATATAAATCATATACGCAACAGAACCATAATACAGGATCATGAATTACATAATAACAGATAATATAAACCAAGAAAAACTAAAATTCATAATTCACTAACCTATTGAAGGTTTTGCAGAACTCGTTTATGCTTGGCAAATCTAGAACTCTAGCCTTCTACTACTTCCTCACTAATTCTTTTCAACCAGTAGTTTGTATGGGAAAATATTTTAAGAAATTATTTATCCTCCTCTCTGCCCCAACCAGCCCTTCTTATCTCGATTCTTCTATTGAAGAGGGGAAGGGAAAGGTTTTTCAAACGTCTCAGCAATTAAGAGCCATTAATTTCCATAAAAGGCAATCAATAGCGAATAAAATCTGACATTTTAATTCTTTTCCATAACGGCAATGTTAAGGAAATATTAAGTAATAAATTTCTTTTATGACCAGCAAAAAAGTGTTTTTGCAACTTCAATAAATTATATAAACCCAATAATCCATTATTTTTATAAGACCAGTAAAGGTTACTTCTTCTTCCGGAACACTTCTTTTCTTCTTGTCATAACTAGTTATTAGTCAAGCATAGTAGGGACCATAGACTTAATACCTAAGGCTTCTAATTTCAATATTAATTTATAATAAATTACAATGTATTCCACTAAAAATCTGTAATTGCAATCCTTGATTTAATTTTTGAAATCTATTATTACATCTTATTTAACTTCCCATGTTAGAATTACTGACACCGATCAATTAAATTAAATTTTCTGAATAATTTAATTTATTGACTAATTTAATCCTTTATTATTATAATTAACTTGTTTCACAAAACGGATATAAAATCCACCTGCAGGGTTTCACGTAAAAACTTATAAGTATCCATAAAGGGGTATCTTTTATCTCAAGTCAGCGGCATGGTTCTATGTATTAATTATTATTTGACTAATGTGATTTGTCATTACTCAATATATTAGTAATATATTGACTCATAATAGAGTCTCACCATTTAATATATTAAAATAACAAATCAACTTACATAGATCAGAATAATTATATCAAGATTAAGAGTATAAGTACACGTAATGGACTACAGAAGTTGTTTATAAATATTTTGAACATAAATGAACATCTCTACTTGGTTCGTTCAATACACACAAAATGTACTAGCACAAGAAATTGGAAGTTAAACATTCCCATAATTAAGATCAAATTATATTTAATCTTATAGTACAATTATCAAGATGTTTGTCATACTTTATCTTTGTTGTTAACATCTAATTTATAAATTATGAAAACCACCAATTTGAATCTTCTGTGTATGAGTTAAATAACTCCACACACAAAAATCATCCACTATATAAGTAATGGATACACATATTATGTATCACCTCGAATTGGTAAAAGAAGAAAAATGCATTTTTGGGCTGAAGTTTGTATTTACGGGTCCCATCTACGAACGTAGAAGCTTCTACGGGCCGTAGATGGCAATCATAGGAAGTGGGGAAATATTTTTTTATAATCAAGTCCTAGTACCCTTTTTATGGTTCACCAGGACGGTCCGACAACCATTATACAAGTCATAGATAGGTCTCGTAGGTGAGTCTGAGACTTGGTGAAATTTTGAAGGTCAAAGTTGGTTTCTATGGTTGGTATGTACAGACCGTAGGATGACCTATGAGTCGTAAAGGGGTGTCTCTCCAAAGTTGGCCAAATAAAGGGTCTCCGATCATTTCTATGGTTGATCAGGATGGTCTGTAGGTCCAAACTATAGGAGTGAGTCGGTGGTTATTTTAAAAGGGCTTTTAGGTCTTTTCCTATTTGTTTTAACCCAATACTATGTCATTTTGTCTTCTACCCTAACCCCTGTGAATTTTAGCCTCCAATTTACCCATTTTCAACTTATTGTCCTAAAGTCCCTAAACCTGACAAAATTCACTCTCCAAAATCCTCTCAAGTTTAAGGAAGAAGAAGAAGGGTTAGGGTTCCATTCAAGTCTCCAAATTCTCTATTTCTTTTTGGATTAAATGATCAAGGTATGTGTGTATTTACCCATGGATTCCTTTCCTCCATGGGGTCCCCAAGGTTTCCAATTCTTCTCATATTCAATTTCAATTGTTAAGTTAGGGTTTGAATTTCATCTTTATGGGTTCTCTTGAATTACGATCTTATTAATTAATCCTTATATTCTAATGTGTGAATTGATTTGACTTCATGATTTTTAAGTTGAAGTTATATAGATGCATGCATTATTTATGATTTTTGTTGAGAACCCATGATGAAGCTATGATAAACTCATGAACCTATGATTTATGAACTTATGAAGTTACTCATGCTTTTATGAAATTATTATAAATGATTTAAGGAAGCTTTCGGACGTACATCATAAAGAAGTTAATGGGACGTAAATCATACATCACACACAAGTATGATACGAAAAGACATAAATAAATAAATATGTGAAATGTCAGCATCACTGTTCTTTTCCCTTTTTGCCTCCCTAGACCTTTCCTTAAGATTTTCCTCTTTAATTTGTTGAACATGAACCATTAAAAGAGAAATGTCCATTTCATTTATGAACATGGCGGTATGACGTTCTTTAACCACCATCTCCGACACTTCCGAAATAAAACTTGTTAATCCTTCTCCTAGGATCGACAACCATAGTGGGAGCATATCTAGACAATTGCATGAACTTCAAGGCATACTCCTTCATACTCATATTTCCTTGACGAAGGTTGATGAATTTAAGTAAATTTGCCTCCATCATCTCAAGGGGAAAATACCTATCAAGTAAAGTAACCTTAAACTTTTCCCAATCAAGAGGACCGGCATCTACCGCCCTCTGTTCCTTCCATTGGTTGAACTAAATTTGAGCAACATCCTTAAGTTGATAAGCAACCAATTCTAATTTTTCTACCAGTGTCACTCCCATGATAATTAACACCTTGTATACCTCATTAATGAATTCTTAAGGATCTTCCTCAACCTTAGATTCATGAAACTCTGGGAAATTCATCCTAGTGAAGTCCCTCACTCTAGCTGCCACTATACCAACATTTGGGTTCACAGGGACCATAGCCTCCCTATTGGCCTGAGTTGTTCTGTCTTTGGACAACACTTGAAAGGACCTTAAAAGTCTGCATTAATCGGTCGTTTGGCCAAAGGGTTGGCCAAAACTTGAGGAACTTCTTGAGGCGCTTGAGGAGCTTCTCATTCCACTTGCTCATTCACATCCTCCTAACATAAGGTCTTCAATGGGACATATGCTAAAAAGTATTGGATAAAGATTAGGAGAGAGACACATAGAGTAACACTCTATCGCACGACATTTGAATAATAAAAGAAGTGGAATTTTCTAAACATCTTATAGCCTCATATTCATAAATGCGGCTCGCTTCACACTAATGAATAAGACTCTACTCAACGTGCCTTATGAGACATACTAGGACATTTCTAAACCTTATGCTTGTATTACCAAATTTGTCACAACCTAAAATACACCCTAAGCATAACATGGCATATAGGACCCCGAGAGGCCCTACACAAGCCACTAAGAATGCATCATATAAGAAATAGAAGCGAAGACTTGAAACAAAGCATTTCATATATAAAAAGTTTGACAAATGGGAGTCTAACATAAGTCTCAAAGCCATCTAGCATATCATAAAGAAGTTATTGGGACATATATCATACATCACACACAAGTATGATATGAAAAGACAAATAAATGAAATGTCGTAGTCCTTGGAACATGAGGACTCACCATCAGCTGAAGCACCCAATACAAGTCTAGCCGCGAGGATGGGGGATAGGAACATTGGACCACACATTCATGATATAATGTAGGTAAAAGTATGCATTAGTACATGGAATGTACTACGTATGAGGCAATATGCATAAACAGGAACATGGTAGTATAAATGGTTTTAAAACATGTAAATATGATCACTAATTGGACATTTAAACATAAGGAAATAAAACATGGAAATATCATGATATAGTTAATGCATTTGATGTAAAGGACATAGTAAAAGCTTTGAAGAAAACATCATCATTTTGTGGGATTTTATCTTTAACCCACAATAAGACTATAAGAGTTATATCATGTAATCTGCTATATCTCTCATACCAAAAAAGAGGGAAACCATTTAAGACAATCCTATGGGGGCACATAGTTTAGGACTAGATATTGCTACTCGAGACTACCCTATTTAAGCCTCCACCTCAAGCCCTCTCAGTGTCGTCTAAATCCCAACATAATTGATAAAAGTCAAATGTCAATTTAACATAGGGAAGGCAATAATCAATACTAATCCACGTCTTTCAAAATCAAAACATAGAATAGCTCCTTAACATAATTCAACATAGATGGGAAAACATTTCATCAATTTGAAATGTGCTCTTCATAATAGCATTGACACTTTCTTTTCAAAACTCTTTCAACTTGATGTTTATGCTTTGCTTGATCCTAGTTCTATTTTATATTTCGTGATGCCATTTATGACTATGATGTTTGATTTTATTCCTGGTGTATTTATAGACCCTTTTTCAATCTCCACACCTATAGGTGAATCTATTATTGCTAAGAGAGTCTATATAAATTTTCTCGTCTCCTTGCTCCATAGAGCTACTTATGTTGATATGGTTGAGCTTGATATATTTGATTTCGATGTTATACTTGGTCTGGATTTACTCTATTCATGTTATGCTTGTACAAATTATACAACTAGAGTAGACAAGTTTCAATTTCCTTATGAGCCCATCCTATAGTGGAAAGGGGGGAAATCTATGCCTAAGGGTCAGTTTGTTTCTTGTCTTTAAGCTGGAAAGATGATTTCTTAGGGTTGCATTTACCATCTTCTTCGTGTTAGGGATGCGGATTCTAAATCCCCTATCTTTGAGTTGGTCCCCATTATAATGAGTTTATGGAAGTGTTTCCTAATGATTTACTCAGTGTTCCTCCTGAAAGGGAAATAGACTTTGGTATTTACCTCCTCCCAAATACGTAACCTATCTCTTTTCCTTCTTACCATATGGCTCCGGCAAAATATTAAAAATTAAAGGAGAAATTAAAAGATTTGTTGGGTAAGGGTTTCATCCGATCGAAAATCTCTCCATGGGGTGGTCCAGTCTTGTTTGTTCACAAGAAGGACGGTTGCCTTCGCATATGCATTGATTATCATTTGTTGAACAAAGTAGACATCAAGAACAAGTACCCTCTTAGGAGTGTTGATGATTTATATGATCAACTCCAACGAGAGAACTATTTCTCTAAGATTAACCTCCGTTCAAGTTATCACCAGTAGAGGGTGAAGGAAGGTGATATCCCGAAGATGGCATTTCAAACTCAGTATGGTCATTACAAATTCATCGTAATGTCATTTGGATTAACCAATGATCCGGCCACATTTATGGACTTAATGAACAAGGTATTTAGGTAATACCTTGATATGTTCGTGATCTTATTTATTGATGACATGTTGATTTACTCAAGGAGTGAGAATGAGCATGTCGATCATTTGAGGATGGTGTTACAAGTCCTTAAGGACCAACAACTCTTGCAAAGTTTAGTAAATATGAGTTTTGGTTGAGATCCATGGATTTTCTTGGTCACATTGTCTCCGGCAAAGGAATTGAGGTAGTTCTTAAGAAGATGGATGTTATTAAGAGTTGGCCTAGACCTCTTTCCCCTTTTCGTATATTTGATGTTTCTTGGGTTTGGCTTGTTATTATAGAAGGTTTGTGGAAGATTTTTCCTTGATTCTCCGCTGACGGCATGGACCTAAAAGAAATTTAAGTTTGTATGGTCGGAAGCGTTTGAGAAGAGTTTCCAAGAATTGAAAGATAGACTTACCTCTGCTCCGGTATTGACTTTACCAGAAGGGTCTGATGGGTTTGTAGTTTATTTTGATGCTTCAAGTATTTGACTAGGGTGTGTTCTTATGCAAAAGGTTATTGCTTATGCTTCAAGGCAACTTAAGATTCATGAAAAAGATCTATCATACCCATGATTTGTAACTAGCAGCAGTTGTTTTTTCCTTAATGATTTGGAGGCATTAATTATATGGTTTTCATGTCGATGTCTTTACCGACAAAAAGAGCCTGAAATATGTGTTCAAGAAAAGGGATCTAAATCATCGCTAAAGGAAGTGGCTAGAGTTGCTAAAGAATTAAGACATTAGTGTTTTATATTACCCCAGTAAGGAAAATATGGTAGTGGATGCTCTTAGTTGGCTATCAATGGGAAGTGTTTCCCATGTTGAAGAAGATAAAAAGGAATTTGTTCATGATGTTCAGAGATTGGCCCAATCGGGTGATCGGTTAATTGACTCCACCAAAGGTTGTGTTATGGTTCACAATGGCTCAAAATTGTCTTTTGTGTCGGATGTGAAATCAAAGCAAGGTCTTCACTCAATATTTTTGAGTTAAAGAAAGTGATGATTAAAAGGTCCATTAAGGCTTTTTCTCAAGGGGGAGATGTTGTGCTTTGATATCAAGTTCGTTTGTGTGTTCCCAATGTTGATAATTTGAGAGATCAAATATTATCATAAGTCTATAGTTCTCGATATTCCAGTCACATGGAAACCACCAAGATGTACGAGACTTGCGAGAGGTCTATTGGTGGAATGGGATGATAAAGGATATTGCAGAATTTGTGTCCTAATTGTCAACAAGTGAAAGTTGAGCATCAAAAGTCGGTAGGCTTGTCTTAAGATATTTGCATTCCTACTTGGAAGTGGGAAGATCTGAATATGGAATTGATTGTTTGTTTACCCCGCACTCGGCGGCAACATGACTCAATTTGGATTATAGTAGACCGTATGACAAAGTCAAATCATTTCATTCCTTTCAAGGTTTCATATTTGGAGGAACACTATGCTAAGTTGTATCTAAGGGATATGGTTAGATTGCATGGAGTGCCCCTATCCATTATCTTTGATCATGGTACCCAATTTCATTCGAGTTTTTGAAATCTTTCCAAAAGGGACTTGGTACTCATGTTAAGCTTAGTATATCCTTTCATCCTCAAACTGATGGGAAAGCAGAGTGTACTATCCAAACTTTGGAAGATAAGTTGAGAGCTTGTGTGATTGTTTTCAAGGTTAATTAGGACGATTATTTTCCTTTGATTGAGTTTGCATGTAATAATAGCTCTCATTCAAGCATGAGTATGGCTCTATTTGAGGCTCTTTATGTTAGGAGGTGTAGATCTCCTATAGGCTGGCTTGAAGTTGGTGAGGTTGCTTTCATAGGTGTTGAATTTGTACATGAGGCTATGGAGAAAGTTTGGCTTATTAGAGAAAGGTTTAAAATGGATCAAAACTGATAAAGTACTATGCGGATGTTAGAAGAAGAGATCTTGAATTTGATGTAGATGACTGGGTTTACTTAAAAATTTGGTAAGAAATGGATGTTTAGTCCTCGTTTTGTAGGCCCATATCATATTATGAGGCGTATTGGTAAAGTTGCTTATGAGCTTGATCTACCTAATGACTTAGCATCGGTGCACCTGGTTTTCCATGTCTCTTTGTTGAAGAAATGTGTTTGTGATACAACATCTATTATGCCATTGGAGAGTCTTGGTATAAAGGAAAGCCTTTCTTATGAAGAAGTTTCGGTTGATACTATGGACCGACAAGTTAAGAAGTTGAGAAATAAGGAAGTTGCATCCGTGAAAGTATTATGAAAGAATCAAAGGGTTGAGGGTGCTACTTGGGAGGTCAAGGCCGATGTAATGTCTCGTTATCCCCATCTCTTTCCCTCCAATCCTACTCTAGATTGACGTATTTAGTTTCTCATGGTCCATCATCATGTCTTAGTTATTCTCATGTTTCCTCATGTATGCATGCTCATGAAACTTAGTTTTGAGATTTTATTTAGCTTAGATTGATTTCTCCATGATTATCTGCATTTGAGTATGATTTGCATGTATGTCTAATGAAATGATGTTTTAAGTATGTTTGTGCTTAGAGTTAATGTTCCTCCTCAACATTGTGAATTTTGAGTTACTTTCATTCATGTTGGGTTGTTAAATCTTCTTCCCTACCCTCCTTATGATGCCTTGAATCCCATTCGAGGATGAATGTTCTCAAGGGGGAGATATTGTAACACCTCGGATGGAAAATGTTATTTTTGGGCTGAAGTTTGTGCCTATGGATCCATCTACGGACTGTAGAAGCTTCTACGGGTCATAGATGGAAACCGTATGAAGTGGGGAAAATATTTTTTTATAATCAAATACCAGTACCTTTTTTACAGTTCACAAGAATGGTTCGTCAACCATTGCACGAGTTGTAGATATGTCTCGTAGGTGAGTCCAAGACTTAGTGAAGTCTTGAAGGTCAAAGTTGGTTTCTACGTTTCTATTACGGACCATAGGAAGACCTAGAGCTGTAGAGTTGTGTCTGTCAAAAATTGGCCAAATAAAGGGTCTCTGATCATTTCTACAGTTAACCATCGGTCAAAACAATAGGAATGAGTCGGTAGTTAATTTAAAGGGGATTTTTGGTCTTTTCCTAATTTTTTAACCCAATACTATTTCGTTCTACCTTCTGCCCTAACACATATAAAACGTTTTAAGCCCCCAATTTACCCATTTTCAATTCATTCTCCTAAAGTCCCTAAACTTGACCAAATTCACTTTCCAAAATCTGTAAAGTGTAGGGAAGAAGAAGAAAAGGCTAGGGTTCCATTCAAGTCTCAAAGTTCTCCATTTTTCTTGGGGTTTAAAGGATCTAGTAAGTGTACATTCACCCATGGAGTCCTTTCCTCCATGGGGTCCCCAAGGTTTCCAATTCTTCTCAATTTCAATTTCAAACGATAACTTAGGGTTTCAATTCCATCTTTATGGGTTCTCCTGAATTATGATCTTATTGATTAATCCCTATCTTCTAATGTATTAATTGAGTTGATTTCATGATTTTTAAGTTGAAGTCTTATAGACACATGCATGATTTATGATTTTTGTTGAGAACCCATGATGAAGCTATGATGAACTCATGAACCTATGATTGATGAACTTATGAAGATCTACTTGCTTTTATGAAATTATTATGAATGACTTAAAGATTCTTTGAAAGAAGGTGTCAATGCTATTTTGAAAGGTGTTTCTCACATATATGGATTCACATTCATGAAAGGTTCTCTCATATATGTTGAATTATGTTAAGGCGCTATTCTATGTTTTGATTTAGAAAGATGTAGATTGGAGTTGATTGTTTTATCTATTCTGTTGGATTTAGACTTAGCACCGAGAAGGCTTGAGGTGGAGACTCGAATAGGGTAGTCTCTAGTAGCAACCTATAATCCAAAACTAAATGCCCCTGTAGGATTATCTTAAATTGTCACGCCCCCAGGCTACCCCCTTGACGTAAACACGGGACCTAGGATCACGAATGACCCTAAGCTAACCATGTCTCGCATAACATAAGCATACTGGCATTATCTAAGAAAACAAGAACTAATGCGGAAGTTAAAACAATAGTTAACTGAATGTGGTGAATATTCAATACTGATCTGAATATATATATAAATAATATCTAAGAGTTTAGTGATACTGAACAATCACTCAAAAACTAAAGTTGAGTCTAACACTATGTTTGTAAAGCCTCTAAGTGACTAGAGTTGCTAGGACATGCCCCCAGCTAACTCTAGCAAAACTAAAACTGAAATAAAAGGCTGAAATGGAAAACATGTAGATTGTTCTTGAAGTATGAGGGTCACGACCCAAGCCTAGGGCCTAGACGTGACATGGCGAATGAGGAACTCGAAGGAAACCCAAGCAAGCCTCTCAAACTTGTCATCACACTTCATCGGTCGCGGAAGTACAATCAACATTAATTAACGGGAAATAGGGACTAAGGGCAAACCATTTCAAAATGACATCATACAACAAGAGTCAAGCTCATTTACAAAATACTTGTCCAACGCACACCTCTACATACATGGATAGGACAGGGGCCATGACATACTACCGGCTCCCCTCATAGTCAAAATACAATTGCAAGCTAAAGTCTCAAAACATAGGAGTAGGAAACATAACATAGCCCTCGAATCATTGAGGACTCACCAACAAACTCGGATAAGCACCGTACTAGCCACGTGAATGGAGAGAAGGATCAAGAGTAGCTCCGGTCCCTACATGGTGACATCATGTAGGCAAAATATGCGTTAGTACTTGGAATGTACTAAGTATGCGGGGTGCAACACAACAATAGACAAGGACACAATCGAAATACAAGAAATAGTTTCATAGGCATTATGAATAACAATATGAGGATGCATGATCAAAGTGAAGTCAAAACATGTTTAAGTAAATCTATACTAATAGTAGATATCATATGTGTATGCATGATCCAACCAATCTATAACCCCAACTTAGGATGGGGGATGCCGTTCACACCCGGACACCCTGGTGGCAAGGTATAAACCCCTCACATGGTTGATGTTGGTCACACCCCAAGCATCCTAGGTGGTGAGATATAAACCTCTCACATGGTTGATGTTGGTCACACCCCAAGCATCCTAGGTGGTGAGATATAAACCTCTCACATGGTTGTCCGGTTCTTTTCCCCCGGACCGGGCATGGTCATGCAACACTTTATATAGGAAATTCCCATTAGGCTCTAATGCAATCTCACGTATGGAATGAACATATACACAAGCTTAGTTTGTCATCAACACATCTCTGGATTGCCATACATCTCATAACTCAAGCTTTAAAGCATCGATTCATCAATTCTCCATAGTTGGACATTTTGTCAAACACCTTGAAGGCATGTAATGGAATCAAAGAGCATGGAAAATAGGGTAGTAATTATGCAGCCAAACCAGTGAACAACCTACAACAACACCTTTTAACACCCACAATACCACATGAAAATCTCCACATCCATTCCAAATTTAGATTCAAGTTCTAGAGTCACAACATGCTCAAAACAATCACTTTTCATGTTTAAAATTCAATGTGCAGGAAATTATTACAAAGAACAAGACTAATTTATGAATCTTAACTTAAACCATGAATTAGTGAGTAGAATAGAGTCTAGGCACTATGGGTGGAAGGACCCATGAGTTCAACACCACATACCTTGAGTTCTTATGAAGGTCTTGAGAGTGTCTTCAATGGAAGCTTGGAACTTGGAGCAAGAGTCTCTTCAATCTTGAGGAAGGTTTTGGATTAGGGTTCTTGAGAGAACTTGAGAGAAAATGTGTCTAAGTATGGGAGAGGTGTTTTGGGAAATGTTTTAGAGATGGGAATTGAACTAATGGTATATAGGAAATAACATATGCCCTTTGGAAAAATGGTCCAACACTTAGAAAAAAAAATGAGGCGGGTGAACAGTAAAAACGCTCACTGGAAATTGCATTTCCTGCCGGACAGATTTTACGAAAATGGGCATAACTTCTTCGTCCGAACTCCGAATGAGGTGAAACGAAGTGCGTTAGGTAGCTAACTCAAAGGGCTTTCCATGGATATGTTATGGGCCACCCAATTATTTGTGTGCTAGGAGATATGACCCTCCAAAGTAGACCCTCGAAAAAGGCTTCACTTGGAAATTTCGGATTTTGATACGGTTGCTCTAAAATTTGGGTTAGACCCATTTCCCACTCAATTTGACCCCCTAAACAAGAATATGAAGTCGGATTTTCGAAAAACGAAACGGATTTTTTTTGATATAGCTAAACAAGTTTCCGGTAACTTCCGAAGCACATTTTTAAGAACCTTTTGGGTCATTTCAATATCTCCCCCTTGGGAACATTCGTCCCCGAATGTGGAAGAGACGTACAAGGCAAGACTTAGTAAGAACATATCAGCCCCAACATGAATGCAAAAATTTTATTTAAACATCACTTCAAGATTTCAAAACTTAGTGTAAAGCATCCATAACTCATCAATTTAAACATATATGCACATTAATGATTCAGGGGCTGAAATGTAAGACTCAATGGAGTACAAAGGACTTGATTTAATACCTTAGGCTTGAGTGGAGTTGAATAGATAAGGATAACGTCTTTGCATGTCCGCTTCGGCCTCCCAAGTAGCACTCTCCACTTGTTGATTTCTCCAAAGCACCTTAACGGACGCCACTTCTTTGTTCCTCAACCTTTTAACTTGTCTATCTAAGATCTGAACCGGGACTTCTTCATACGTCAAATTATCTTCTACAACACCCACAACCTCAAGAGGTACAATAGCGTTAGGATCACCAACACATTTCCTCAACATCGATACATGGAATACCGGATGAACTAATTCCATCTCCTTGGGCAACCCCAACTCATAGGCTACTTTACCAACCCTTCTTATTATCTCATAAGGACCGACATACCTAGGACTTAATTTCCCCTTCTTACCAAAACGAACCACACCTTTCATTGGAGAAACTTTCAAATAAACCCAATCACCCACTTTGAATTCAAGATCCCGTCTCCTCACATCGGCATAAGACTTTTGACGACTTTGGGCTGTTTTCAACCTCTCCCTAATCATCCTTACCTTCTCAAGAGCATCCATGACCAGATCCGGACCCAACAAGGCCACCTCTCCAACTTCAAACCACCCAACCGGTGACCTACACCGTCTACCATAAAGTGCCTCAAAAGGAGCCATACCGATACTAGAATGATAACTATTGTTGTATGCAAATTCAATCAAAGGAAGATGATCATCCCAACTACCTTTCAACTCCAATACACAAGCTCTAAGCATATCCTCCAAGGTTTGAATTGTTCTTTCGGCTTGGCCATCCGTTTGAGGGTGGAAGGCCGTGCTAAGCTTTACCTTTGTACCAAGACCCCTTTGGAATGACTTCCAAAAGTGAGAAGTGAATTGGGCACCACGATCCGAGATGATAGACAAAGGAATCCCATGCAACCTTACCAATTCATGAATGTACAACTTGGCATACTCTTCAGCCCCGTAAGTAGTTTTAACCGGTAGGAAATGAGCCGACTTTGTCATCCGATCAACCACCACCCAAACCGAATCAAAGCCTCTTCTAGCCTTGGGTAAGCCCACTACAAAATCCATGTTGATTTCTTCCCACTTCCAAGTAGGTATCTCAATGTCTTGAGTTAGGCCACCCGGCCTTTGATGTTCGGCCTTGACTTGTTGACAACTATGGCAACCCGAAACAAATTTTGCAATGTCCTTCTTCATACCGCCCCACCAATACACATCCCTCAAGTCTCTATACATCTTTGTTGACCCCGGATGAATAGAATAAAAAGAATTATGAGCCTCATCAAGGATTCTTTCCCTCACACCATCCACACAAGGAACACATAATCTACCTTGGTACCTAAGGGCACCATCTCCCCCTTGGGAGAAAACCTCCACCTTACCACTACTCACCGAAGCCTTTAATTCTACCAAAGAAGGATCAAGATCTTGCTTGACTATCACCTCATCAACCAAGGAAGACCTTGAACCATCAACAACAACTACTCCTCCACTATCCACCCCTTCTAACCTAACTCCCAATTTGGCCAACCGATGGACCTCCTTAGCCAACTCTTTACTACCTTCCTCCACATGAGCCAAGCTACCCATGGACACTCTACTCAATGCATCCGCCACCACATTAGCTTTCCCCGGATGATAGTGAACACTCATATCATAATCCTTAAGGAATTCTAACCACCTCCTTTGTCTCAAGTTAAGATCTTTTTGCGTGAACACATATTGGAGATTCTTATGGTCGGTGAAGATATCAACATGCACCCCATACAAATAATGACGCCAAATCTTTAAAGCAAAAACCACGGCGGCCAATTCAAGATCATGGGTTGGGTAATTTTTTTCATGAACCTTAAGTTGCCTAGAAGCATAGGCTATAACCTTACCACTTTGCATCAACACACAACCCAAACCAATACGGGAAGCATCACAATAAACAACAAAACCTTCTAACCCATCCGGAAGTGACAAAATAGGAGCGGACACAAGCCTTTCTTTCAAAGTTTGGAAGCTTTCCTCACACTCATCCGACCACACAAATTTAGCCTTCTTTTGAGTCAACTTAGTCATAGGAGAAGCAAGAGAAGAAAACCCTTCCACAAATCTCCTATAATAACCCGCTAAACCCAAGAAACTCCTTATATCCGACGGGGTCAAAGGTCTAGGCCAATTCCTAATAACATCGGTCTTCTTAGGATCCACCTTAATACCATCCCCCGACACCACATGGCCTAGGAAAGCAACTTCCTTCAACCAAAACTCACACTTTTCATATTTAGCGTACAACTTCTCTTCCCTCAATCTTTGGAGTACAACCCTCAAGTGACCCTTGTGCTCTTCCTCACCCCGAGAATAGATCAAGATGTCATCTATAAACACCACCACAAAAGAATCAAGGTAGGGTTTGAAAACCCTATTCATCAAATCCATAAAGAGAGCCGGAGCATTAGTCAACCCGAAAGACATCACCACAAACTCATAGTGCCCATACCTAGTACGAAAGGCCGTCTTGAGAATATCACACTCCCTCACCTTCACTTGATGATACCCTGACCGAAGATCAATCTTAGAGAAGTGACTAGCCCCATGCAATTGGTCAAATAAATCGTCAATCCTTGGAAGAGGATACCTATTCTTGACGGTGACCCTATTAAGTTGTCGATAATCAATACACATTCTAAGAGACCCATCTTTCTTCTTCACAAACAAAACCGGAGCACCCCAGGGAGAATGACTAGGTCTAATAAACCCCTTCTCTAACAAATCTTTTAATTGCTCTTTCAACTCTTTCAACTCCGCCGGGGCCATACGGTAAGGGGGGATAGAAATAGGTTGAGTATCGGGAAGGAGGTCTATACCAAGATCTATCTCCCTTTCGGGAGGGACACCGGGAAGGTCTTCTGGGAAGACATCTAGAAACTCATTAACAACCGGAATAGACTCAATAGGAGGGACTTTAGACTCCACATCATTGACTCTCACAATATGGTACAAGCACCCTTTGGAAATCAACCTATGGGCTTTAATGCAAGAAATGAATTTCCCCTTCACCACAACATCCCGGCTCTCCCACTCAAGGACGGGTTCATTAGGAAATCGGAACTTGACTTTACGAGTCCTACAATCAATAGAAGCATAATATGCATGCAACCAATCCATCCCAAGAATAACATCAAAATCCACCATGTTCAACTCAACAAGATCACAAGGCAACAACTTATTTAATATGCAAACCGGACAATTTCTATACACTTTTCTAGCAACAATAGAGACACCAATGGGAGTGGATACTTCATATGACTCATGCAACAATTCCGACTCGACATGAAATTTTCTAGCAACTAAGGGGGTAACAAAGGAAAGGGTGGCACCCGGATCAATCAAAGTATAAACATCAAGATCAAAGATTTGCAACATACCGGTCACCACATCCGGAGTCTCATTAACACCTTGTCTACCATGCAAAGCATAAAATCGATTGTCCCTTGGGGCACCACTTTGAGAAGCACCTCTACCCAAAGGAGTAGTGTTAGCACTTCGGACCTTGTTGCGGATCTTGGGACATTCAAACCTCTTATGACCCACTTCTCCACATTCAAAGCAAGCACCCGAACCCTTCATGCAAGGACCACCATGCTTCCTCCCACACTTAGGGCATACATCCATAGAACCCACTTCACCTCCCCCTTGAGGTCTAGGAACATTGATAGCAAATCCCCGGTTGACATGAGGGTTTCCTCGGCCTTGATGAAATCTAGCACCCTTAGGGAACCTATTCTCCAATCGGGCCCTCTTGGCCTCGTGCCCCCTTCTCTTCCTCAATTTCTCCTCCTCCATTTGCTCGGCATAAGTCATCAACCGAGACAAATCCATATCTCCAATGAGCATAGCGGACCGACACTCCTCACTAACCAAGTCGGATACACCCATCACAAATTTGTTCATCCTCGACCTAGAGTCGGCCACCAAGTGAGGTGCATACTTGGAGAGTTGGACAAATTTGAGGGCATACTCCCTCACACTCATAGCTCCTTGCTTCAAGTTCATGAACTCCACCAACTTTGCCTCCCTAAGCTCAAGAGGGAAGAACCTATTAAGGAAAGCAAGTTTAAACTCCTCCCACAACACCACATAGCCATTACCTTTCTCACCCTTCCATTGATCAAACCAAATTTGAGCAACCCCCTTGAGTTGGTAGGCCGCCAATTCCGCCTTCTCACAAGCACCAACATCCATAATGGTCAAGATTTTGCATACCTCATCGATGAACTCTTGCGGGTCCTCATCCACCTTTGAACCATGGAAGACCGGAGGGTTCATCCTCATGAAATCTCTCACCCTTTCCCCCGGGGTGGTAGTTCGAGGAGCTTGGGCTCCTTGTTGCACTTGGTTAGCTACCACTTGTGCAAGCATGGTGAGTGCATCACGGAGCTCACCATTGGTGGGTGGCTCTTCCGGTGATCGGGCCCGTCTTCCCCTCATGTTTGGCATGATGATCTAGCAATCCAAAGAACAAGCGTTAGGGAGGAATCACCTTATCGCACTCTAAGCACGACATAGAACATGAAGAAGGGAAACCTTTCCTAAAACGTTTTGTAGCCTCCCATTCATAGTCGTGGCGCGCTTCACAACCATGATTAGGACTCTACTCAACGCGGTGTGTTGGACTCCGAGGATTTAACAACCTAGTGCTCTGATACCAAGCTTGTCACGACCCAAGCCTAGGGCCTAGACGTGACATGGCGAATGAGGAACCCGAAGGAACCCCAAACAAGCCTCTCAAACTTGTCATCACACTTCATCGGTCGCGGAAGTACAATCAACATTAATTAACGGGAAATAGGGACTAAGGGCAAACCATTTCAAAATGACATCATAGAACAAGAGTCAAGCTCATTTACAAAATACTTGTCCAACGCACACCTCTACATACATAGATAGGACGGGGGCCATGACATACTACCGGCTCCCCTCATAGTCAAAATACAATTGCAAGCTAAAGTCTCAAAACATAGGAGTAGGAAACATAACATAGCCCTCGAATCATTGAGGACTCACCAACAAACTCGGATAAGCACCGTACTAGCCACGTGAATGGAGAGAAGGATCAAGAGTAGCTCCGGTCCCTACATGGTGACATCATGTAGGCAAAATATGCGTTAGTACTTGGAATGTACTAAGTATGCGGGGTGCAACACAACAATAGACAAGGACACAATCGAAATACAAGAAATAGTTTCATAGGCATTATGAATAACAATATGAGGATGCATGATCAAAGTGAAGTCAAAACATGTTTAAGTAAATCTATACTAATAGTAGATATCATATGTGTATGCATGATCCAACCAATCTATAACCCCAACTTAGGATGGGGGATGCCGTTCACACCCGGACACCCTGGTGGCAAGGTATAAACCCCTCACATGGTTGATGTTGGTCACACCCCAAGCATCCTAGGTGGTGAGATATAAACCTCTCACATGGTTGATGTTGGTCACACCCCAAGCATCCTAGGTGGTGAGATATAAACCTCTCACATGGTTGTCCGGTTCTTTTCCCCCGGACCGGGCATGGTCATGCAACACTTTATATAGGAAATTCCCATTAGGCTCTAATGCAATCTCACGTATGGAATGAACATATACACAAGCTTAGTTTGTCATCAACACATCTCTGGATTGCCATACATCTCATAACTCAAGCTTTAAAGCATCGATTCATCAATTCTCCATAGTTGGACATTTTGTCAAACACCTTGAAGGCATGTAATGGAATCAAAGAGCATGGAAAATAGGGTAGTAATTATGCAGCCAAACCAGTGAACAACCTACAACAACACCTTTTAACACCCACAATACCACATGAAAATCTCCACATCCATTCCAAATTTAGATTCAAGTTCTAGAGTCACAACATGCTCAAAACAATCACTTTTCATGTTTAAAATTCAATGTGCAGGAAATTATTACAAAGAACAAGACTAATTTATGAATCTTAACTTAAACCATGAATTAGTGAGTAGAATAGAGTCTAGGCACTATGGGTGGAAGGACCCATGAGTTCAACACCACATACCTTGAGTTCTTATGAAGGTCTTGAGAGTGTCTTCAATGGAAGCTTGGAACTTGGAGCAAGAGTCTCTTCAATCTTGAGGAAGGTTTTGGATTAGGGTTCTTGAGAGAACTTGAGAGAAAATGTGTCTAAGTATGGGAGAGGTGTTTTGGGAAATGTTTTAGAGATGGGAATTGAACTAATGGTATATAGGAAATAACATATGCCCTTTGGAAAAATGGTCCAACACTTAGAAAAAAAATGAGGCGGGTGAATAGTAAAAACGCTCACTGGAAATTGCATTTCCTGCCGGACAGATTTTAGAAAATGGGCATAACTTCTTTGTCCGAACTCCGAATGAGGTGAAACGAAGTGCGTTAGGTAGCTAACTCAAAGGGATTTCCATAGATATGTTATGGGCCACCCGATTATTTGTGTGCTAGGAGATATGACCCTTCAAAATAGACCCTCAAAAAAGGCTTCACTTGGAAATTTCGGATTTTGATGCGGTTGCTCTAAAATTTGGGTTAGACCCATTTCCCACTCAATTTGACCCCCTAAACAAGAATATGAAGTCGGATTTTCGAAAAATGAAATGGATTTTTTTTTGTATAGCTAAACAAGTTTCGGGTAACTTCCGAAGCACATTTTTAAGAACCTTTTGGGTCATTTCAACCACTAAAGCTACTGAATATGGATCGGGAACAAATCTACACGTGATCTAGATGCTGAGTACCTAAACCTACAACATGAAAGGATGTAGCTTAGAGTATGTGTCAGTACTTGGAATGTACTGAGCATGCAGAACATGGATAATAGTTGAACAAACATAACTGAGCAATGACATAATCTGAATTATAACAATAATACTGAAATATACTAAAATTAACTAGAACTGAATGCAATGACCAAGTATTGATTTCTTACATAATATGTTGAGACTGAATATAGTAGTATAACTGAAAACCTGGTCAAATGCACTAAGAGTTTGACTGTGGGAGCTACTAATAACAAACATAAAACCACGTGAGCTAATCGTGAGTCCGATGTATACGCCCGTCAAGAGGACCCAATATACCTTGCCAGGGGTATAAAGGCATGACTGGCGTGATCACTAAAACTGATGCCCACAAAGGGGACTTATAAACCTATGATGGCACATAGTTTTGGGACTATGAAGGTACGTTGAACCCTAGTCCAACTTGGCGCTAAGCCTACTCCCAACTGGAAATGTGTATGACACGACATAACTGAAATATTGGATTAGCTCCATATTCTGACATGCTCGCTGAGAATGCAACATTTATGTATTGACAATGAAACATTAGAAATCCGAGGCATGCTTATCTATTTAACTGACCTGGCAAGTGTAATTCATGAACTAAGAGAATCTACATAACTAGGTTCTAAATTTCATGCAAAGAACTAAGCAACGATTTCACGAAAACATGATAGTCTGATTAGGAATACTATAATAACTAAATCACAACAAATATGTAAGGTTTTAGAAACCCTAAGTCTAAGCAAGATATAGCGAATCAAGAATCTGACTGAATTCTAGGGACCTAGTGAATGTAAGTAATCAACTAGTGAAATCCCACATACCTGATGACGAATTTCACGGAGAAATCCTTTGATTTTGGGGCGGGAATTCAAGAAAACATGTTGCATGTTCTTGAGGGGTTCGCTCGACTCATTCTCCTCTTTTGCTCTAAGTTTATTGATTTTTGGTGAATGAATCGCTTAGGGTAAGTTCTGACTAAGCTGCTAGGCTTAAACTGACCAAAACTACGTAGTTTAGGCGTTAAACGACATATTTTAGGTGTCCAACGCATACGGGAAAAGACCAAAATGACCCTAACTTAAAATGACGGGGCCATCGACAAGCCTAACCGACAAACCATGTACTGACCGACGGTCCATCCTGGCAGGGTGTCATTTGGCTTTAGAGAGCTGGTGCTGAGGGTCAACATTCACGAACCATGGTCTGACTTACGGTCCGTAGGTCCGGTTGTGGGTTGTGCCTTTACTGAATTTTTCTCGGTGGAGTTGAGGTGACCAACCATGGACCCCACCTACAATATGTGGCTCAACCTACAGACTGTAGGTGGCCTCTGTCTGTGCCACGTGCAACTTCTGAAAATTTGAAATTTTGTCCCTTCTTGAATCTAGGGTGTTACATTATCTCCCCCTTGCGAAAATTTGTCCTCGAATGAAGACTAAACTAGTTGGGTATAGAGGGAAGGAGCTGCAATCCCTGCCACTAAGTACTAGAAACTGATTTATGACTGAACTGAGTTCCAAGAACATGCACATATGCTGAAATGCAAGAATGACTGAAGGAACAAGATACTAAGACTGAATTTACGCAAGAGTAAACTAAGAGGCGGGAGAGGAATTATTACCTCAAGATGAAACGGAATCGGAAGGAAGGAGATGAGGATACTTGGCCTTCATGGCTGCTTCTACTTCCCAAGTAGCTCCCTCTACGGACTCACTCCTCCACAAAACCTTCATTGAACCGACCTCCTTATTTCTCAACCTACGAACTTGGCGGTCAATAATCTCAACTGGCACCTCTTCATAAGTGTGACTATCCTTCACATCCACACTCTCTAATGGTACTATTGATGCTGGATCACCCACACACTTCTTCAACAAGGAAATGTGAAAGACTGGATGGATTACTGTTAGTTCTGCTGGCAACTCTAACTCATAAGCCACATTACCAAATCATTTCAGGATCCTATAAGGATCTACGTATCTGGGACTGAGCTTCCCTTTCTTGTCAAATCTCATCACCCCCTTCATAGGTGACACCTTCAGGAAAACCCAATCATCTATTTCAAATTCTAAGTCCCTTATCCTTACATCTGCATAGGACTTCTAACGACTCTGAGTTGTCTTAAGTCTATCTCTGATGAGCTGAACTTTTTCCATAGCTTCATGAACCGAATCTGTCCCAATCAATGTTGTTTCACCTACTTCAAACCAGCCAATCAGGGATCTGCATCTATGCCCGTATAATGCCTCAAAGGGGCCATCTGAATACTGGAATGGTAGCTATTATTATAGGCGAACTCTATGAGAGGTAGATGATCATCCCAACTACCCTTGAAATCGATCACGCAAGCTCTCAACATGTCCTCTAAGGTCTAAATGTACACTCCGTCTGACCATCCGTCTTTAGATGAAATGTTGTGCTGAGATTTACCTGAGTACCAAGACCTTTCTGAAACGATTTCTAGAAATGAGAGGTAAACTGAAGACCTCTAACTGAGATGATAGACAAGGGAATCCCATGCAACCTGACTATCTCATTAACATAGAGTTTGGCGTAGTCCTCTGCTGAATCTGTAGTCTTGACAACCAAGAAGTGAGCGGACTTAGTGACTTTCTCCACTATCACCCAAATGGAGTCATGCTTTCTGCGAGTACGAGGTAAACCCGTAATGAAGTCCATGTTTATCACTTCCCACTTCCATGTAGGACTGTTAATTTCTTGAGTCATACCTCCTGGTTTCTAATGTTCTACCTTAACCTGCTGACAATTGAGACACTTAGCCACAAAATATGCTATATCCCTCTTCATGCCATTTCACCAAAAGACTTCCCACAGATCACGGTACATCTTAGTGGCACCTGGATGAACAAAATACCTGGAGTTATGGCCTTCGATAAGGATCTGCTGCCTTAATTCATCCACTTTAGTAACACATAAGCGATCATGGTAACGAAGCACACCATCTCCCCCTTGGGAGAAAACCTCAACTTTCTGCTGATGATCTGCACCTTTCAACTGAAGTAATATAGGATCACTATCCTATTTTTCCTTAACCTCCGCTACCAATGAAAATTTGGATTTATTTTGAACTATCACACCACCATCTGACATGTCTGTAAGACCAACTCCTAAGCGAGCAAGCCGGTGAACATCATTCCTTCCTTTCTTTCTCAACATGTGCTACACTACCAATAGATAATCTACTAAGAACATCAGCTACTACATAAGCCTTACCGTGATACCAATTGTTAGAGTATATAAATCATATACGCATCAAAAGAATAATACAGGATCATGAATAATATAATAACATATAATATAAACCAAGAAAAACTTCAAATCGTTATTGATGTTTGACGTAATCAAAGACACGACTTCCAATTAAAGTGTCAACGATCGTGTGTAGTAATATAACCCAACCGAATGGGTTGGGGTCGAGTCCCAAGGGAGCAATTAGTAATCAAGAATTAAATAGAAAAGTAAAACTTAGTTCTAATCAATCATAGCTATAAACATTAACGAAAACAAACATATTAAATCAAAAAGTGACATGAGTGCCAATTATCAATAGGGGGTTTGTATTCAACTTATAAACCAAAAATAGCAAAAATATAAAGATGCGAGACAGGGAGACGGGATTCTTGGGATGTGATGAGAATATGGGATAAATAAACAACCTGGTCAATGCTATTGATAGTAAATTGCTAAACATTTGTAACTAAGCTAGACTTTAGAGGGGGTAAATTTTCTCTCGAACAACTTACCCCGAATCAACTCGATTTCTCTTGAACACCGAGTTGCAGTAATTAAGCAAAGCCTTCACCTTAGCCCATTCACTCTCTCGAGCTGAATATGTGGGAGAAGGTCTAGGATTCACTCTCTCGAGCTAAACCCACGACGACCCAATAACCATAAGCTACCAATTTAGTAGTTTTGGTTTTAAAACCTCTCTCTCGAGGAGGCCAAAAATACTAAGATGAAATTGTATTTGCAACTACAATCCCATTAAGTTCAAACACAACTACTAAACGAAATCACAATTAAACAAAAAATAGACTAACAATGAGCAATACCCAACAGTAAATTTAACCCATATTGACATAATCACACCCCAAGAATTGGGGTTTTAGCTAGACATGGTAAAGAGATATAAATCGATACCAAAAAGTGTTTCCATCAAATAGGTACAATATAAAATGTCTTTAAACACATCAAGGATGAAGATTCTTCAAGACCCACTTCCAATTTCTTGGAATTGTAAGCCTTCAAATCTTCAAAGCTCAAGAACAATGTCTCCCAAAAACTCTAAGAACTCAAACTGAAATATTCTAAAAATCAGTAATAATTCACTACAACTTGATACTAAGCTACAGATTTAGATGGATATTTATAGTTTTCAAAAATTTGTGCTACGAAGGACCACTCGGCGCAGTTAGTCAGCATCGCCAATGCACTCGGCGATCCACCATTTGGTCTGGTTCATAGCCTTTTAGCTTTTGCCTTAAGCATCTTCGCATTTTGAATCATTGGGCGTTATGGTGTTGCTTCGAGGAACTGTTCGGCGACGCGCCGACTACTCCCTTTCATCACCAACTTGATCTTTTACTTCAGGGCTCAGCACACTGGAACTTTGGGCGAGGTTTAATGCATTAGGTGATCCTCAGGCCTTCATTTCTTCCTTCTTTCAGCCGCCTTGTTCCTTTTTTGCTTGATAGCGTCCATGCTTTGTCTCTCAACTCAAATACCTGAAACTTAAGTATTTAGATTAGTTATTGAGACAAAATATGCATTTGAGGACACTAAATCAATCAAAATTAAACCCTAAATGAGTCCAAATTGTGGACTCATCAACACCCCCAACTTAAACTTTTTCTTATCCTCAAGTAAAACTCAAGTTCAACAGTTCAAAAAAGATGTCCTAAATAGTGCTACACAAGACTCAATCATGAATGTACACACAAGACGTAACTTACTCATGCAAGGATCAATGTGTACTCAAAGACTCAAGTTGTGATACACCATTATCAAAGATTCTCAAATTTCCAATACTTGTGTCAAATGCAAGTTCAAGCTCAACAAAAGTGTTCAAATGCCCTCACACAAAGAATGATTCCATTTTCACACACAATGGTTTAATCATTTAAAGTTCTGGAATCAAATGCAACGCTCACACTCACAAAGATGAACATAATGCATGCTTTCACCCATAGGCTTGCCCTTATTTTCCAATCAACTTTTGCTTCAGCTCATTCAAGATCAAAAAGGTCTTTTCAAGGCTTGTAATGGGGCTGAGTGTAATGGTATGATCATTTAGGCTTATAAGCTGAAAATCCTCATGAAATGTGATGTGAACAACACATTCTTTCCTTCTCTTTATCAATTTCATTCAAGCTCAAAAGTCGCCTCTTATTCATCTTCCATGATTCATTGGGAACCCCATTTTCTTTGTATTTTCACAACTTTATTTCACAACTTTTTCTTTTTCAATATGATCTTCCTTTTCTTTTCTTTTCTTTTTTTATATGGAGGGGTTCCATTTTTCTCAAAACATGGGCATAAGGGACTTCTTTGCATCTACCTAATTTGCCTTCTCTTTTCACCACACCCCCAACTTAGGCTTTTGGCCTAAGTTGGCTATTCAAACAAATCACAGATCATGAGGATTATGGGTAATGGGTCAATAAAAGGTAACAAAGTTATCAAGTTTCTTCCAAGAAAAGGTTTGGGCTCAAAAGAGGTTCACACACTCACAAGGTAAGCCGCAAAAGAGGTATTATTTCAAATTGGTTCACACTCTTTAAAGTTGCCTAAGATAATCTCAAGAAATTTGCATCACTTAGTCAACCGAACCAATGGGGAAAATTCTAGGTGTCATCATGCATGGTTCACGGTAAGCTCATTACACAAGGCATTGACACCAAAGTCAAACAAGACTCCACACTTTCGCTAGTGTGCAATGTTCATCACAACAGACTCGATTCGATAATTGGCTAGTCACAACAAGATGCAAAGAGTTCACATATTGTCTATGCAACTTCAATTGGCCTTATCATAGGCGAACATTCATGTTTGTTTGATTATGATTACTATTCAAGTCATCGATATTGATCAAAACCGAGACTCAAATTAGACAAAGAACAACCACATTCAAGTACATACAAGAGTGGGCGAAATTTTTTGGAAGGGTCAAATCATTTACAATTAAAAGTAAGAAGCACAAGCTCAAACCTTCCACAAAAAGTAGTGTATAACACGAATTTAGCTCAAAGCCCAATATATAAACAAAACTAATATGCACAAAGGTGGGCCTCATCCCACCACAAACAAAAAATCATTTGTCCTTAAATTAAAACGAAAATATCTGAAAGTAACATCAAGTAAGACAGAGAGAGAGGTAAAGAGGGAATCATGTCTATGCAATCGCTCCATCTGTCTGGGCATCAGTGCCAAGTGCATCTATCTGGTCTCGGGTCTTGGGTCTCAGTACCCGGAGTCACCTCAGTAGGAATAGTAATAGCACTAAGAGCAGCCAAGGAGGTCTCGGTAAGTGATGTCTGGATCACTAACTGCATACTAGTCCCCGCAAGATCCAGCAAGTCTCCATATATTCTCTCATCTTGTATCTGTATCTGCTCCTCGTCGATCTCAGCATCCGACTCACTCACTGTGGTTTCATCACAGTGTACATCGTCGATGGTCGCCGGAGGAATCTCAGGAGCATCTACATCATCAGCATCTTTCAGAAATTAAGTGAAGTCGGTAGACTTCAGATAGTCTGCATCCTTCCTTAAGTCTGCTAATGTGGCCTGCAAATCTGTAACCTCGGAGGCCTCCTCATGTCTGCTCTTACAAGCTGTGACTCTAACTGCCAACTCATCAACAGAAGTCTGGAGGGGGGTAAGTGCAGCAAGGATGGCACTCTCAATCATTCCTGGGATGGATCTCTCAAGTCGGGTCACCCTCACCTCAGCTGAATAAGCTAAGTGCCCCATCTTTAGGATCATGGCTTGAGTAATCTTGACTGGCTGGGATGAGGTGGAGGTGCCCGAAACTTGTGAAGAAGCAGAAGGGGCAAAAGTACCTGAAGGCCCGGAGGCCAGAGTAGGTGAAGACGTCTCTGCAGGTATCGAATCCATATCCACCTCCGGGGATGTGTCCAACAGAGCTGCCTTCCTTCTGTCAGCCTCCTCTCTAGTATACTCAGCCTCAATGCGACAGATGTTAATGGAGAAGTATGGGATAATATTAAGATCTCTAGCAGCATCCCGTGGCATTCCAGCATGCTGGCACAGCTCTGTGATCAATATGGGGAAGGGCAAAGAGGTATGCTTCTGCTTGGCTCTCATGGCCATCTCCTGCTCTGTGATAAGGCCCAAGTTGAGCCGCCTCTTTGAAAAGATAGACCCCAGGCAGGCTGCTTTTGCATGTCGGAGGATGGATTCATTCTGTGAAGGCATACGTGAACTACTGATGAATCCAATCGAATAACGGGCAGCTATATTCAAATCCTTCTTCTCGATCTCGACCCCCGCCTCAATCCACCTAGGAGTGGTATCAGAAATAAGGGGGGCCAGCCAACTCTTTAGATCTTCCATAGTATGTGTCGTAGGCAGGCCGTCATATGAGAGTGAAGACCCTGGAAGCCTATCTAATACAACATTAATGTACTCCTCAGTGCAGTTCACTTCTACACCTCGAACAGTGACCAACTTAATCGGTCTGAACTCGCTGGCCTTCTTTTTACTCTTTCGCACTAGTTCACCATATGTTGTGTAGAACTCATGGACCCATGAAGTAATATATGGACCTCGGTGTCTGGTAAAAATCTAGAACTCGTGCCACTACAATAACTCTGATACACTGGGGTACTTGCCTTCCAGACCCTCGGTAGATAGTAGTTTCTTCTCAGGGATGGTGCGCAAACCATCTCCTTTCAACCTATTGAGGAGTCTAGGTGCAAGAATGACTGGTGGCATGGGAGCGACAGGAGGTGTCAGAGTTGGCAAAGATTCTGCTGGTGTGGATGCATGAGGAACTCTGGTGGACGTAGGGTGAGATCTGGCCCGGAGCTCATTCTTTCGAGAAATCAAAAACTGCTCATCCTCAGGCTCAGACAAATTAGCTCGGGTGTCAACAGCCACTCTATCAGATTTGTGCTTCTTTCTTTTGCCTTTGTATCCCAGTGGGAAATCTTGCCTTTTCTTCTTTGGAGGATTTGATCCCCCTTCATTTATAGTAATACCCCGTGTTTTTTTCTAGGGTGGCCTATCTAGAGTTGTCTGTATCATATCTGCAAAACATCAGAGAGAAATTAGTAAATATTCATATCAAAGCATAAAAATTTAATTGCAAACATACTCACCGATCTAGTCGGTGAGATGCCGAATCTCTTTAGCGAGCTGGATCGAGCTCGCCAAACGGATTGGTTCAAAAATCCTAGCAAGTCGACTAAGGAAGGTCCCATTCGGCGAATCGCTGATAGCTTTCGGTGAGCAAGAGCTAGCCCGCCGAAAGTTTCAGTGCAAAAAGGGTTCAAGGGCGCAGACAAAGGGCGGTCAAGAATAACTTCGGTGAGTCGCCGAGTGCTTTCGACAACCTCAGGCTTTTCGCCAAAAGTTACATAATCCAACTACTCATTAAGCATGAAATTAAAGGCGAGATGGGGACATTAGACGAACCACCGAGTGGTTTGGCGAGCTCGACCCAGCTAACCAAACGGCCTAACGTGCCTATTTTCAACCCAACTTCTCGAATTCAACCCCGCAACCCCCGAAAACAAAATCAAAGCATTAACTAGTTAAATTTAGCTCGAACCCATAACACCCATCACCCCGGGATACTCAGACTTCTCCCGATTTTGCCAAATTTGGCCATTTGATGACTTCTGCCTTATGAATGGTGTCACCCACTCTATCATTGTGAAATTAATGCCATTTACCACAAATACGGGCTACTCAGACTTCACCCAACCAATCTAAACAACATGCAAGCACAACCCCACAAAATTTAATTCATTTTAAGGCACAAATTTACGTGCATTCGACGATCAAAACAATACGGGCAAGATTATCAAATTAAAATCGGCATTCAAACATTCTAATCCTATCAAAGAGTCCCAGCACACATCACTAAGATAAGATCATTGCAAATGAGTACAAATACAATAAAATAAACTTGGGGTTTGGAAAACCAACCTTTTATGTTGATTAAAGTACTTTGAAATGATAGGAGCCAATGTAATCCAAAGTCCGAGCACCAATCAACAACCAAAATACTTATGGAGTGCAAAAATATTGAAAGTACTAACTAGGTGTGAGTTTGCGAAGTTTGTAAGCGGGGGAAAAATGAAGATTTTGAAACTTTGAAACCATTGGCCTTTTAAAACCGTCCAATTCTCGCCCATTCAGCGACGTTAGACACGCTTGCCGACCCACTAAGCGACACATCGAGTGTTCACTTACCTTGCCGAGTTTTACAGGCCCTCCAGTTAATGTGGGGGTCCAAACGGCGGTCTACGTTGGGATCGCTGACCTGGTCGGCAATTTGCCAATGATTTCCTGGGCTCACCAAGTTTCACAAACTCTATTTTAAAGATGTCTTGAGTCAAATAGCGGATTAGGTTGGGCTCGCCGACCTCTTCGGCGATGCGCCGACTAGACCTTTTAGCTCGCCAACCTGTAATTTTCACACACTCTCCACACTTTAACCTGCAAGATCAACACACCATTATTTCTAAAACAAAAATAAAGTAATAAAGGATTTTGGGTTGCCTCCCAAATAGCGCCTTAGTAAGTCACCATTCAAACCTCATTTTCGGGGTTAGCCATAGTATCACTAGGTAAGCCCTATTTATGATGTGAGTATAGAAATGACAACACTTGGCCTATTTGGGCATCTTGTAGCTGAATAATCATGGAATGGGAGGTCATAATTTGATTCAATATTTTGACATTCTCTTTTATCTCATTCAACACTCTATCTTGTTCCTCGATTTTGTGAAGAATGAGTGAGAGGACCTCTCAATTTTATCCACCCTCATGCTGCTTCATCTTTTTACACTTGCGAGGGGGAAGTACTTGCTTTTCTTTTTAAATCTTGCTTCCAACTTCATTACCTTCTTGGACAGATCATCCAGCTGAATCAACAATACAGCCCATTCTTGGTCCTTTATGCTTCATTGTTAGCTTTAACCATCCCATCAAGGCGTTAGGATACTAATCCATATGGTTGTCGTATCAAACAACCTACAAAAAGTTGATCAGCAGCATCTATTTTTGGGACCAAGGCCTCTATAGAAGCATTCTAGTAGTAATTTATCTGGCATTCCATGATTTGAGCACTGCTGTAGCAAAGCCTTAAATCTCGGCCACATATCATGGATAGTCTCACTTTCAATTTGCTGGAATGTTAGGAGGTTATACCTAAAGTTCAATAACCTCAACAGGGGGTGATCTATTAGGTTAACGTTTTCACCCTTTACACTCACTTTTCTTGTTTCAACAAACAAACAAGCAAAACAAAACTAAAACTAAAAATTAAGTATTACTATAACTAACAAGAAAAAAATTCAACTTAACTAAAAATTCTCAATTAGCCCCACTCCCCGGTAGCGGCGCCATTTTGATGTTTGGCATAATCAAAGAGACGACTTCTAATTCAAGTGTCAACGATCGCGTGTAGTAATATAACCCAACTGAATGGGTTGGGGTCAATCCCAAGGGAGCGGTTAGTAATTAAGAATTAAATAGAAAAGTAAAACTTAGTTCTAATCAATCATAGTTATAAACAATAACGAAAACAAACATATTAAATCAAAAAGTGACACGAATGTCAATTATCAATGGGGGGTTTGTATTCAACTAAGAAACCAAAAATAGCAAAAATATAAAGATGCGAGATAGGGAGACGGGATTCTTGGGATGTGATAGGAATAGGGATAAAATAAACAACCGAGTAAATGTTACTGATAGTAAATTGTTGAACATTTGTAAGTAAGCTAGACTTTAGAGGGGATAAATTTGCTCTCGAACAACTTACCCCGAATCAACTCGATTTCTCTCGAACACCAAGTTGTAGCAATTAAGCACAACCTTCACCTTAGCCCATTCACTCTCTTGAGCTGAATGTGTGGGAGAAGGTCTAGGATTCACTCTCTTAGGTTGAACCCACAACGACCCAATAACCACAGGCTATCAATTTAGTAGTTTTGGTTTTAAAACCTCTCTCTCGAGAAAGCCAAAGACACTAAGATGAAATCATATTTTCAACTACAATCCCATTAAGTTCAAACACAACTAGTAAACGAAATCACAATTAAACAGCAAATAGACTAACAATGAGCAATACCCAACAGTAAATTTAAGCCATATTCACATAATCACACCCTAATAATTAGGGTTTTAGCTAGACATGATAAAGAGATAGAAATCGATACCAAAAAGTGTTTCCATCAATGTGTACGATAGAAAATGTCTTTAAACACATCAAGGATGAAGATTCTTAAAGACCCACTTCCAATTTCTTGGAATTGTAAGAGATAGATATCGATACCAAAAAGTGTTTCAATCAAATGGGTACGATAGAAAATGTCTTTAAACACGTCAAGGATGAAGATTCTTCAAGACGCACTTCCAATTTCTTGGAATTGTAAACCGTCAAATCTTCAAAGCTCAAGAACAATGTCTCCCGAAAACTCTAAGAACTCAAACTAAAATATTCTAAAAATCGATAATAATTCCCTACAACTTGATACTAAGCTACAGATTTAAATGGGTATTTATAGTTTTCAAAAATTTGTGCTGCGAAGGACCACTCGGCACAGTTAGTCGGGATCACTAATGCACTCAGTGATCCACCCTTTGGTCTGGTTCATCGCCTTTCAGCTTTTTCCTTCAGCATCTTTGCGTTTTGAATCATTGGGTGATATGGTATTGCTTCGTGGAACTATTCGGCGACGCGCCAACTGCTCTCTTTCGTGAACTTGATCTTTTCCTTCAGGGCTTGATGAGTCCACAAATTGGACTCATTTAGGGATTTATTTTGATAAGAATAGTGTCCTCGAATGCTTATTTTGTCTAAATATCTGATGAAAACTCTTAAGTTTCAGGTATTTGAAGTTTTAGTGAAAGCATGGACACTTAGGCACAAAAAGGAACAAAGATGCTGAAAAGAACAAAGAAGCTGAAACCCGAGCATTGCCAAGCACACTTGGCAATTCGCCGAAGGGATTTACTCCGCCCTTTGTTCCAGTACGCGAATCCCTGAAGGAGAAGGATCAAAAATACGATGAAAGGAGCAGTCAACGCTTCGCCGAATAGTTCCGCGAAGCAGTACTATACAGCCCAATGGTCCAGAACGTGAAGGTGCAGAAGGCAAGCACAAAACGTCGATGAGATAGACGAAAGGCAAGTCGCCGAAGTCATTAGGCGACATCGACTAACTTCGTCGAAAGATCCGCCATCGCTATTTTTTGCAGTCTATAAATACTAAACTTATTATTATTTTTAAGAGTTGAACTTTTATTTTAATTTCCAAAATAGAATAGTACTTTTAGATATTTTCTCTCAACTTTGGAGAGGGTTTTTGGGAACTTAAAGAAAGGAGTTCATCTTCCTCAAGTTCGAAATGGGTCTTCTCTACTCTTCTTCCTTTGATTAAATTAAGGTTTAAGTTCTTATACCCAGTTGATTTTACTATCAGTTTAGGTGTATTTTGTTATTTCTTGATGTGTGGCTAAAAACCCCCATTCTTGGGGTGTGATTTAGCAAATATGTGTTGATATTATTGTTGGGTCTTGCTTGTTGATAGGTTAGATGTAGTTTAATGGTGATTTCACCTAGTGGTTGTGGTTTAATCTAAAGGGTTTGTAGTTGCAAATACAAATCCACTCATGTGTTTTCGGCTTGCCCGAGAGGGAAGTCGCGAAACCAAGACCACTTGACTGATGGCCTAAGGAGTGGGTCGACATGAGGTTCAGCCCGAGAGGGTGAGCCCTAGTCCCATATCCTAACACTCAACTCGAGAGAGTGAGTGGGGTAAGGCGTAGGATGGTCTTCATGCGGCAAATGGGTGTCCGAGAGGAACGCATTTGAAATGGGGTAAGTTGTCCAAGAGGGAACTTATTTCCCTTTAAAGCTGAGCCTAGTCATTATTATCTTACAAATTTCTTATCAAAAGCATGTACCCAACTATTTATCTGAACTTGTATTGCGGTCACACCCCAAGAACATTTCCCCAAACTTGATTTTCTTGTTAATTTTTGCTATTTTTACTAATTGTGACAAAAACCCCAAATCGTTATTTGACACTTTTGTGTCACCCCCTTTTACTTACTATATTTTTACTCGTTAATATCTTTAGCTACGACTAGTTAGAGCTAAATTTTATGCATATACTATTTAGGTATAAAACTTATTAAGTTCTCAAATAAACTACAAAATATGGTATGTATATTTCTTATTGTCTTTAAATCTTATTCTAACATAAATTAGGAATGCAACTAATTAAGTTTTCAAATGAATTAGAAAATGTGGTAGGCCATCTCTATACACATTTCAGATTCTCAATAAATTTGATTCCAAAATGAATTAGAAAGGTAATTCATTATTTTCCTAACGAACTATGAAATATTGCCGGCCATCTTTATATATAGTTTAATGTTGCTCAAACTTATTATACAGTGTTTCTGCTGCTTGTGTTCCTTACAAGAACTCAAAAACCTTTCTAGCGTTATTTTTTTTAATTTGTGCTTCTGAACAATGAGTAACTCGCATACTCATTATCCTTGGGTTTTTATAATTAACATGAGTGATCATGATTCAACAAATATGCCTTTACATGCAACTAGTTTTCTAGACCATCTGCGATGCTCGCAAAACTGGAGATATCATATGTATTATTATCACTCAACAATCGACCCTTTTTGGTGACTAGAGGAAGGACATTGGATCATCTTCAAGAGGAGGGAGTTATAATGAGGTATATCAAAAAAAGAAGTCATCATGTCGTTGCACCTAAAAATGACATAAATAACCCCACAAAAAATGAAGAAGTTGTTGAAAGAGAATCCACAAAGATTTATGCCATATGTCAGGAGGAATATGAACATGAAGAGACCATTGGGAAACTTTAGTGCGGACATGAATATCACTCAGGGTGAATCAAACAGTGGTTGTTCAGGAAGAAATATTGTCCTATGTGCCGAACTTCAGTTTATCCTTCACATGAAGAATGATTTTTTTACAATGCAAATGTTGTTTAGAGATTATTTTACTCTAAGATTATGTCAATTTGAACTTTTTTAAAAGAATAAAAAAATGAAAATTTGATAATAGTTTGTGTATATATTTTGAAAGTCATCTCATTAAATGTAGTAAAATAAGTTCTTTTTAAGTTATAGATGTCATGCTCTATACATCTTTGATACATATCAAAAGAATTTATTTTCTATCCTAAATATTATTAAGAGACAAAAATAACAATATATATCATCTAACTGGTCGACATTTAGCTTATGATCTAACGTTCATATCTTAGATAAATGATTTATATGATAATAATCTATCTTTTTCACTATTATAATAATTTTAATTTCCGAAAAAAAATTGTTAATGTCATTGATTCTTGAATTTTTTCAAATGTTCACCACTTTGCCTCAAACACTCATTTTGCAGTGAATAAAACAATTGAACCATTAACAAATACAAACATCAAGAATACACACCTACTACATTTGCAGCTTTAGTCCAATTATTGATATGAGAAAAAGATTATGCATAACTTGTAAATACAATGAAGTTTTTCACGATAATTGTAGCCTGATAAAATTAATGGTCATGACTGCTAGGAAATAGGGTTATGAATCATGGGAGAATCTCCCTTAACACCAAATGATGATCGAATAATAAAAGCACCATGAAATAGGGTGTGTAAGTTGAATTTTGAGTAAGACTTATAGTAAGGATGATATTGAGAGGGAAAAAAGGTGAAACGACATCTTCTAGTCCGTTTTGCCGTTTAGCCAATGCCTTCTCTTGTTTGTAAGCGTTTTGGCATCCTCTAGAGCCTGTGAAGTCGAGAATTCTTTCTTTCAAAAGTTGAAATAGACAACATTAGCCTTCAAGGAAGGTATCTACTTGGGTATTGCTATTGGAATACTCACTAGTGTGAGATGGAATTGAATTAAAAAGATTGAGTTTAAGATTAGAATAATTATATAAATTTTATCTTGAATCGAGATCTTTTTACTCATCTTTATGCCACAGAGGGAGCAACTATTTAGCTTTCTTGTACAAATTTTAGAAAAAAAATATATAATACTTAATTTTACGAAGAGACCCCGAGATAAACGTGCCTCATATTTTACCTATACACTGAAAGTCTTGTCTGGCTTTAGCATAAGAAAGAAGGGGATCAATAAATTCTTGAGATGGATCACATAGAGAGACATTGAAAGGAGTTTGGACAAAACAATATGAAGAGACAATGATATATCACATCTGGAAACTAGGAATTGGAAGCATTTAAAAGGGATAATTGTACAGATAAAGTTATTTCCAACTCAGATACAAAATGAGATTGAGGAAAAGTTAGATTTGTTTAAGTTCAAAGAAAGCTAAACAAAAGTTTAGCTTTTTTATTCATCAAATATTGTAATAAGGTTTTTTTTTTCTGCTTGAGGCCTTAAAGATGCAAACACCTCTCCAAGAATGCGGTAAATTTATCCTCGAGGTGCTCCTTAGGTGTACTTATTTTCTTTGTCTATTATAATATTTCACAGTTTATTATATTACAAAAAAGATTAGCTAACACAAACTACTCCAATAATTATAAAAAAGTTTCTGAATAATTATTCGCCCTTTTTGAATATTTGCTTGTCTAGTTCTGAGTTAATATGTAGTTTTGAAAAATAAAGAATACTTTCGAATCTTGTGGTCTGATGAGTCGAGAATTTTGACTCATTTAGGGCTTGTTATTTTATGAATTAGTGTCCTTGATGCCTATTTTGTGTTCATAACTGATGTTAAATTATTTATGTGTAGGGACTCGCACGCGGTGATTCAGGAAGACTGAAGAGTTGTCCCATTTAGCAGCAATCCCAGTCCTACCTGGCGTGAGCCATAAGAGTAGAAATACGTGAGGCACTCCCTATCTCTGCACTTTCCATGGGGCACAGGCCTTAGGAACGTAGGAACTTCCTGGCTATTGAAACTATCCTAACGTAAGAACAAGCCAAGGACATTACAATGCGAAAAAAAGCACAAAAAAATATGTTAAGTGGTCAAAGTTGAGGAAAAGTAAGGTTGGAGCTCGCAAAAGTCACTCGGTAACTCGCCAAGTGAGTTGTTAGATCGCCAAAAGATCCAGCAAGTTTGGATCATGAGCCAAACAAGCTCGGTAAACTAAAGAGAAAAATGGTGCATCACCGAAAAAAATGGTGATCTCAACTTAGATCACCTAAATGATCAGAATAACTGGAGAAGGAAATCAAGTCCAATCATTGAGAGAAGTTTCAAACAGCGAGTCAGCAAAATCATAAGGTGATATCCATTAGGTTTGCCAATTGAGAAGTCGAGAATTAAAAATCTGAAATAGAAAATTGGCGATACGTCTTACCCATCGGTGGATAACCGAGTCATTCGGTGAATTATGAGTCGGGTATTTCGACTCATTTAGGAATTAATATTTAAGGATTTAGTGTTCTCGATGACTATTTTACGCTCATAACTGATGTTAAAATGTTAATTTGCAACAATGAAGGCAAAAGAGCAAGGGAAGGGCATTACCGGGCAAAAAAAAAGTGAAAAAACTGAAGAGGTTGAAGAAAAGCAAGGCTGGTACTCACCAAAGCCACTCTGCAAGTCACCGAGTGGACCTTCAGCTCGCCAAAAGTTCCAGCAAGTCAGCCCATGGACTTGGCGATAGGATGGATATTTCGGCGATTCGCTGAAGTGTTCGGCGATGCCAATTTAGCCTGCCAAAATACATAGTAATTGGTGAAAAGGAAAGACAAAAAGGCGATAAGAGAAGAACTTGGTGCGTCGCCGACTAGGTCGGCAAGCCTGACCTAGATAGCCTAAAGTTACAGCAAACAAAGGGTAAAAATCCAGGCCAAGAAGGCGATGGAAGGGGCCATCGGCTCATCGATGATCAGGTTGGCGATGCCCGACTTACTTCGCCGAGTGACTCCAAAGCTAAAATTTTGGGAACGTATAAATGCAATTTTAAAAGAAGAAAAAGAGTTCCCACATTGTCCAGTTCTGGGTTGTTTCCTCAACATTCTTAATATTGTTTTTACACTTTTTGAGTAGAGATTTAGGGTTTGTTTGATTTTTAACTTCAATTTGAGCATTTGGAGACTTGTTGATCATTCGCCAACCAGATGGAAAACATAGCTGGTAATGATTTCTTGTACTTTATTATGTTTGGCTAAAACCCCATTCTTGGGGGTGTGATTATGTAGTTGAATGTTTCAATTAGCTTATGGGTGTTAATATTTACTGATTTTATTGTTGATTTGAAGTGGGTTCAATTAATAGTTTGAGTTTTAATTGATGAATTGTAGTTGCAAATGCAATTCTAGTTCAGCTCTCTAAGCTTGCTTGAGAAAGGAGTTTTAGAGTTAAAATTGTTAGTTGATGATTGTAGTGATTGTGTTATTGCAGATTTGATATTTCATGGGCCACCTAACTCATCCAGTGTTGAAAGTTATGCTCGTTTGAAGTTGACCCAAAACTCACAATTGAAGAATAATTGTACCAGTCTCAATTATGCTTTTTCTGATTTAGTTCTTTCCAAATTTAATTTTTTCTAAGATCGAGGTGTTACATAGAATCTCATTGTGACTAGTCGAATATCAAGTGTGAATTTTCCAATGACCGTTGCACGCCAGCTTAACCCTTGGAGCTATGATCAATGATTGTGTTTGGATTCCATGTGTCATGAGGTTTACTTGAAAAGTGTGCATGAGGGATACCTAGAACTTGCTCTGTTGGTCCAATTGATTACCATTGGTGAATGGAAAAAATGATCTTAGGCATGAATTTTGAGAGTGAACCTAATCATTATACCTTTGTGTGACCACCTTGTGAGTGTGTAAATTTAGCTTGGTACCATTTGAGCCTAACGTTTTCGTTGGATGAAACATGAACACAAATGCTTAAACTAGTTATTGAAATTGTCGTGTCCTTCCCACCTATAACCTATGTGAAGCATTGGTTTGTTTAAATAGCCAACTTAGGTCAAAAGCCTAAGTTGGCAGTGTGTTTAGAATGAGGAAATAAACCAAGTAAGAAGTTCATGAAATTCATCCTTGGAAGCATGTGGTGAAAAAGTTGGGGACCCCTCCATATTTAAAAAAAAAATGAATGATATGTATTCGTTGTGCATTGTTGTGGAAATAAAAGGGGTGTACGATGAGCTATACCAAAAATTGTGTGTATTATGAATAGGCCAAGGATGAGTTGTGAATATGAAAAGAATGGCAGAAAAGGAAAATAAGTGAAATTTGAGCCATGTTTCATGAAGGTAGAGTCACTAAACCGAAATGAGCATACCCTTAGCCTCAGCCCAATTACAAGCCTTAAAAGACCTTTCTGATTTTGCATAAGACAAACGATGTGTTAGTTGGAAAATAACAGCATGCCTATGAGTAGAATCATGCATGTTTTTCTCATTGGGAGTGTGAGAGTTGATTTCGATTCCTTAATTTTAGTCCTTGATCAGCTTTGTGAGAGAATGGAATCATTATTGATGTTGGGCATAAATTTGCATTTGAAGTAAGCATTTGTGAGCATGAACTCTAACTAATGATGGCTAGTCAGAGTTTGAAGATTTTAGTGCATAATTGAACATTGCATCTTTAGATTGGACCTTGTGTGCACTTTCATGTTGGCTCTCAAGGAGTATTGCTTGTAGACATCCCTATTGACCTGATTGATCTCGTGTCTTACTTGAGGATAAGAAAATATTTAAGTTGGGGGTGTTGATGAGTCGGGAATTTTGACTCATTTAAGGCTTGTTATTTCATGAATTGGTGTCCTCAATGCCTATTTTGTGTTCATAACAAATGTTAAATTGTATATGTGCAGCCATGAAAGTTTAAGAACAAGGCAAGGACATTACATTGCGAAAAGAAACACAAAAAACTATGTTAAGTGGTTAAAGTTGAGGAAAAGTAAGGCTGGAGCTCACAAAAGTTACTCTACGACTCGTTGAATGAATAGTTAGATCGCCAAAAGATCCAGCAAGTTTGGTTCATGAGCCAAACCAACTCAGCAAACTCAAGAGAAAAAAGGTGCATCACCGAACGAAATGGCGATCTTTACTTAGATCACCTAAATGATAAGAATAATTGGAGAAGGAAATTAAGTCCAATCGGCAAGAGAAATTTCAAATGGTGAGTCGATGAAATCACTAGGCGATATCCATCGGGTTCGCCAATTGAGAAGTCAAGAATTCAAAAGCTAAAACAGAAAATTGGTGATAGCGCCTATCGGTGGATCACCAAGTCATTCGGCGAACTCGACTAATACCACCGAGTTGGTCTTGAGGTGGAATTTTGGGAAATTTTTAGAAACATATAAATTGGCTTTTGAAGAGAGGGAAAGGTGACTTTTACATTACCAATTAACTTACTAGCAGAAACTTTTGTTCTATTGGGGTTTTTGAGCGAAGATATTGAGGTTTGAGGGTTTTAGTCTTAATTTTTGACATTGAGTACAGGAGATTTTGGCATCTTGATGGAACATATTTTTTTGTAACTTTTACTTACTTTTTACTATGTTTGGCTAAACCCCCTTACCTTAGGGTTGTGATTAGGTAATAGAATACATAAATTAGCTTGAGGGTACTGTTAATTTCTAGATTTAATGTTGTTTTGAAATGGGCTAAGTTATTTACTCATGTTTCATTTATGGATTGAAGTTGCAAATTCAGTTCTAACTTTAACTCTCTAAGTTTGCTTGTGAACGATGCTTAGGGTGGAGTATAATTGATAGTTGTATTGACTCTTGTCTTCACAACCCATCTTGATAAAGTGGGTTAAATTGAGGATTTGGGTTGCTTCGCATAGCAAGCTTGTTGAAGTTCGAAAGAACTTGCTTGAAATGTAATAGCTGATTGAAAAATGGTTGTTTTAGTTACAATCCATCTTGCCCATTAATATTCAACGACCTAAAGCAATTAGTCATTACCCGTTAAGCGAAATTAGTATTTGATTGCACACACACTCCTAAGGTCCCCTCTATACTTGTTCAAAACTTGTGTTAATTGAATAGGTTACTAAATCCTCTTAATATTGATAATCGAAATTTTTTGATTTACATTATGTTGTGTTTTATTTATTTCCATTCTACAAGAAGATAGAACACTTTCATACTTTGTATTTGAATTCTTTTCCATACCATTCCTCATGGGATTGATCCCAACTCATCGTTGGGTTTATACTTATTGACGACTAACTGCACTTTGAATCATAAGGAGTGTACTTGAGCGCTATCATGGCCTCAAACTAAAATTGTGTCGAATGTACCAAAATACCCTTTAATCCTGTCATCTTAAACATATCATGTAAAAATATAGAATGAATGATTCAACAAAAAGGAAAAATACTTTCTTTTAAAATAATAAAAAGAAAAGTAGGACAAAAAAATTGAAACATAGAGAGTATCAAACACAATAAATTATGTTATTTAAAAGTGCTTTTTCTGAAACTCATTTGATACAAATACTTTTAACTGTTAGGACCGAAATAATTGTGTGTCATGCGGAAGCTACAAAAGAATATCTTGAAAGACCACGTGTAAGAAGATAAATGAGAAATATACCAAAAGGGACACAAACATTTGACGTGGTTTCATCGATCAATAAAATGCACAAGAGAAAATGAGCGATCTACTATACAAAAGAGTAAAAAATATAGAGAGAAATAACCTCACAAAATTCATTCATAATAATAAGAGGTTCACACAAGTAATACAGTAACCCTTGTGTCATACAAAGTCTTCTGCTGAACAAAACTCTCAAATCCCTTAGGACTGCAGTGTGGATGTTGTCATGTTAGAAGAAATGAACTTCTATTGAAGAGACATAAAACTTTTCTACAAGAGACAAGACTAGTCAAATATTAAAACTTAGTGTTTTCCTTCCACGAAAAGAAAAATCCAATTGTGATAAGAAGTTCTGAAGCAAACACCCAACAATACTCCTCTTTGGCCAGGATTTCTGACAACTTAAATTTGCTCCACCTTCTTCTTATAATTTGCAACAAGTTAAAACTCCATCTCCAAATCTCCCCCACTAAATCTATGTCTCCACACATTATAACACTATGATAAAATTTCTCGTTATCATCAAATAGGTTGCGGCTAGAACTGAACACTCCAAGACAGACACTCATTTTTAACCTCATCTCATCTTATGTATTAGGTCAATTAACTTGAACACATTAAATATTTGTGTCTCTTTTGACATATAAAAGAGATTCATACAAGTAATAACCTAATGTTAGTGTCTCACAAGTTCTCCATATAAACAGAACTCTTAAAGCTCTTAGGACTACATTGTGGATGATGCCATGTTAGAATAAATGAGCATCTATTTATATAGTCATAAACCTTTCCTACAACACAAAATATAGCAAAATATCAAAACTTTATATTTTTTATTTAAAAAAAAGAAAAACTTAATTACGCGAAGAAAAATTAGGGGAAACACCATGCCCAACATTAAGAACATGAAAATGGCCTGATATACCCCTCAACTTTTTACTTTAGAGCTAAGATACTCATTATAAAAGTGAGTCACCTATACCCCTACAAAAGTGACTCACCTATACCCCTATTGTTATAAAAGTGCCTTACATTTACCCTTTTCATCTAACAGAAGTGAAAAAATGAATTTCAATTTTTTGACGTTTTATTTTTTTTAAAAAAAACATGTAGGGGTATATATGATCTTTCTAGTAAATTTCAAGGCGATATTTGATTCTTCTCACACACAATTTTTTTTGACTTCCTTGATTCAAAGACGAATTTGAGTTTTCAATATATCCCTTGTAGATATATCTGGTTATCATAATTTGAGTTTCTTATTCTTATTTTTTTCATTCTTTGGTGTGAAAATAGGAGAAATACAAATAAAAAGTGTGAATGAAAAAAGAGAATAAAGTAAAAAATAATAATTTAAAACTAATTTTTTTGCGGCTATATTGTAATTTATTATTTGTATAAATAAAAAATATTGGGGAATGGATGATAAATTTTACAAGAAAATGAGTGAAAAATAAATTTGATCATCAATATAATAAACCAAAATTAGTCGATGAATCAAACAAGTAAAAATTTCACGTGTGAGAAGGATCACATATAACCCTTTTTATATGGATTGTTTATTTAAACAAATGATCAACAAAATAAATTTAAAAAATAATTTTGCACTCCTGTTGGACAAAAGGGGTAAATCATGGGCATTTATGTTACAATAAGGGTATATATGAATCAGTTTTTTAACGAGGAATATATCAACTTAAGTCGCAAGATTGTGGGGGGGAGGGGGGGAGGGTAAGATAGACCCCTAAATTCTTTTAATAGTTTGCTCAAACTAGTTCTAACTTGACACTCTATATTAAACTAATTCACTAATCATCATTGCTTTCATTATCATGTGACAAAAGAACCACATATTTCTATAACAAATCTGATTAATTTTCTAGTGATCTAATACAATTTATATAAGTAATTAACTTTTATTGTATTTCATTTTACTTCCTTCCGCGATTATTTTCCCAAAAAAAGGTTTAATTATAAGGATTAAACTCATTTAGGTAAGTAAATAACAACTATATCAATAAATCTGATTCCAAAGAAAATTTGGAATAAAAGTTATTATGTTTCCAAATGAAATATTTGAAATATGGTAGGTCATCTCTATGTATCTTTAATATTGTCATTAAATCTTATTCCAACACAAACTAGGAATGCAACTAATTAGTTTCTCAATGAACAAGGAAATATGGTAGTCCATATCTATATATATTTCATATTGTCAATATATTTGTTTTCCAAAATAATTTAGGAATGCAATTTATTATTTTTCCAAAATAAATTAGGAATGCCATTTATTATTTTTCCAAAGGAACTATGATATATGGTAGGTCATCTTTATATATATTTCAATGTCAGTCAAACTTATTATACACTATTTCTACTGATTGTATTCCTTACAAGAACTCAAAAAAAATCTCAGCGTTGTTTTTATTTAATTTGTTCTTTAAATTAGTGTTATTGAACAATGAGTAACTCACAAACTCATTCTTGATCTAGTGGTGGTATACCTAACATGAGTAATGATGATTCAATAGATATGCTCTTAAGGGAAATTCATGTAGTAGACAATCTACAAAGTCTATCCTCGCAAAATTCGAGATATCCTCCAAATTATTCAAAGTCAACAATTGACCACTTTCCAGTGACAAGGGGAAGGACTTTGCATCATCGTCAAGATGAGAAAGCTATAATGAGGTATGTCAAAATAAGAAATCATCATGATGTTGCGTCTAAACATGATGACTTGAATGACAAGTGACTTAGAAGCAGAAAAATCCTTAGCAAATTAGGTATTGGAGCTATTGATAACATCCAAAGTTCAGATGCTAAGTGTTGTTGAATTAACAACACAACATCAGATGTTGGTCAAGAGAAGGCCAATGAAGACGCTCCAGAAAAATAATCCCCAATACACATTGTTTGTGTTTGCAACAGTTGACCTCCATCCTCATTTACATGAATTTGGGGCTGGTGTCATTGAAGAATATGTTTGTATTCAGCGAGACAAAGGTTTTGATTTTGTAAGATACAATAGCTATGCTGAAGCAGCTCGAGCTATTCAGTTGGGAAATGCTCAAAAAAAATTTGGTAAACCTAATAAGTGCTTCTGGGGAAGAAACCCTACTCTACTAGAAAACATCTCCAACCTCTACCACCTCCTATTATCAGATAACTCCCTAGTATTTCAGCCAAGGATCTTGCAAACGTACTAGAGGCAGCTTGCTTTGTCTAAGAAGGACAATTCTCGTATGTTGCAAGATCCATGGTTGAACTACTGAAGAGTTGTGCGACAATAGGAGGTGGTAGAGAGTTGGAGTTGCTTCATGCTAGAGTAGGGTTGCTTCCCACGAGCACTTAACGAGTTTACCAAAAAGGATTCGGGCATTTCCCAACTGAATAGCTCGAGTTGCTTCAACATAACTGTTGTATCTTACAAAACCAAAATCTTTGTCTCACTAAATACATATATATTCTTCAATGACACCAGCCCCAAGTTCATGAAAATGATAATAGAGGTCAACTGTTGCACACACACAAAAAATCGTGTACTAGGGATTATTTTCTGGAGCGTATCCATTGGCCTTCTCTTGACCATCATCTGATGTTCCAGTTGTCAATTCAACAACACTTCAAGCATCTAAACTCTGAATGTCATCATCGACTCAAGCACCTAATTTTGCTAAGGATTTGTCTTATTCAAAGACACTTGCCATTCATGTCACTCAAGTCGTCATATTTAGACTCAACAACATGATGAGTTCATATTTTGATATACCTCATTATAACTTTCTCATCCTGACGACGATAAAAATCATAAAAAAATCTAGTAAATCATAAAAAGATCTCATTAAGTTTTTAAATACTTTTTTAATTATATTTAAAAACAAAAAAAAATCGAAATACATTATTTTTTATAAAATAGAACAACTAAATAATTATGAACAAACTAAGTCACATGTTTGTTATTTTGGAGAGCACCAAGTGGAAAAAGGAAATAAAAAAAATTACAAGTAATTAAGAGAATCAAGAAAGCTTAAAAGTAACAGTAGTTTTAATAATTGAGACTCCCCAACTTTTTCTTGTATTAACCATTAACAATGAATAGAAAAGTAGTAATTGAAACATTAAAACTTTTCTGAATAAAGAATATGAAAGGTTAAGAAGAAATATATGAAATATACATGATAACATTTATCAATCTATCTATATCTATATATCAACTAATGTATCTATCTATCTATATATCAATCAATCAATCTATCACTCAATCAATCTTTCAATCAATGTAACACCCCATATTCAAAAGAGGGAAGACTATCATATATTTCAGAACTTAGGGTGCCATCCACTCAGGCCAGCCACGGCCCGTGGGTTGAACCACGGACCGGAGGTGGATCCGTGGAAAGGCCACCAATAAGTTGTTCGGGCCATGGACCACGACTAAACCTACAGACCGTTGGTGGGTCCACGGTCCATAGGTCAGGCCAAAACTCTCTGACCACTAACGACGAGTGTGCAGGACAGACCGTTGGTCAATCCAGGGTCCGTCGGTGGTGAGTCGTGGGTTAGGGTTCAGCAGTTAAGTCCAGGGGAAGTTGGGTCTTTTCGTAATTAATTAGTCCCTATACTACGTCATTTTACCCTTCACTAAGACCCCTATATATGTATTTTCAACCCCCCAAATTAGCCTATTCACTTCATTCTTCTAAATTCATAAAAGAAGAACTCTCCAAAATATTTCTCTCTCTAGAAACTTGAAGAAGAAGAAGGATTCAACCTAGGGTTTTAAGTCAAGGTCTCAATTCCTCCATTAAAGGCTAGCATTTGGACACAAGGTATGATAGTTTTCATCCATGGATTCCTTCCATTCATGGAGTTCCCAAATCCCTCTATTTCTAAAGGTAGAATTCCCCAATTGAGTTAGGGTTTTCTTCAATTATCATGGGTTCTTTTCATTATTGATTTAAATGATTGAATTATGATTTTATGATGATTTTCCCATGAACCCATGCAATCCCCATGTTTTCAAGACATGACTCATATGATGTGGGATTTTGATCCTAAAGGAAGAGTTTTATGAAATTAAGCATGTATTGCAAGCTTTACATGAATTTATGATGAAATCCTTATTTAACACATGTTTTCTAAGTATTGACGATTAAAAGTGGATTTTTAACCTCAAGAGGTAAATTATAGACTTATGCATTTTCTTATGGAATCTATGCAAATGTTTTAAGGGTGATTTGAGATTAAAGTGTCTAGCCGGCACAGATGGTTGCTTCAATTGTGGTAAGAGTGGTCATAAAATGAGGGATTACCCAATGCTTACGGCTAAATAAAGAGAGGGCAAGAAAGCAACTCCTAGTGGTTTGGGTTCCAATGTTCCTAAGCAAAATAGGTTCTATGCACTTCAGCCTCGTGGTGAACAAGAGATTTTTCCGAATGTGGTCACCGATATGTTAAAAGTTTTACACCTCGACGTTTTTGAATTACTTGATTACGGTTCTACCTTGTCTTTTGTGACGCCATATGTGGCTATGAGGTTTTATGTTCTTCCAGATGTGTTATTAGAACCTTTGTAACACCTTCTACCTGAAAGAGGGAAAGCTTAACAAAATTTCAGGACTTGCACGTGTCACCCATGTGGGCAAACCACACCCCGTGGTTGGACCCATGCCACGTGGGTGAGCCCCATAAGTGGGCACCCTGGACACTGTTTTGAGGCAGTGAACCACAGCAAGGACCACGCCCCATGGGTGGGTCTACGGTTCGTGGATGGGGTAATCATGGATTGGCCAAAAGTCTCTGACCATGATCCACGATTGACCAGGACGGACTGCTGGTCCATCCACGGTTTATAGGTGATGGTCTCGTAGGTCATGTAAGGGAAATTATTTTAGGGACTTAAGGGTCTTTTCTGGTTTTAATTAAATTGAAGTGGTGTCATTTTGCCTAGACCTAGACCACCTATATAAGTATTTTTAACCCCCAAAATCCCCCAATTAAGTCATTCTCTCAAAATCCAAAAAGAATTCCCAAAACTTCTCTCAAATATTTGTCGTCCCCCATTTTTTCACAAAAATGGGTTTTCCTTTCGGATGCACGACCTAACAACTCTTTTAGGTTTTGGGTTGATTGAAGAGTCGCCACCTAACGAATTAAGGTGCATTAGGGACCCTATCTAACCTAACTAATCTAACTAAGGTCAACGAACCAGAGATCGGGTAAGGGTTCAAATTACCGCGAGGGAAAAGTGTTAAACATCCCTCGAGGTCCATAAATGTGAGTCTCAATCGTATCTCATGCAATTTATGTGGGGGTTACAAGTAGCATTTAAAGTCACTTCATTTATTATTATTGTATTAAACATGCTTGCTATGTGATAAATAATATTAAACAATTAAGGTCATTTTGATTATTTTTTAACTTAAACATGTTTACTAAGTGATAAATGACATTCCACAATTAAGGAAACTTCATTTATTCTTTATTTAAGCATGTGAACTAGGTGATGACTTAATATTAAACAATTAACACAAATAAAATTTAAAACAAATAGCTAGAAGATAGACAGTAGACAAATATATAAGCAAATGTCATTTTTTATTTAATTAAACTACCCCAAATAAAAATAATTATAGCAAGTAAAGGGGAAAAGGAAAGGGAGACTCTAAAAATGACAACTTTACAGATCAGCGCTTGGCTTCTATATAGGGACAGACAAAACAAATGTTTGTCGTTTACGGCTCGAGGCAATGTCATCATCTCTGTAGGGCCTAAACTACCCCTACCCCCACCTTCCACATGCATTTCGTCCTAAGAGGTGCCTATCGTCCCCGCTTAAGGTCCAAGAGGCATTGAACTACTGATGGGATGGTTTTAGATAAATAAAATATAGGCTCCTAGTTAGGCCCCCCTAGACACCAAGTCAAACACCTTGGACGAACACTTAGCACATAGAGTGTCAAATTGGCCTCTAGATTTTATTAAACATGCTTTCAAACACACATAATTGTGAAAAGGTCTCATGCTTAGATGTGTGAACATACAAACAAGCAGCATAACGACAGTAACGAGTTGAACAAGCAGAATTATTAACAGACATTTATAGCATGCAAATAGTTATTTAATTGATTTTAGAAGGTAGAAATATGATTACATGCAAAGAATAATTTATTAATTAATTATTAAAAGGTGGCAGAAATATTCACAGATTCAGAAATAGGTTAGAACAGTAGCAGATTTTATTATTAATTCAGAAAGTTATTATAAGCAATCGGTTTAGGATGCTGAAATTAATCAGTTTATTAGCAAGATTTAATCCTGACAAGCAGATAGCAAATGCAGCAAAACATAATAGCTTATTTTAAGTGGCAAAACAATTAATTACAATGCAAGGAATAACTATTTCGAACAGATTTAATTAGCAGATTAGTTTTAAGCAATTCAAGCAAGCTGGAAAGTTAGTTAAATTATTTTAAATGGCAAAAATAATTGCATTGCGGAAATTTATTTAACAGTGGGCAGCAAAACAAGCATGGCAGATTTGTTTCAAATTTTCTTTTGACATGTTGGGAGGTTATTTACTTATTGCCATCAAAATTACAACATATAGATTAATTAGCTAGTTGATTAAGATCCTAAAATGTATTCACAATTCTAGAGTGACATGCGGAAAATTAATAAACCTATAAACAAAATTTCTAAGTGATTGAAAAATTGAAGATATTGGATCTCCTATAAGCATGATTTCTATACTCCACAGTATCTCGGAAATTAAATCCTATAGGCATGCTTCTAAGCCAAATGATACATAGAGAATTATTTAAACCCTATAGGCATGGTGTCTAAAAAGGCAGAATATTCCGATGCAAAACAAATTATGGCAATATTCATGTATTTATTCATTTATTATATAAGAAGAACTTTGGTTGAATTAAGTGAAACAGTGAGCAATCACGCATTATTTATTTTTATAATTGAGAAGTGGTCATGCAATTCAACTAACTATATTCTAACTGGAAAATAAAGTTTAAACACGTGATAAACTTTGAACAATAATTAAACAAGATATGGGATTAATGGCAACAGTAATTTTATTTTGTTTTAGTTAGATCTAAAGTGATGTTACAAACCATCAAATAATCACAATCCTATAGGCATGCTTTCTAAATAAATTGTGATAAAATAAACAAGTAGCACGTAATCCCCACCCCTTAGACGATCCCCCCAAATTATTTCATATATATGGAGTTAGAGTTAGGAGTTTATACAAATCATTACAAATCATTACAAAACAATAATATACAAAAACATAAATTAAGTAAATTTGGCTCGGCTAGTGTTTCCCTCCCCTGGCGACTCTTCTAAATCTTGAACCTTTAGATCAAGATCCTGCTAAGACAAAATAACACTACCACCAGATACAGATAAAACAAAATATGCATAATAAAATATTATTCACATACATGTAAACCCACAATCATTTAAGCAAACCACAAATAATATATCACATAAAAGAAGATGTGAAGAGAACTAACTTGGATGCCTCCCTTTATTTGTTTATTTCAAACAATACAACAACATTTTAAAATAATGTGAAACCAAAATTAAACTAATGGAAAGCACCTAACCAATTGGCAGAATATTTTATCTGCAATGAAGTACTAGCAGCAATCAATTCAAAACAACAACCCAGCAGAGAAAGCACTTGAGTGTTTGAAAAGTTCTTATTTATGAAGAGAGAACACCTTTGTTAGTGAGTTTTTCATTATTGGAGTGTTAAAATTGTCCTCGAATAGTGAAAGGTGTCTTCTTTATATAGTAGCAGAGAGGGGCACGGCAATAAGTAAAAGCGAGTAAATTTTTCAACTAACATATTTACCTTATTTTAAAGGAGAGCCAAATCAGATTTATTTTTTAATCTATTTTTAACCAAATATAAGAGCAACTAAATAAGACAAGGATTATCAATTAAACGGTAAACAATAAGCAACGGCCAGCAATAATTTCCTAAGTCAATATTCACCTAATACTAGATTACCATAAATAAACAAGTAAGAATCTATTTAGGACAATAATTAAGGAAGGAAGGATCAATTTACAGCAACTATTAACATATCAAATTAGAACTGAAAATTTATACCGGCTTTTTATTTATTAATTTAAGACTTACCATATGCAACTTTCAAAATCAAGGAATTTAATTAGTTAAATTAACCTGTAAGTAAGCTATTATATCTCAACTATTAATGTTATATAACAAACAACTAAAGGAAATACAATTATACGCATAACAATTACCATATGCAATCACATACAGATTCCAAAGCTTATCAATTAGTAAATCCATGTCTGCTCTAATTGATTTACACAAGTTTGCTTCTAATTTGAATTAGACTGAGAAGCAGAATCGATTAAGGGAGCGGAACAAACTAAAATCAATGAATTATATATAAACATTAACAAACAACCAAGCAATAACAGGCAGATTGATAGGCAAATACAGGATTTTCATATTAATTTTAGAATAAGATTCACTATGATTATTAATTTTCATACAAAGTAAGCATACATCAGAAAAATCAAAATCATATTACAACTAAGAAAGAAGAATAAAATAGCTAAAAGATGAGATGATAATTTTAAAAGAAATGTACTCGGACGGATCTAAATAGTTCCGTTTGAACTTTATCTTCACCGGAGATCGATGTTGTTGTTGGTTGCTCGTCATCGGCGCTACTGGTGGTCTTGCGATTGCTGCTGGCTTCGCGTTCTCGCTGCGAAATGAGAAGATGAGAAGGAAGTTCGCCAGTCGGATCTAGTTCTCGAGCTATTGTTGGCTCTCGCTGACTGGCGCGCGTGGCGGCTGGCCTTGCTAATGCTCCCCGCCGGAGTTTCGTGAGGTTGCTGTATGTCGTTGTTGTTGTTGCTGACTGGAGTTTGCTGCCTTGCCGAAATGAGAGAAGAGAGAAGGCGTCGGAGTTGCTGTCCTCATCGTACACTCCTGCTTCCCTCGCCTGAAAAAGGAGGAGAAGAAGAAAGAGGGGCAAGGGGAAAAGAGAGGAGAAAGCGCGAAGGGAGAGAGAGAGGGCGCCGGAGATGGGAGGGTGGCATTGCCTCTGGTGGCTCTTCGTCAACTGTTGTTGTTCCCGGCCTCATGCCCGAGCGGAGCCATGGAGGCTGCAATGCTGCTTCTTGAAGAGAGGAGGAAGAAAAGCATTAGATTTGGTTTTGGGCTGGTGTCTTTAAGACTGAAATAGGAAAGAAATGAGAAAGTAATATGAACCGTTGAAATAATTTAAGATGAACGGTCGGGATTCAATATAACGAGATCAACGGTTAGGATTAAAAGACTTGATGATTTGGGATTGAATTAGATAGGCTAGAATTGGAATAGACAAATGGTTATAATTGAAATGAGAATTTGAATTGAAGTGGCTAGAATTGAAAGGAATTAGAATAGAATAGGTTGAATTTTAAATGATTTGGAAGAAAAATTAAGGATGTGCTATCCAATTAATAAAATACTACACTTATTAAAATAATTTCACATAATTAAACACACCTAAATTCTAAAATAATTTAATACAATATTTTTTTATAAAGATATGCACACTAAAATATATAATTTTTTGACAAAATCAATTTACATTTTGAACTCGAAATAAGTTTTAAAAATATGCATTTAATTGAATAGCACTTCCGAAATGGTTATAGGTCAGTCAAAATTGGGTGTCAATAGCTGCCACTTGGTTGCTTGAGAATGAAGGATGAATTGTCGGGCAACCAACGTTGACTTAGTAGCCAATTTTGTTCGATCGATGAGAGATGTCAATGGGATCAATTGAAACGATATAGAGTTGGAAAAGGGTATGACCAAGACTTTGGTATGAAGTCTCCTACATATATCTGGTATTACGAGAATCAGGTCGTGTGTAGTTCTAGTTATAGGAACAAACGAAGCTCCTAAAGTTGGAAAAAACGGCAAGATATTCAGACGGGAACGATATCGACTTGATTAGAGTAGCGAGAAGAGCATGACAAAGTGATTTCCAGCTTAAGCAAAGGATCATATGAGGAGCAATAATATAAGTAGGAAAGATTGAGGGATTTTATTGCGATAGATGTAAGCACGATAATTGTAGCCGAGAGGTGAAAAAATGTCTTATCTGCAAAATGTCAGTATCTGAAAACCTGTAGCTTGTAATATGATTAGAGCAAATCAAACGGTAAATGTAAACATGATGCAATTTCTCATATCGACCATGATGTTTGCCTTAAGACTATGAAAATGACGTCTTAGGCTATGATGTCTAGGGTCGTGATACTCAAAAATTGTATCCTCATGTCAAGAAAATATTGTCTACGGGCCATGAAATATGATGCCTTTAGATGATGACACATTTGGATAATGATAAATAGAAATTAAATCCTTAGGCCATGATATGATGTCCGCAGGCCATGAAAAATGATGTCGTTAGACCATGACGCATTCGAAACATAAGTGATGAGTAAAGAAAGAGTATCTGTAATTCGGGCATCTATTGGTACTCGTGACTTGATTTGAATTTATTCGGGCACATGCAATTCTCAGGCACAATGCAATCTCGGGCACAATGCAATCTCGGGCACATGCAATAATGCAATTCTCGGGCACAATGCAATCTTCGGGCACATACAATCTTCGGGCACATGCAATTCAGGCACAATGCGATCTCGGGCATATGCAATCCTCGAGCACATGCAATTCTCAAGCACAATGCAGTCTCGGGCACAATACAATTCTGCCAAATGCAATATCGAGCACATGCAATCATAGGGGACAATGCAATTCGGGCACGTGCAATCTTCAGGCACGTGCAGTCTTTGAGCACAATGCAATCTCGGTCACATGCAATAATGCAATCCTTGGGCACATGCAATCTTCGGGCATAAATGTAATTCGGGCACATGCAATCTTCGGGCACAATGCAATCTTCGAGCACATGCAATAATGCAATCCTCTGGCACATGCAATCTTCGGGCACAAATGCAATTCGGGTACATGCAATCTTCGGGAACAATGCAATATCGGGCACATACAATATTCGGGCACAATGTAATTGGAGCACATGCAATATGCGGGCACAATGCAATCTCGGGCACATGCAATCTTTTGGCACATGGATAATAGTTGATTGAGGGCATAAAGTATCTTGAACCTTCGCCTTGTTGGAAGGGTCGAGTGCCATTTGTCGGTGACTTTTGAGTTCAGAGTATTGTAGCTTAACCCTCTGTCTTATAGTAAGGAGAGGTTGTCGTTGAATGGCGATTGTTCGGGATTGATATAAAGTAGCTTGATCCTTCCGTCTGATTAGAAGGACGTGCCAATGATTAGCGATTTGTTGGGATCAATATAGCGGTACGTTGATTCTTCAAGCGGTGTTGAAGTTGCATTCAAAGAAAAATAGTTAAAGGGGGAGGTTGATCTGTATCCCTGATTTGGCACAGTATGCTCCTTTGACATCTGCTAGAAATGTCCTTTGAAGTGTTGTCAAAAATTTTGAGGTCCCCTCAAAATTTTCTGCCCCAGTGTAGAACTTCTGCTATTCTGATTTTTGTTGTAGATTGTAGCTTAATTGCTGTGAATTTTTTAGATCCTCTCAAAAATTCTGCCCCAGTCTTGATTTGCAAGAAAATATTCTTTTGAATGAATTTTTGAGACCCTTTCAAAAATTTTGCTCCAGTTACTGATTTGCGCGAAGAAATGCTTTTGAAGGAATTTTTTAGTTCCCCGCAAAAATTCTGCTCCAATATCACCACTTGCAAGAAAATGTCCTTCTGATGGAATTTTTGAGACCTTCTCAAAAATTCTGCCCCAGTTATACAATCAAAAAAGGAAAATGGAATTTTTTATTATGATAAGACCGAACTCCAATAGGAGCGCCTACGTATCCCCTCTTAAACGGGAATCATGTCTGACGTAGTTCCAATATCAAAGAGCATAATTCAAGACATTAAACAAAGCATATTAAATAACAACCAAAAGATAGATTCTGGCCAAACTTTATTGCCCATATGCTAACATGGGTACTTTCCTTGTCAAAACTTGACGGATCGTGAATGTAGAAAACTTAAGCTTAAATGGCATAAGACTTTATTGAAAAGTGCTTCAGATGACTTCAACATGTTCACTATTGGGGCTCCTTCGGCACAAGGTCTATCCAGTATATGTATTTTGCCTCAATAAGTTGCTTAATCTTGACTCTTAGAGCATGACATGTCGCAGTAGTATGTCCCTTCATCCCTGAATGATAGTCACAAATCTCGTTTGGGTCATACCCCTTGGATTGAGTATCTAGATTCTTGGCAGGGATAAGTGTCACACATCCAGCCATTTTAAGCCTTTTATAGAGTTGGTCAAAGGGTTCAGCTAAGGAAGCATAAATTTTGATAGGCTTCTTCTCAGCATTGAATAGGTTTTTGTGAATATGAGGTTGAGTGAGGGTTTTGACATTGTGGATATGATATGCTGGTTGTTGATATGGTAGAGGAGGCTTTTGGGATGGAGTCATTTGATATGGAGGAATTTGAAATGGTATGAGAGGCGCGTGATACCAAGGAACTTGGTGTAGAGGAGTCTCATATTGAGGAGCTTGTATGATGGGATTCTGCAGGCGCGGAGTGAGATGTGGAGGTCTAGAAACATAAGCATGATGTTGGGGAGGATATTGGTAATTTGGAAAGTGAGTGTTCTTTGGAGGCATATTAATGGAGCTTGGTTGATTTTGAGGATGAGAAGTAGAGTAAGTTGGTGGAGGATGAGAAATAGGGTGAGTGAGTGGAGGATTATCTTGGAGAGTGGCTTGACTTGTGACAGGAGACTTATCCATGTTTGTCTCGAAGGCGGGATTGACAAAGATTAACAACTTAGCCCATTCACGCATATCCGACACCTCTTCTTCTAACTTCTTTATTTTATGTTCCAGGCTTGAGACCAACTCGTCTAAAGGATGCTTCTTCTCAATAGTCTTACCCATAACCTTCTCATTAGTCACTTTCCTCTTTACTTTGCGATTCTCAGTTGGAAGAGAAGAAAGAGCGCCCTTTGACATGTGTGGTAAACCATGGTCTACAGATCAAGCATTAGGAAGGGTAATAACAAAAGTAAAAGCAAAAGAAACTCAAGTTAGAGCGTTGCATAAATTGAGATAGCAAACACATTGTTGTAAGATAAACTCCCTAAATGCAAAGGGCCTTGTTAAGCCAGAGGTAGTCCTAAGATGACACATAAGTGATGCACAATAGTTAATTCAATCCTTATTTGCCAATTTGGAGTTTAGATTAGAGAAAGTAAACAAATTTTTATTTATTATAAAATTTGAACAATACATCATAATTGAAAAACAAAAACTGAAATAAACTAAGGGAAAGGGGGTAACAATGGGAAAGTCATCCTAAATTCTGAAATCTTGAAGATATCGGTTCCAAGAACTTGGCGCCAATTGACTTCTTGTATAGGGAATGACTTCATGCCCGATCTTCAACACGTTGCATGCCTTTCATCAGTGAGCCCATAGTATCATTCCCCACTTAATTTTCTATCTTTAACCTCTTTTAGTATCCATATGTAATACTCACGTGTGCATAAGGCTTGCCGTGCACCCATAAGAATGGTCAACACCAGCTCCCATCTTCGAAGTATATTGTGGACTTGTGGTTTATCTAATCCAAATTCATACTTAAACTGCTCCATGTCAGATCGGAGTGGTATTACTTGAGTTCGTCCGAATTGGCGGAGTACTCGAAGAGGAGCGTATGGTTGAACGCCCTTTTAAGACAATAAGCTCAATGAAGTATCAGTCATCGTCTCTTACTATTGCATGAGGGGTGGACAACCAATGGAGCTTCCATTGGATGTGGTAGCTCTCGACCTCTATCAAAAATATCTGCCAGTCTACGAATCCTATAGGGGCGGTGAAAGCTACCATTCTTCTTGGATGATTATCAATCTTGTTGCAATAACCAAGAAACATGTCTACCGCGTCAGACCGTAGGTAGAAGTGTTCAATAGCCCATAATTGCAGCAAAAGGTTGCATCCCTCGAAAATGAAACGACCCCAAAAATGCCCGAAAATGTGCTTCGAGAACACCTAAAATTGTAATTTCCATATATCTCAAAATCCGTGCATCATTTCAGAAATTCGACTTCATATTCTTATTCAGGGGGTCAAATTGAGTGGGAAATGAGTCTAACCCGAATTTTAGAACAACCGTATCAAAATTCGAAATTCGCAAAAAATGCGATTTTGAGGGTCAACTTTAAAGGGGCATATCTCTCAGCACACAAGGAACTGGAAGGAGCTCAAACTATAAAAATTAAAGCTCTGTGAATTAGCTTTCCAACGCAATTTGTTTCACCTCATTCCGAGTTACGATAAAGGAGTTATGACTATTTTCGTAAAACCTGTCCGGCAGAAAATGCCAATTTCCAGTAGCCGAAAACACTGTTCACCCGCCTCAATTTTTTTTCTAAGTGTTGGGACGTTTTTTTATAAAAAGGGGACATATCCATACTTAGTCATTTAACTTCAAAACATCCAAAAACTCTCTCTAAACCCTCTCCAAAAATTCCACCAAGATCATCAACCAAATTCAAGGATCCCAAGCTTTAATTCCGGATTCAAGATTCAATCTCAAGCAATTCTCCATTCCAATCTTCATCAAGAATTCTCCAAAGTTGAGGTATGTGGGTTGATTGTGGAAACCTTCCTTTCCACAAGTCCAACCATTTATCCTCTATTTTACTTCAAGTTTATGGGTCCTTATGATCATTTATGAACTCTTGAATTATGGAATTATTACTACACATCCTATTATGGTCTATTTTTGTATATTATCATGAAATGGAATGATTATATGATGTTTATGGTTTTCATGCCTCCATGATCAAATTATGAAGGTTGTTATATATGTATATATATATGTATGTTGTTGGTGGGCTGTTTTATATGGATTTTGAAATTGGTTGGACTTAGTACTCTTGAAACACATGATTTTATTTACATGAACAAGTAGCCCACCATATGTTTGATAAAATGCCATTTATAGAATTCTTATGAAATGGAAGGTCCAATGTACGTCCTATGAGTCGGATGATTATATAAGTATTGAAATGATGATGAAATGGATACATGTATATGATTTTCTCTATATAGTGTGTGAGTCGACCAAGCCTAGCTCGGGGGGTTGTAGGCCCGGGTAACCGTATCAAGGGGTTGGTACCTTGGTTGCCTAGTACGGGGGGTAGTAGGCCCGTATAACCGTATCGAGGGGTTTGTACCTTGGTTGCCTAGTACGGGGGGTAGTAGGCCCGTATAACCATATCGAGGGGTTTGTACCTTGGTCCCTAGCTCGGGGGGTGGTAGGCCCGGGTAACCACATTGAGGGGTTTGTACCTCTTTCGCCTCTCCAAGGGGGTGGTAGGCCTTGGAAATACTATATTGATGGTCACTCACTACACATATACTATGCCCTACTAAATATGATTTTTATATAAGCATCATTATACATATCATCTCATTAATATGCTATCTATCGGGTACGATTATGCATTTTGCCTATGATGTCCATCCCTTGTTGCATTGCATTGCATCCCATATACTTAGTACATTCAAACGTACTAACGCATACTCTATGCCTACATGATGTCACCATGTAGGGACCGGAGCACCGCTTGACCCTCGTCCTCCGCGTGGCTAATACGATTTTCTATCAAGGTTATTGGTGAGTCCTCCATTCCGGGGACGTTGCTTATGATCTTTTGCTATGTATAAGACTTTTCCTTTTAGTTATGTTTTGTCTATGAGGGTGAGCCCAGTTGTTTGTCTTGGCCCCCGCTAAAGTACCTATGTTTAGAGGTGGTGTTGGACAAGTTGTGTATTATGTTTGAGCTTGATTCATCTATGGTATTTATGTATCATTTCTTCTCTTTTTTTTTTCTTGCTCCCTTAGTCCCGATTTCCCCCTTGATTATGCTTATCGCTTATGGTCATTTTAATTGCTTCCGCGACCAATGATGTGTAAGATACGCTATGAGGCTTGTTTGGGGTTCCTTCGGGTTCCCCATTCACCGGTCACGTCTAGGCCCTAGGCTTGGGTCGTGACAGAAAAACATTATACTGTTGACGCAAGCTAACAGACTACTCATTATTTCCGTCAGGATCATGGGAACTATAGTTTTCCTAGGTTCGCCCTCTCTTTGAGTTAAATCTCGGACCACATAACCCAAAGTGTGTCGATCCTCCCCTTATTTTAGGAAAAACCAGGGATCCTAATAACGAGATGGTGAAGGCATTTAGACGATATGTTTCCCATTTCTCGACGGAGCACTCAAACTCATCACTAAAAGAGTAATAACTATTTGATGATGGCTTATATGGTACCATCATTTCACACTCATGGTATGGCACGTCGATGAAACCACTTATCTCCTCAATCGTTGGCATCAAGTCGAAATCCACGAATTTGAAGACCATCCTCACAGGGTCCCAAAATTCTAGCAAGGCCCTAATCAGGAGAGGGTTTGGTATGACAAAGATGAGGTAGGTAAGACCTCCCAACAACTGACGAATCTCTCTTTCGTGGTCCCTCTTAATATACATCCACCAGTTCCTTAGCTTGTACTTTACCTCTACGACTATTTGCGAATTTGGGAATGTCATGACTCTGCAAACAAAACCATAGACAAATTCTAGACTCCATTTGACAAAGTTTGGGTTAATTTAATTATTGTGATCACATTGACACATAAATATGCAATTTGTCTAAAGGGTGTTGGAGCCCTTTAGACGATAGGGTGGCTACAAATTGTGTGGATTGACACCAAGGATCAAACACCTAAGTTTTATGCAACATGTATGACCTAATTGAGATTTCTAAGAGTTGGTTTGGCACGGACTTAAAGAGGTTCTATGCGAGAAGGCTCGTGGTTTCCCCGTAGTAATACTATTCGTTCCGTCCACGCATATGCCGACTCTCTATAATGGTATTTGAAGAGAATTGGAGTATTTGTGAGAGGTGCAAAGGCACAACATCACGATAATTTTTTTTAAAGGAAGAGGGTCCCAATTGGGGGAAGTATGAGCGGAATGCCAGTTTATCAAAGCAGTAAACATTTAGAATGTAGATGAAAAGCAGTAACATATAGGCAATTTTAAGGAAAGCAGTAAATAAATAAATACATAAATAAACAGAATAAAACATATAAGCATTTAAGAAATTCAACAAATAAGGAAATAGGTATGGGATTAAGCATGAAAGTACTTTTAACAATAATAAACAAACAAATAATAAAATGACCAAATAAAGTAAACCCCACAGAAGCATGAAATACGTAATGGTAAGAACCTAATATCCCCAGCAGAGTCGTCATTCTGTCGCGCCCCATTTTTTCGCAATAATGGGTTTTCCTTTCGGATGCACGACCTAACAACTCTTTTGGGTTTTGGGTTGATTGAAGAGTCGCCACCTAACGAATTAAGGCGTCTTAGGGAACCTAGCTAACCTAACTAATCTAACTAAGGTCAACGAACCAAAGATCAGGTAAGAGTTCAAATTACCTCGAGGGGAAGGTGTTAAGCATCCCTCAAGATCCACAAATGTGGGTCCCGGCCGTATCTCATGCAATTTATGTGGGGGTTACAAGTAGCATTTAAAGTCACTTCATTTATTATTATGTAATTAAACATGCTTGCTATGGGATAAATAATATTAAACAATTAAGGTCATTTCGATTATTTTTTAACTTAAACATGCTTACTAAGTGATAAATGACATTCCACAATTAAGGCTACTTCATTTATTCTTTATCTAAGCATGCGAACTTGGTGATGACTCAATATTAAACAATTAACACAAATAATATTTAAAAGAAATAGCGAGAAGATATAAAGTAGACAAATATATAAAAAAATATCATTTTTTATTTAATTAAACTACCCCAAATAAATATAATTATAGCAAATAAAGGGAAAAGGAAAGGGAGACTCTAAAAACGACAACTTTACGAATCAGCGCTTGGCTTCTATATAGGGACAGACAAAACAAATGTTTGTCGTTTACGGCTCGAGGCAATGTCATCATCTTTATAGGGCCTAACTACCCCTACCCCACCTTCCATATGCATTTCATCCTAAGAGGTGCCTATCGTCCCCGCTTAAGGTCCAAGAGGCATTTAACTTCTGTTAGGATGGTTTTAGACAAAATAAAATATAGGCTCCTAGTTAGGCCCTCCTAGACACCAAGTCAAACACGTTGGAAGAGCACTTAACACATAGAGTCTCAAGTTGGCCTCTAAATTTTATTAAACATGCTTTTAAACACACATAATTGTGAAAAGGTCGCATGCTTAGGTGTGTGAACATGGGCGGATCTACCCTTATGGGTGGGGGTGCCACGGCACCCAGTGACCTCGATTAAAACTTTGTATGTATATGTATATAAGTATAACAAATTGAATATATATTAGTTGTGCCACCCAATGAATAATATGTTCAATGGTGCAACTGTTAAAGGATGTAACTATCAATGTAAGCGTCGGGGGGTCGAATCTCATTAACAGCACTAATTTTTATTGTTCTTTGTTTGTGTGAATGGCTTTTTCAGGCTCTTCCTCTTTTTTTCCTCTCTTTTTTTTGTCATTGCTTTAGTTTCTCGCCAATTTTTGTCTTTGCTTTAGTTTCTCGCTCCTTCAATTAGTTTCTTTATTTTCTACTCCTTGCTTATTTATATATCTTTAATTGATACGAGTATTGCGTGATTTTCTATATTAATTACAGATTATTATTAAATTTTGAACGTCACATAGAATATTAATAAAAATATATTTAAATAGAATATTTTTTTTCGAAAAAGTTTTTAAAGTGATGGATACTACTAGGTTAAAGATTTTGAATTTAAAGGTTCTTTCAATCTTTAACGTCACACTAAGTGGAGATAACTAGATTGAAGCTAAAATTTTTATTGTTTCTCAACTATATGGTATTAGATGATGTATACAAATTAAAAATTTTAAGGTGAAAAATCTCTTGTCTTCTCAAAGTTATAGATGATAAGTATCTTATTCCTAAAAAAATATCAAAAAATCATTACTAAATATGTATATTTGATCAATGTATTTACAGAAATCGAAAAAACTAAATAACCCGAATCATAACATAAAATGAAGAAACCGATCCGTTTACCATTTAGATGATATGGCACCCCTAGCCTCTGAATCCCAGATCCGCCTCTGTGTGTGAACATACAAACAAGCAGCATAACGACAGTAACGGGTTAAACAAGCAGAATTGTTAACATACATTTTTAGCATGCAGATAGTTATTTAACTGATTTAGAGGGCAGAAATATTGTTACATGCAGAGAATAATTTATTAATTAATTATTAAAAGGTGGCAGAATTATTCACAGATGCAGAAAGAGGTTAGAACAGTAGCAGATTTTATTATTAATTCAGAAAGTTATTTTAAGTAGTTGGTTTAGGATGCTGAAATTAATCAGTTTATTAGTAAGATTTAATTCGAACAAGAAGATAGCAAATGCAGCAAAACTTAATAGTTGATTTTAAGTGGAAAAACAATTAATTACAATGCAAAGAATAACTATTTCGGACAGATTTAATTAGCAGATTAGTTTTAAGCAGTTCAAGCAAGCTGAAAAGTTAGTTAAATTATTTTAAGTGGCAAAAATGATTGCATTGCGGAAATTTATTTAACAGTGGGCAACAAAACAAGCATGGAAGATTTGTTTCAAATTTTCTTTTGACATGCTGGGGGGTTATTGACTTATTGACATCAAAATTACAACAGATAGATTAATTAGCTAGTTGATTAAGATCCTAAAATTTATTCACAATTCTAGAGTGACATGCTAAAAATTAATAAACCTATCTATAAACATGATTTCTAAGTGATTGAAAAATTGAAGATATTGTATCTCCTATAGGCATGATTTCTATACTCAACAGTATCTCGGAAATTAAATCCTATAGGCATGCTTCTAAGACAAATGATATATTGAGAATTATTTAAACCCTATAGCCATGGTGTCTAAAATGGCAGAATATTTCGATGCAAAACAAATTATGGAAATATTCATGTATTTATTCATTTATTATATAAGAGGAACTTTGGTTGAATCAAGTGAAACAATGAGCAATCACGCATTATTTATTGTTATAATTGAGAAGTGGTCATGCAATTCAACTAACTATATTCTAACGGGAAAATAAAGTTTAAACACGTGATAAACTTTGAACAATAATTAAACAAGATATGGGATTAATGGCAATAGTAATTTTATTTTGTTTTAGTTAGATCTAAAGCGATGTTACAAACTATCAACTAATCACAATCCTATAGGCATGCTTTCTAAATAAGTTGTGATAAAAATAAACAAGTAGCACGTAATCCCCTCCCTTTAGACGATCCCCCCAAATTATTTCATATATATAGAGTTAGAATTAGGAGTTTATACCAATTATTACAAAACAATAATAGACAAAAACTTAAATTAAGTAAATTCGGCTCGTCTAGTGTTTCCCTCCCCTGGCGACTCTTCTAAATCTTGAACCTTTAGATCAAGATCCTGCTAAGAGAAAAGAACACTACCACCAGATACATATAAAAGCAAATATGCATAATAAAATATTATTCACATACATGTAGACCCACAATCATTTAAGCAAACCACACATAATATATCACATAGAAGAAGAGGTGAAGAGAACTAACCCGAATGCCTCCCTTTATTAGTTTATTTCAAACAATACAACAACATTTTAAAATAATGCGAAACGGAAATTAAACTAATGGAAAGCAACTAACCAATTGGCAGAATATTTTATCAGCAAAGAAGTACTAGCAGCAATCAATTCAAAACAACAACACGGCAGAGAAAGCACTTGAGTGTTTGCAAAGTTCTTATTTATGAAGAGAGAACACCTTTGTTAGTGAGTTTTTCATTATTGGAGTGTTAAAACTGTCCTCAAATAGTGAAAGGGGTCTTGTTTATATTGTAGCAGAGAGGAGCACGGCAATAAGGAAAAGAGAGTAAATTTTTCAATTAACATATTTTCCTTATTTTAAAGGAGAGACAAATCATATTTATTTTTTAATCTATTTTTTACCAAATATAAGAGCAACTAAATAAGACAAGAATTATCAATTAAACGGTAAACAATGAGCAACGGCCAGCAATAATTTCCTAAGTCAATATTCACCTAATACTAGATTACCATATATAAACAAGTAAGAATCTATTTAGGACAATAATTAAGGGAAGAGGGATCAATTTACAGCAACTATTAACATATCAAATTGGCACTGAAAATTTATACCGGCTTTTTATTTATTAATTTAAGACTTACCATATGCAACTTTCAAAATCAAGGAATTCAATTAGTTAAATTAACTTGTAAGTAAGCTATTATATCTTAACTATTAATGCTATATAACAAACAACTAAAGGAAATACAATTACATGCATAACAATTACCTTATGCAATCACATACAGATTCCAAAGCATATCAATTAGTAAATCCATGTATGTTCTAATTGATTTACACAAGTTTGCTTCTAATTTGAATTAGACTGAGAAGCAGAATCGATTAAAGGAGCGGAACAAACTAAAATCAATGAATTATATATCAACATTAACAAATAACCAAGCAATAACAGGCAGATTGATAGGCAAATACAGGATTTTCATATTAATTTTAGAATAAGATTCACAATGATTATTAATTTTAATACAAAGTAAGCATACATCAAAAAAATCAAAATCATATTACAACTAAGAAAGAAGAATAAAATAGCTAAAAGATGAGATGATAATTTTAAAAGAAATGTACCCGGATGGATCTAAATAGATCCGTCTGAACTTTATCTTCACCGGAGATCGATGTTGTTGCTGGTTGCTCGTTGTCGGCGCTGCTGGTGGTCTTGCGGTTGCTGCTGGCTCGCGTTCTCGCCGAGAAAGGAGAAGAAGAGATGGAAGTTCGCCAGTCGGAGCTGGTTCTCGAGCTGTTGCTGGCTCTTGCTAACTGGCACGCGTGGCGGCTGGCCTCGCCGTACACTACTGTTTCCCTCGCCAGAAAAATGAGGAGAAGAAAAGAGAGGGGCAACGGGAGAAAAGAGGAGAAAGTGTGAAGGGAGTGAGAGAGGGCACCAGAGAGGGGAGGGTGGCATTGCCTCTGGTGTCTCTTCGCCGGCTGATGTTGTTCCCTACGTCATGCGTGGGCAGAGCCATGGAGGCTGTGACGCTTCTTCTTTAAGAGAGGAGGAAGAAAAGCATTAGATTTGGTTTGGGGTTGGGGTTTTTAAGACTGAAATAGGAAAGAAATGAGAAATTAATTTGAACCGTTGAAATAATTTAAGATGAGAGGTCAGGATTGAATGTAACGAGATCAACGGTTAGGAGTAAAAGACTTGGTGATTTGGGATTGAATTAGATAGGCTAGAATTGGAATAGACAAATGGTTATAATTGAAATGAGAATTTGAATTGGAGTGGTTAGAATTGAAAGGAATTAGAACAGAATAGGCTGAATTTTAAATGATTTGGAAGAAAAATTAAGGATGTGCTATCCAATTAATAAAATACTACACTTATTAAAATATTTTCAGATAATTAAACACACCTAAACTCTAAATTAATTCAATACAACAATTTTTTATAAAAATATGCACACTAAAATATATAATTTTTAGACAAAATCGATTTACATTTTAAACTCAAAATAAGTTTTAAAAATACGTATTTAATCGAATAGCACTTCTGAAATGGTTATAGGTCGGTCAAAATTAGGTGTCAACAATATTCTCTTTCTAAAAGTTGGAAGAAGAAGAAGGAGATTGAAGCTAGGTCCAGATCAAGTCTCCAAAGTTCAAGCTTGTAAGGGCTTTTTAATCAAGGTATGGTGGTTTTTCATCCATGGGATCCTTCCTCCCATGGAGTCCCGTAGAATTTCACAATTTGATGAAGAAGTTCCCAAATTCTAGTTAGGGTTTCTTCCATTGTTGTGGGTTATTATGAATGTTGATCCAATTGAGTGGATTATAATTTTTTATGATTGAATTGATAGAATTGCATGTATTTAGGATGAAATTACATGTACTCATGTTTATCCAACAATTTTAGGGTTGAATTGATATAGTGGGTTTGATGACATGTGAGGAAACTATATGGGTTAGATATATCCTTATATGATTGATGAATTATGAATAAATTGCTCTAGATTGTAGCATATATGATGAATATGATGATAATTGCTTGAGAGTAAAGCTTAGATGATGATCATGAGATGTAGTGCTTTGAGAGTAAAGCATAGACTATATGCATTGTTGATTGTAAATGTTATGATGTGGAAGAGATACTTCCTATAATGAATTGATAAGCATGATTGAGTGAATATGAAAGGTTTACTCACATGAATGATTCCAGGTTGAAAGGATTGCTCACCAAAAATTGATCTAGACTAAAATGCTTAATGAATGAAGAGGCTAGAGGTAATTACCCTTCACCTCCATATGAATGATAAGAGGCGATTCCCCTACTCCTTAGACTTGAACAAGAGGTGAGTCCCCACGTTCTTACTATGATGAAAGGACATGGAGGTGAGTACCCATGCTCCTTATGAAATGATGTGGAGGTGAGTACTCGCATCATATGATGAGGTTGCGGAGGTGAGTACCCGTAATCTAAAAGTAAGTATGGCAAGAAGCGAATACCCATTAGCCTTTATGAACTAGGCATTGAAGCGAATCCCCATGTATTTAAAAGTAAGTATGATTAATGAGATTATGTTATGGAATTGACTTGTATGGAGTGTTGTTAGATATGCCTTCCATGATGTAAGCTTGACTAGAGGTGGATGATCTATGTCTTGTTAATTTTAAGTGAGGTTGCTTAAGTGAGTATTCCTCTTTCATTATGATGCTTTATATCTATTGATTATGTGTATGCCTTATGTCTTATGTCTACTAATGCTTATGTTTATGTATTTCATGCTAGCCATCATATTTAGTACTTGATTGTACTAACACATACTCTTGCTTACATTCTTATCAAATGTAGGGTCCGGCGTTCCCGATTCGCACACTTGTGGCAAGGTTCCTAGAGGATTGTGAAGTGAAGCTTTGGTGAGTCCTCATTGTATTAGAGGAGTGGATCACCCTATCTATTTTATGTCTTTCATTTACTTTTGATCCTGTCCTAGAGTGGAAGGGGCAAAATTCGATGCCTAAGGGTTAGTTTGTCTCGTGTCTTAAAGTTGTAAAGATGATTTCTAAGGGTTGCATTTACCATCTAGTTAGGGTGAGGGATGAAGATTCTGAAACCCCTTCTCTCGAGTCAGTCCCCGTTATTAATGAATTTTCGAAAGTATTCCTAAATGATTTACCCGGTATTACTCTCGAGTGGGAAATAGACTTTGGTATTGACCTTCTCATAGAAACGCAACCTATTTCTATTCCTCCTTACCGAATGGCTACGGCAGAACTTAAGGAGTTGAAAGAACAATTGAAAGATTTGTTAGATAAGGGTTTCAGCCGACCGAGTATCTCTCCATGAGGTGCTCCAGTTTTGTTTGTTAGAAAGAAAGATGGGTCTCTTCGTATGTGTATTAACAATCATCAGTTGAACAAGGTGACCATTAAGAACAAGTATCCTCTCCCAAGGATAGATGATTTGTTTGACCAACTTCAAGGAGCAAGTTATTTCTCTAAGATTGAGCTTAGATCGGTATCCCACCAATTGAGGGTAAAGGAAGAAGATATTCTGAAGACGGCTTTTTGAACTCAGTATGGTGATTATGAGTTTTTGGTAATGTCGTTTAGGTTAACTAATGCTCCGGAGACGTTTTATGGATTTGATTAATAAGGTGTTTAGACAATACCTTGACATGTTTGTGATTGTGTTCATTGATGATATTGATTTATTCAAGGAGTGAGAATGAACATATTGATCATTTGAGGATTGTGTTACAAATTCTTAAGGACCAACATTTTTTTCAATGCGACTATACTAAGCTCGAGGAGCTTGTTTTAGACCATAGAGGGCCTTTTTTAATCTATAAACCTTATGAGCATACACTTTTTGTTAAGATTGGGGATAAAGGAAAAATGCTCATTATCTGCTTGTATGTTGATGATCTCATTTTTACTGGAAATTGTGGTGTCATGTTTGAGGAATTCAAGAAGTCAATGATGGATGAGTTTGAAATGTCCGACCTAGGATTGATGCATTACTTTCTTGGCATAGAGGTAGTACAATCTGAAAAGGGGA